>NW_020954751.1:3079610-3260001 GCF_900497805.2 Vombatus ursinus
AGAAGAAGAAGAAGAAGAAGAAGAAGAAGAAGAAGAAGAAGAAGAAGTTACATTTTGCTGAGTGCATCATACCGTGAAATATTTAAGAGACATGTATGAGTCAAAATCTCTCAAGAGAGTTTAGTCTAACTATCACGGGGGAAAAAAAAACAAGTAAACAAAAGAACAATCGAATGAAATGAACATTTTCATTGTCTGGATAATGCCATGGAGTTGAATGAGAAAAAAATAAAACTAGTGCATAAGCACATACAAATTGAACAGATACTGTAGATGAACAATTTTCCAAATTCAGAATTGAATGAGCACAGGGGAATGGGGTAAGAAATTAGCACTTATATAGTACCTGTGATGTTCCACTGCTAAGAATTTTATAAATATTTCATTTGATCTTCACAACAGCCCTATGACGTACATGTTATTATCTTCATTTTTCAGTTGGGGAAACTGAAGCGAGCAGAGGTTATGTAATTTACCTATCACACAGCAGGTAAGTATCTAAGGATGAATTTGAACTCAGTTCTTCCTGACTTCAAACCTAATGCTTTATCCATTGTGCTACCTAACTGCCTCAAGGAAGAAAAAGGACTAGATTACAAGTGGAAACTTTAAAAGTACTCCCAGAAACAAAGCCATAACTTTTAAAGACAAATATTCTTCTCTTTATGCTATATATCTATTAATCATGGAACACTAGAATCTTGAGAGAAGCTAAATCATAGATGACCTAAAGGACAGGGTGAGCACAAATAGAGTTTAACATATTACCAATGAAAATTTGAACACAAAAAGGGGCATTAAAGATTTCATCTACAGGGGTCCTCTGTGTGTTTGTGTGTGTGTGTGTGTGTGTGTGTGTGTGTGTGTGTGTGTGTCTCTGTCTGTCTGTCTGTGTCTGTGGTACAGTCTGGTAAACCTCTTCTCAGAATAACATTTTTTTTAATGCATAAAGTAAAATATATAGCATTGTAAAAGAAACTAGTTGCATTGAAATGTAGTATATATGTCTGTGTACAGGTGTAAAAATATTTGTGTATGCATATATTCCTATACAATCATATATACACACATATACACATATGCATACACATATGTTTATGTATATATTAAGCAAGTTCACTGAACCCATATAGGAAAGGTTTGTCCTTCCATACTTGAAGAGGATCAATGACATCATGATATTAGTGCCAAAGTACATTGTGTTTGACTGTGGCTGATCAGTCCAACATGAGCTCAGAAGGCTCTAACGGGTTGGGCACAGGTAGTCCATATGACCACCTGGGAAAGAGATGTCTCTAGATATGTACATTCATGTTTCCTTTGTGCTACTGCAATCCTGTTTCACTCATAGAGCACAATACCTTCTTCAATATGGGCGTGCTATGCTGGGTGGTCCTGTGCTAGCATCTCCCATGTCTCACATTTGATACTGAAAAGACTTTGAGCATGTCCTTGTATCGTTTCTTCTGACTTCCGTGTGATCACTTACCTTGTACAACTTCTCTGTAAAATAATTTTAGGTAAACATGCCTTTGACATTCGGGCTAAGTAGCTGCCCATCAGAGTTGGGTACTCTCTGGAGTAGAGTTTGAATGCTTGGCAGTTCAGCTCAAGAAAGGATCTCAGTGTCTGGCAAGATACCTTATCCTGACAGGTTATCTTCAGAATCTTCCTAAGACAATTCAAATGGAAGCAGTTCAATTTTCTGGCATGGCACTGGTACATTGTCCAGGTTTCACAGGCATACAACAATGAGGTCATCACAATGGCTCTGTAGACTTTCAGTATGATAGGGAACCTAATACCTCTTCTCTCCTACACATTTTTTCAGAGCCTTCCAAAGGCTGAGCTAGCTCCGGCAATGCATGTGTCAACCTCATCAAATATGTGGACATCCCTGGAAATACATGATTGGAAAAAAAGGTAAGCAGGTCATATATCAAGAGCAAGGATTAATGGATAGATAGCCTAATACTTCAGTGTTACTTGAATAATGTTAAAAGGTTTAGAGAAAGGCTTCTGCTATGTTGAGTGGCTACCCTATGGAAGATTTATGGGAAGACATAATCACATAAGACAAGAAAGTTATGATCAACCTTACTGAAAGAAGTCCACACCAATGAAATCATGTATCCATTGCATTACTGAAGTATATAAAGGCACTGTACCAGGCACTGGGGATAAAAATAATCCCTATCTTCAAGTAGCTTGTTTTTTTATTTAAGCATGTACATAGCCATATAACGATGAGGTAAAATCAGAATTCTAGACTTAGAGGTAAAAGACCATCTAGTTTAAATCACTAAATTTAGAAATGAGGAAATTATGACCTAGAAAGGTTAAGTAATTTGCTCAAGATCACACAGTTGGTAGTTATTTTAGGAGAAAGAAAGCACTAATGCCTGGAGGAACATGGAAGGCTTCAGAGAAAAGGTGTCAACTGGAATGAATTTTGAAAGAAAATGAGACAGCATCTCAGAAAAAAGTAAGGTAAAGCTAGGACCCAACTTGTACAGATAATGAATCCTCTGAAGTGGTCCATGTATTCCAACTTGCACTATTTGCAGTTATAATTATGTAATTTATGGTCATTGGT
Organism: Vombatus ursinus; assembly: GCF_900497805.2. NCBI lineage: Eukaryota > Metazoa > Chordata > Mammalia > Diprotodontia > Vombatidae > Vombatus > Vombatus ursinus. The sequence continues at coordinate 3,082,207 of NW_020954751.1, forward strand.
TCTAGCCCAATGGAAATATTCAATGCAAATTTGAATAATGGGGACTTAGTTTATGCATTTCAGGCTTTGAATATTGCATATACAAAGGCATGGATTGTTGTTGTTGTTTGTCCTTTGTTTTCAAAGATGACCAATGACAGCATGGGATGATGTCTTGACTTGTGCCTAAATTGAACTTAAGTGAGGCAGAGTTGCACAAAGTCTTCAGCTTCATTCTCTCTTCCAGAGTCATTGAAGTCCAACGGTGAGACAAAAGTCAAGATGACTGGTGATGTCCTGGAATGCAGTAGATGGCCTTGCAACTTTGATGTCTAACCAGTCTCCAAGTACTCCACAGCACTTGCTTCAACCATCTTCAAAGCCAATGGAATAAATTATTTTCATCTGCCCATACCACCATGGGAAGTCTTCACATGCTTGGGGTTAACAACCCCTTAACTCACCGACAAGTTTGAGGCCTGTCAGTTATCCTCACCCTGGTTTAGCCTGTCTGCCTAGAGGATTTTACCAGGGTATGGCTGCTGCTTATGCTTCAGCTTCTTGGAATCACAGATGAGAGTTGGATGAGAGGTGGATGCCAAAGATGGATGAACAACCCTGAAAAGGGCTCAGTAAGCCCTCATACCACAGGAGCTTCTCCCTGAATACCCCATACAACTCAAAAGCATAGATGTTTTAAATGGAATGTGAAACTCAGAAATAAATGGTAGTACAGTTTGACTGGAGCTCAAAGTGCATTAAGGGAAGTAATGTGAATGAAGATTGTAAACATAGGTTGGAGCAATACCATGGAGAACTTTTAATGCCAGACTCTGAATTCTATTATCCTTTAGGCAATAGGGAACCCCTAAAAGCTTTTGAGCAGAGGAGTTACATGCTGATAGATGCACCTTAGACAGATGATTTTGGCAGCTGTGTGGAGGGTAGGTTACAGATGAAAGAATCTGTAATGACTCTTCCAATTAGAAGACTATTATACTAGTACTGATGAGAAGTGAAAATTTTGTGAATTAGGGTGGTAGCAGTGTGGGTATAAAGAAGGGGGCAGATGCCAGAAATGGTGTAGAAATAGAACTGGAAAAACTAGGTGATTGGCCAGCTGCAGGAGGAAAGGGAAAGGGAAGAAACAAGGATGGCTCCAAGGTTTCAAACCTTGATTTCAAGAGAATGGGAAAGATAATGGAGACCTCAACAGAAAGAGGGAATTTTGAGAGAGGTAGGTTACATTTATTTGTGTACATGTCTTTTATCTTTCTACAAGATTGTAAAGTCACTGAGGTCAGGGATTGTGTCATTTTTTTTCTTTGTGTTCCAAGGGATGGTCCATTGCCCTGCACATAGTAGATAATTTAAATCAACCAGTATTTATCAGGTAGCAACAATATACAGGGTAATGGACCAGGCACTGGGGATACAAAGAAAGACCCATTTCCCCTCCTGCCCTCAAAATGCTTTCATTCTACTGATATGTTTGCTATACTGAATTCCAACATTGCTTTATGTCATTTTCTTTCCTACTTCTTCCCACACTGTCTAGTTATTGCTTCTCAATGCTATTGATTTGCTTTCCTCTAGGAACCTCTCCCTTCCCTTTTCTAATTTTCTGTGTCTAACGTGCTTTGCCCTGGAAAAGCAGTCACTAAGGTTGCTAGAACTCTGTGTATATAAGCACATAGTCTCTGAGTAAAAGCCTGAAGGACTCCCCAGTGGCCACAGTATGTGAGCTATATTGCATAGTTTAATGATATCCATTTGGGCTGCTCAGAATCCTTTGTTTTACTGCCTTCCTCATTGAGAGTGGGGCTCCCAATCACTGAGGCTGCTGAGCTGCAGCGTGAGAGCTAGGTGAGGTGTTGCGGCATCTGGATAATTGACTTATGTCTGGCGCCGTACAGATGTAGCCCAAGGCTGTTTTGACAGAGGCAGAGTGAAGTGAAGGATTTTCAAAAATGTTGCTGGGGAAAATGTCTTTTTAGCAGCCACAGTGGAACTTTACAGGCTGCCCTGAAATCTTAGCAACCAGGTGCCCACAGTACAATGCCCAGATAATAAACATGTCAAAAGATCCACGATTTCATTAGTGTGACTACTCCTTCCCTCCCCCAAAAAAAGACATGAGGCCCCTCCCTTATTCACCTTGACCTTAGTAGACATCCTTCAAAAGTTTCTGTTGTCAAAAATTCTGTCATTTGCTAGTGGTCAGTATACTGGTGATAAGCTTTACAGACTTATCTAGGTTCGTCATCCATTCAGCAGACACATGGTTCATCACAGGGCTGATTTTCCAGCTCAGTGTGAGTCATTTTTTTGATAACAACCATAGAGAGCTCAGAGGTCACCTTGCTAACATGGCAAATTATTGGGAAAGGAATTTAGTGGAGCCAACCAATGAATACACCATCAAGAACGGCCTATCAGGTGAATGCTAGGATTCCATCTCTTTTAAGGCACTCTGGTAACCAAACATATATTTGTGGAAACCTGTTCAGTTGTAAATCAGCTGGCCTATCATCAAATGGCTGAGGATTCTTGTTCAAATTGTAATGGCAAGAAAACAAACTATTTATAATTCAGGGTATAGGCTTTGTTTCAATCATGGATAGAAGACAAGGCAGGGAGAAGCACCAGTTAATATGTAGAGAAGGGAAGCCTCTATGGAGCATGTGGTCTTCTGAATACAAGTCATTTTCCACAGATACTAATGGGGTATCTGAAATACACAGTCACAATGTATTTACTACTGATCATCCACTGACCTTGGGGACAGCTTGTTGTACTCTAGAGGAAGGGACAGAGTCTTCGGAATCCGTCCGTCTCAGATATCACAGATATCAGTGGGCTTCAAATATTTAAGATAGGGTGAACTTTGTCTCCTGATGGTCTTTGCATTATACCTGGGGTAAAGGAAGGCAAAAGATAAGGGTTATATATAACCACATGTATACACTTATTCCAAAATGATATGATTGTCCATACACAGTACCTGGGGGGGGGATAAAGGAAGAATTATATGTAACTGCATAGTCACACATTCTAAAATGATATGACATATCAGATAAGGGGAAATACAGTTGCCCTTCTCTTTCTAACACCACCATGGACAGAGCAGTTGGCCTACAGTCAGGAAGATGAATTCAAATTCAACCTCAGGCACTTACTAGCTGTGTGACCTTAGTCATTTAACCTCAGCCTATCTAAATTTCCTCAACTGTAAAACGGGGATAATAGCTTCATCTACCTCCCAGGGTTGTTTTGAAGATCAGATGAGATATTTATAAGGTCCTTGGAACAGTGTATGGCACATAGTAGGAACTTAATAAATACTTGATCCTTCCCCCCCTTGAAGAGAAGCTTAATAATGTCTAATGCAGATAAATGAATAAAACCAACACTTTATATTGAGTTCAGCAGCAATTAAATTATGTTTAAAAATCACTTCTATAAGCATTGAGTTAAATTACAATAAAATTCATTAAAATACTTTAATTTAAACAAGAAAGCTGTTTTATTAATAATTATTTAACTGAAATAGGAGTATAGGGATGGTATTTTTCCAGTTATTAATAGTTATAAAATACAATATGCAATATTTATCTACAGGTCACTTATCTAGCAACTTCAACTATACTGAACACAGCTAAGATCCAAAAGGGAAAATGACAAGGTCTTGGAGCAGTAGTAAATACATATCACAAAGTTCTTGCACTAAAACTCATTTGTATTGCTCATTGACAAGACCCTAGGGCTCTAATTCTTTATTTTACACACTATTCTAAAATGATTGGGTTTTTTGTTTTGTTTTGTTTTAGTTTCTTAAGTTGGTGCTTACTAGGTATGTACCTGGATAAGAAAAGAAAAAAAGAGCTGCTAGAGGCAGGCACCCTGACAGGAGCAAGCAGTAAGAGTTGACAGCCTCTTGATAAAGTAAGAGACAGAACAAAACTACAAAAAATAAAATAAAATAAAATAAAAAACAAAAACAAATACAAAAACAAAAACAAACAAAAAAAAAACAGGCATAGGAACACAAAAAACAAACCAAGCTTGGAATTTCCCATGTAGACCAAAACTGACCCATAAAGATCAACAGACCCTGAAGGTGTCCCAGTAGAACAATTTTTGTTCATAATGGTTAACCTGAAAGATCAAGAAAAGAAGTTATTCCAAAGAGCTTTAGAGCTGAAAAAAGCTGATCATTGAAATCAATTTCTTCATTTACAAATGAGTCTCAAAAAGGCAAAGTAACTTTCCATACAACTAATTGTGAGAATGACAGGAGTAGAATCCATGTTTCTTCTTTCACATTAGAATATCTCCACCACAACACACAGCTAAAAAGGTAGAGAAATGTAGAAAGGTGTATATTGAGTATAATTAAAATTTTAAGTAAAAACAAGTTTTGACATTCAAAGGGCAGTTAAGTGCTCAGTGGGTGGTGCACTGGACCTAGAGTCATGAAGAGCTGAGTTCAAATCCATCCTCAGACACTTGCTAGTCCTGTAATCCTGGGCAAGTCACTTAAACTCTGATTACCTTAATTTCCTCATCTGTAAAAATCAGGATAATAATACCACTAAGGGTTATTGTAAGGTTTAAATGAGGTATTTGTTAAGTACTTTGAAAATCTTAAACTGTGACAGAGATGCAAACTATTATTATCATTAAAGGCCTAAGCTATAGATATCTGGATTTCATTAATGATGCTGGATAACTAAAGTATTGCTGTAATAGTAGCAACTTACATTAGCCCTGTTCTTTGCTTCTTCTGGGCTCCCTTGTACATTTTCCTGGGAATTCCCTCTGATCTTTTCCTCATCTATCTTATCCATCCTTCAAAGCCCAGCTTAAATGTCATGACCCGCATGAAGCCTTCCCTAATTACTATAACTGGTACAGAGACTTCATAGGAACTGACTTTCTATGAATTCTTACAGGACCTTGTTTGTAGGAAGGAAGAGAATAAGCATTTGTTAAATGCTTCTTAGGGGAAGTTAAGTGGCACTGTGGCTAGAACGCTGGCCGTGAAGTCAGGTAGATCTGAATTCAAATCTGGCCTCAGATTCTTAGTAGCTGTATGACCCTGAGTAAGTCACTTAACCTTTTGCCTCAGTTTCCTCATCTGTAAGATGAGCTGGAGGAGGAAATGACAAAGTACTCTACTGTCTTAGCCAAGAAAATCCCAAATGCTGTCATGAAGAGTCAGACATGACTGATTGACTAAACAACAACAAATACTTACTATGTGCCAGGCACTGTGCTAAGTGCTTTACAAATACTATCTCATTTGATCCCTTTATTTGGTCTCTTTGTACCTGCTCACTCAATGTCTATATTCTATTTCATTTTGATTTTTTATTTGTTTGTTTGTTTAGGCAATTGGGGTTAAGTGACTTGCCCAAGGTCACAGAGCTAGTAAGTGTCAAGTGTTTGGTCTGAGGCCAGATTTGAACTCAGGTCCTCCTGACTTCAGGGCTGATGTTCTATCCACTGCACTACCTAGCTGCCCCTATTTTGATTTTAGTTTTTACTAATTATCTATTTGATCCATTAGTCAATATTTCTGCTACATTTTAGTCCTTAAATATTATAAAGATATATTACTTCAGTTTCTATTGTACATTCTCACAATTGTTTCAAAAGATACTGTTTGACTCATAGGCCCAGTTAGTTATATATTGAGGAATTTCTCACTTTTGTGATACATTGCTTCCACTCTGATACCTGGAAAACTTTGTATCTGAGATCCTGTCCTTACCTTGCAAATGCACAGGTTCATGTCAGGATAGAAATTCTGAGAGACAAAGTTCTGAGTGTGAACTCTTAATTAATTATGCTAGTGTAACCAAAAAACTGGTCAATGGCCTCTCCCAATGACCAAAGACCCTGAGTGGGGTTAACAGGGTCTTTTATAATAATTAGCAAGATGACGAGCAAAATCCCAAGCAACATAGGTGTGTCTTCTTCTGATTGGCTACTGATGACATTCTGAAACCCCCTTAACCAAAGCCTAGTATTTCCGGTCACAAGACAAAGGTTTAAATTGATAAGATTTGACCTTCTAAATTAATCAAGTTTCTCAGGAAAGTGGGTTTGGATTACAAAGGCAGAGGTAATTACAAGACAAAAGCTTGACCTTTAGGCAAGTTTCTCCTAGATGTGAGTGGTGGACAAAGTTTACAAGGGGTAGGAACCTCAAAAGGGAATATCAAATCTAGATTGATCTTAATCAAAACTTAACTTAAATTTTTTTTTAAATTGAATTAAAAGTAATTTTCAATTTTATATTCACAAAGCTGAGAGTATCAGTAGTTTTATTTGCAACAAAAGATTCTCATTCAAGTCCATAGAAAGTCATTGTTTCTGGGTTTTTTTGTCCCTTTTCAAAGAGGACCAATGACATCACAGAGGTGTCATGACTTGCAAATGAATTGGATTTAAGAGAGGCAGAGTTGTACAAAATGTTCTGCCTCACTCTCTCTTCCAGAGTCTTCAAAGTCCAGTGACAGGACAAAAACCAAGATAACTAGCAATTGGCCCAGGATGTAGTGGATGACCTTGGCATCTTTGATGTCTGACCAAGCTCTAATCGTTCCATAGTGTCTGCTTCAGGAGCCTTCGTGGCCATTGGAACAGATTGTTTTCATCTGCTCATTCCACAAAGCTCACATGCTTGGGATAGACATACCCTTAACTCACTGAGACTCATTGGTTACTCTCAACCTGGTCTGCAAAATGGGTTTTACTGAAGTGTGGCTACTGTGCATGCTATAGTTTTCTTGGAGTCACAGGTAAGAATTGAGTTCCAAGTAGACAACAAAGGTGGATGAGTAGCCCTGAAAAAGGCTTGGCAAGCCCTCACACCACAGATACTAGTACTCCTTGGACAACCCATATACCCCACCAGGTGGAAACCCTCCCTCAGAGGCCTGCACCAGCACAGTGACTCACAGAATTGCTCTAGACAGGACTCCTGCAAGGAGTGGTCAAGCTTTTCTTCTTCATATCAGCGTTTTCTCCACAATGCAGTTTGTTTCTAACAGCTTTCACCTCCAGTTGTTCTCACCTGGCAATACCAGTCACTGCTTCCTGCCATTGATGTCTATTACTGGCCTCTATAGTTGCACTTTCTGCCACTCCATCAGTTCCCAGCAACTGGTTATTTTGTTGCAGATTGTGTTCATTGTCTTCCCAGAAGAATAAATTCTCTTTTCCATTGACCCAGCTTTCTAATATTTGACTTTCATTTGGTACTATGTAGGTATATTTACAACTCAGTAATACACCTGTAACTCAAAATGCCTATAATATTCCTTTAAAATCTCATTTTTATGTAATCTTCACCTTCATTTCTGAATATATTCCCTCTGCCACAAACATAGTGTTCTCTCCACACCAAAGTCACCCATGTCTGCAAGGAAGGCAGGAAGGTTCATTTTCTCAACTTCTCTGAGGTTATTATTATTATTATTATTATTATGTTATTTCATTATTATGAACACTTTGCTTCCAATTTTGGTGTTTAGTGTAAGCAAACTGTGATATGTGAATGAATGAATACATTTGCATGGTTCTGCTTACTTCATGTTGCATCATTTCATAGACATATTCCCAATGCTTCTCTGAGCTCTTGATATGAGTCATTTCTTAAGATGCTATAATATTCCATAACATTCATGTATCACAGTTTGTTTAGCCCTTCCCCAATCCATGTGCATATACTTTGTTTCTGGTTCTGTGCTACTATAACAAAAATACTGCTATAAATATTTTGGTGTAGATGGATTCAAATTTTGTCTTAGACCAAATCTGGATATATGACTACATGACTAGAAGTGGAATTTCAAGCTAAGATCTTCTTGATTCTAAGTCTAGCACTCTGTGAAAGTTTATATCATGACCCTTTTCAAAAATGCTTTCCTCAATGTTTGGAACAATTCACAATTTTACCAACAATGTATTAGAATGGATGTCTTTTCACAGGCCCTCTAAACTTGAATATTCCTATCTTTGTCATCTTTCCAATGTTCTGGGCATGAGATGAAACTTCAGAGTTGTTTTCGTCTGCATTTCTCTTTTATTAAAGATTTGAAATAAGCTTTCATATGGTTGATAATAGTTTGCAATTTCTCTTTTGAGAATTGTTCATTCATATCCTTTGACCACTTACTCATTTGAGGAATGTTTCTTGTTTGGTTATGAATCTTCCTCTTAGCCATAGCTACGGAATGTATCTTATCTCATCGTCTTCTACAGTTTTTATGGTGTAACTTTTTACAACTAGGCTATTCTTAAGCCTTATATTGAACACTATTCCCCATAGCAACGGGGCTCCCATACAAGAGATATTTCAGGGAATGTTAGAAATTCTTTCTCTTTGTACTTTACTAATGGGTCTCTCCCCAATTCCATATAGACTCATGGTGGCTTATTACGATTTGAATCCTCTCTTTCCTAGCTCTTACTTAGTGTTTCTTCTGTACATTTCATCATCTCCCACTGGGTCTCAATGGTCAGAGGAATTATTCCCTCTCACTGTTCCTCCATCCCTCAGATTTCTTTGGGCAACTGATTGAGGTTTTTCAAATTACCTATGGCTGGTTTCCAAATGAAGGGAGAAAAAGGGATATGGCCAACTACTCTTCTTGCCAGAAGTCATCTAACATGATTTTCTCTCCCTAATTTTCCTCCTAAAATGCTTAGCACCAGAGCTTGTTTGGGGGAGGATGGGAAAGGCAGACAGGGATGGCTTTGGGAGAAAATGCCAGATTCAAAATTGACACAGGTTTTTCAAGGTGAAGAGATGAAACGAAAAGTGAGACAAACCAAATCACAGCAGTTTCCCTTCCACTGAACTCTGAGGACTACTAGTTCTAGAAAGCCTCAAGTATTTATCCTTTCCATGAATGTTGGGGCTTCAAGGACAAATAGGAGCTCAGACTGAGTAAGCAAATGTCTCTAAATGACCACAGCAGGAGTGAGAAAAAAAAGCCTTTGGTTCCAGGCACAGATGAACCCTAACAAAAGAGAAGGAGGATAAAAGTACAGATTCAAAGTATCATACCTTTTATGAATGTGTGTTGAGGTGTAGGAGAGCACAATATTGAATGTGGGGCATGGCTATACACACAATATAACATGAATATTATATCCTATAATATATATGTATTTTGCTTTGCTTTTTAATCATACTTTTATTAAATCTGATTAAAGTAGCACTTAACCTCCTTGACCTGGAGTACCATTACTGAAATATCAGTGAGTCTTGGGCAAAGAAAGAGTGGAAATCAGTAGGTGGAAGCTAAGCCAGAATTTGAGTATAGCTGGATTTTGATTATATTACTGAGATTAATACACTTGTTACTATAAAGACTCATATTTTTGTAGTACTTAGGGAGTAAAGTGGATGGAGTACCGGACCTGGAGCCAAGAAGAACTGAGTTCAAATCTGACCTTAGACATTTGCTAGCTATATAACCCTAAGCTTCAGTTTCCCCATTTATAAAATGATGGTAATAACACTTATCTATCAGGGTTGTTGTGAGGACAAAAAGAGATAACATTTACATTGTAATTTGTAATATGATATGATGTGATGGTATGATACAATATTGTTGTTGCTGCTGTTTAGTTGTTTTTTTTTCAGTCATGTCCAACTCTTCATGTCCCCTTTTGGGGTTTTCTTTACAGAAATAGTGAAGTTGTTTGCCATTTTCTTCTCCAGCTCATTTTATATATAAGGAAACTGAAGCAAATAGGGTTAAGTGACTTGCCCAAGTTCACACACCTAGTAAGTGTCTGAGGCCAGATTTGGACTCAAATCTTTGACCCCTGGCCCAATACTTTGTCCACTGTGCCATTTTGCTGCCATGTAATATAATATGATATGATATGACATAGCATGACATGACATGACACAATCATGTTTTGCAAATGTTAAAGTGCTATATGAATGATTGCTATCATTGTTATTAGTGTTCTAGGGCTTATGAAGTGTGTTTTCTCATATCAGCCTTGAAAAGTACCTATCTTGATTTATAATACAGATATTTTTATTCCAACACCTCCACCAAAAACAGAGGGTCTGAAAGGTCAAGTGACTGCTCCAAGATGACAGATAGTAAACAGCAGAGCTTGGGCAGAACACAATGTGCTGCCTCCCTACAACAGTGGGTCTCAGGCAGAATAGTTACCACCAGCTTGCTCCATTTTTTTTTTTTAGAAACCCAGCAGCTCCAGACAATCAGCTATAGACACTATTATATAGTCCTTCTCGTGCCACTGCAGCTGCTTCTTTATTGCTCCCTGAAATGACATCTGTTTGAGCTAAGTAGAATTAGTGCCATTTTTGTGCCATCCAGGGACCAAAGAGCAGATGACAAAACGTAAACAAGGAAGCCAAAAGCTCCCAGTGAACTGAGATAGATGGAGGCACCATTAGACATTCAGAATCAGGATTTGGGGCTGGTTCACCAGCACTATTCCCAAAGACAAAGCCTTTTGCAGGTTCAGTGCCTCTGTACATGGATGGCACAACACCCACCCTGATGAAAAGATAATGATCCCTTGTAGCTCTGGAAATTGACTGGAAATTAATTACATTGGAGAACATAGGCTGCTCTAGGGTATCCTTTTCTCAATTCTCATAAGGTACCTATACTGATTATATAAGGCAAACTCTATCTTTAGTGTCTAGGCTCCTATGCAAATGATTCCCTGCTATTTGAGCCTAAAATTGAGAAAATATATAGAATTTCTGCAGCAACTGGAAGGGAACAGTCTACCCCATGGGCCTTCATTGAATAACTGAGCGAGGCTGCTGTAGACCCATGAGGCAGGAACAACGTGGATCGATGCAGACTGAGGTCTAGACTGGAGGCAACAGAAGTTTATTTACTAGATACTAATAATTCAAGGTCCTTTCAGCTTCCAGAGCTCTCATATTATAGGAATTTGACTGTCCCTCTACCCCTAAGGGAGGAAGTCAACTCTTTCTCTCTCTCCACTTACTCCTTCACCTCTGCCTATAAACATGGTCAGGTCTTACCAGTCCTCAAATAGTCTTCCCTCAATCTTTCTCCCTAGCTAGCTACTGCCTCATTTTCCCCCCTTCCCTTCATGGCCAAACTTTTTTTAAAAAGTCACCTATACTTATTGTCTCCTTTTCCTTACAGTCCATTGTCTTCTCTACCCCCTTTACAATCTGGTTTCCATCCTTCACATTCCACTGAATGTGTTTTCTCAAGTCTCAGCCCCTTTGACCTTTACACAGTATGTAATACTGCTATCTTTCTCCATTGGCTTTTGAGGTACCATATATCCAGGTTTTCCTGAACATCTCTAAATACTCCTTCTCTATATCCACTAGTTTTTATTCTTTTTCTAAACCTCTGAAGATAGGTATTCGAAAGTTTATGCTTTCAATCTCTTTCTCTTTATATTGTCTCTGTTGTCAAGGTAATTCTTTCACATGGCTTGAATGGCCATCCCTAGAGAAATGACTCCCAAATCAGAATCTCCAACTAGGATCCCAATTCTAAACTACAGACCTTCAAGGACATTTCTACCTGAATGTCCCTTTGCCATCCCAAACTCAATGTGTCCCAAACCAAGACTCCCCTATAGTCTCCCAAACTTTCTCCTCCTGACTATACTATTACAATTCTGCCAGGCATACTCACCCAATTTAAACATACACACACACACACACACACACACACACAGAGTAATGTATAATGGATAGAAAGTTGGACTCAGATTCAAGTCAACCTGGATTTAAACATATAAATGTCCACATACATATGTGTATATATACAATATACATATATGTACGTGTGTGTGTGTGTGTGTGTGTGTGTGTGTGTGTATCAAGCAGCGTCAAACCTAGAGGGCTGGACAAAGAGTCAGGAAAACCCTAGTTCAAATTCTGCCTCAGAATTATTTGCCTCAGTTTCCTCATCTGTAAAATAAGATAATAATAGCACCTACCTCACAGTTCTACTGCATGGATTAAATGAGATGGCATGTTTAAATTGCCTTGCAAACCTTAAAGAGCCATTTCAATGTTATCTATGGGTGCGTCTGTGTGGTATGTATTCAGAAAGCTGAAGTGCTAGCCCCACATTTGCCCCATTTATCTGTTACAGAAATGGGATTTATGACCAGGTCTTCTGATTTCAAGTCCAGGATTACTTCTACAACACTATTATCACTGGAGATATAACCTTCACATGACCATTAGATAAACCTTCCTTTTGCATAGGATTATAGGATTTAGAACTAAAACACACCTTAGAGATTATCTAGTCCAATCCTCTAATTTTACAAGTGAGGAGTTTGAAATCCAGAGATGTTGACTTGACTAAAGTCACAAAAGTCATAACTGAGCTATAATCAGAGATTCGGCTTTCTGATTCCAAACCCAGTGTTTTTCCATGCATATACGTGGTCATATTATTCCACTCCTCAAAAGCTTTCATTGGCTATTACCTATTGAGTAAATTTCAAAATTTTCAGCTTGACATTCAAGCATCTTCACAATCTTATGTCATCATACCGTCATGGTCTTATTTCACTCTCCTCTCCTCCACTTAACCCCAATTGCCTTAACAAAAATAAATATGTAATCCAGTTGGGTTATTTACTATACATAGCATGGTTTTAGGATCAACATCACTCATTTATAGCCCAGATGGCGTGGTCAGCCCTCAGCTTGCTACTTGACCGATGTTTCATATACTTATTCTTCTGTACCACATCTTCCTCTCTCTGTATTTTTGCTTATAAAGTTTCCTATATTTCAAATACTTCAAACCATCTTATCTCTGAATTCCTATTCTTCTTTTGAATCTTTATTTAAATGTTACATCCACTATAAAAGGTTCTCTGAACTCCATCAGTTGTTAATGACTTTTTTATACTTAAAACCCACACAGAATTTTGTTTACAGCCTTTTTAGGCCCCTGGCTCTGCTTCTGACTTTCCAGACTTTGCCACCTTATCTCAGTGACTGGGGCCTCCTCATTCTGACACATTCTTCTGTCATGCTGGCCCCTTTCATCCAGTGATAAATTCTCTCAAGACCTCCAATTTGGGGAGCAGCCCAGTCAGGCCAACCTTAATTCCCCTCCCAACTTTGTTTCTGACTTTCTGGACTTCTACACCATACCCCTAGTGAGTACCTTTTCTCATTTTATTCTTCCATTTCTCCACTGGCTCTTCAGCTCTCTTTCATGTGTTGTCTTTCCCATTAGAATATAAGCTCCTTGAGGGCAGGGACTGTTCTTTCTTTTTGCTTGTATTTATAGCTTCAGAGCTTAGCACCCAGTACCTGCTTAATAAATGTTTCTTAACTTGTCTTCTAAAGTGACCTAGAGGGGTAGCTAGGTGTCAAAGTGGATAGAGCACTAGCCCTGAACTCAGGAGGACCTGAGTTCAAATCCAGCCTCAGACCAAACACTTGACACTTACTAGCCGTGTGACCCTGGGCAAGTCACTTAACCCCAATTGCCTTAACAGATAGATAGATAGATAGATAGATAGATAGATAGATAGATAGATAGATAGATAGATAGATAGATAGATAGATAGATAGAGTGGCCTGGGGGCTTGTTGTCAGCCTTGCTATGTAAGCCATTGTGTAAGGCAGAACCTTGAATCAAAGGATTTAAGGCACAGAATAACAATCTCATAGTAACTTCATCTAACCTTTTGTTTTTGTTTTTGCTCTGCCTCTCCCTATTCATTTGTATGGCAAAATCCAGACCTGGGGGATGGGAGCAAGGGAAGGTGAATGCTGAGGAAAACCATGGTATCTTTCTAACCCCATCAAATAAAGGTTTGGTACAATGATGTTGCTTGCTACTCGGAGAAAGTGTATTTCGAAAGGCAGACTGGATGCTTGTGGGTTTTAGGTAGCTAGCTGAATGGCTTGTTTTCCAATAGGATTTTGACCCCAAGAGAATGAAGCTCTGGGAGGTAACATTCCATCCTTTCATTATGGGAAGAAAGATATGTTACCTAGTCTGGTGACTTGGTGTGTGAAGCTTTTGCCTTTCTAACAGAGATGAAACTTAATTAGTGAAAATGTTGGATCAATTGCCAGGAAATTATTAAATTATTGCATTGATACTACTGTCGGAGTTGTGAATGGGTCTAGCTGTTACGGAAAGGAATTTGGAACTATGTTCCCAAAGTTACTATACTGGGGCCTCCCTTTGAACCAAGGATACCACTACTAGGCTTGTATCCTAAAGAGATCGAAGAAAGAGAGAAAAGATTCATATGTACTTTTAGTGGCAACAAAAAAACTAGAAACTAAAGGAGTGCCTATGAACTGGGGAATGCTAAAAAATTATAACATATGAATGCAATGAAATACTATTGTGCTATAAGAATTGAAGTCAATAAACATTTATCAAATACCTACTGTGTGTGAAGGACTCTTCTAAGCAATTGGGATACAAAGGAAGGACAAAAAACAACGCCCCCCCAAAAAAAAACCAAACAAACAACATAGTCTTTGCTCTCATGGAGCTTGTAGTTTAGTGAGAGAAACAATGTGTAAACAACTGTACAAACAAGATCAAAACAGGATAAACTGGAGATATCAACAACATTGTATAGAAAAATGACTTTGAAAATACAATACAAGGACTAACTATGATTCCAGAGGACCAATGAAGAAACATGCTATCTAGCCCCTGAAAGAAAGATGACGGACTCAGGGTGCAGATTGAGACTTTTTTTTTTTTGCACATGGTAAATATGGGAATTGGTATTACCTGGCTATGCATATTTGTTACAAGAGCTTCTTCTTTTTTCTTTTCCAGGATGGTAGGGATGGGAGAAGGGAAGATGGAGAGAGAATGGATTTTTGTTCATTGAAAAAAGTTATTTAAAAAAATAAAGAAACAAGAGAGAGACAGAGACAGAGACATACACAGAGAGAGACAGAGAGACAGAGACAGAAACAGAGAAAGGAACAGAGACACAGACTGACGGACTGATTGACTCAGGGTAAAGTGGTTGTCTTTGGAGTCAGGAAAATGTGTTCAAGATCCCCCTGATGCATACTGGTAATGTGACCTGAAATAAGTCTCTTAACTTCTCAGTCCTTCAGGCAATTCTCTAAGACTACAAATTATAGAATAGTTGCTAATCTATATTGGTAGAAGGGATTTTCTTGCTGAGAGCACCCTAAAAAAATCAAAGGTCCAGATCCATCCTACCTACCATACCCTCCAAAGAAGGGTAAAGGAAAGTTTAAGTGAGTTTAATTTGATTAAATTTTATTCAATACATAAATTATGTGTTTATTATTTTAACCTATGTCTATTTGATTTTCAGGGTCAGATAGGTGTGATTCTTTTATAGTAAGTTTGGATGGATTTCATGTGACCATAGAATGTTAACCCTTAAAAGATAATATGGGTGCCCTTTCTCAAAACTTTGAAAGGTGGGAACTTCATCATTGTGGACGCTGCTTCCCCTAGTGCAAATTGTAACCTCTTCATGCCCACTTAAGTTGATAACCTTTCTAAATAGTGGCTAAAGTTGTTACCAGGTGGTCAATCTTGTGATGATGAGTTGATCTACACTTGACAAGGCTGATCTTCAGATCTTCAGAACTCATGCTGAGTTCTTTCTTGGGCCCACACTCAAAGCCTTTCCAGCTCAGCAAGACCTACCAGGCCTTGGGCTGCACTGATCTAGCTTTCAATAACCCTAGGTCACCTCTACACCATAAGGAAGTACTACAAGATCATTAGTAGAGATCCAATGGTTTACAAGGTCAAATCTTGAAACTAAAGGTGCATTCATAGCAATTGTTTCCTGCTATTTTAATTAGCTAGACTATTAAAGTGTTGGGCACTAACAATTGAAAGATGTCTGGGGTTTGTTTTTTGTTTTTTTGTTATTGTTTTGTTTGTTTGTTTTTAAAGGATAGGGACAAGTTACAATTCTGTAAAAATGCAGCAGCTTCCATGGTTACTTCTTTAACCAAATATCTTAAGGCTTCTCTAGGAAAACTTTTTTTTCCTAAAGGGCAAGTGGGAACTCTGAGTGGTAAAGTAAGCACCCGGGATAAATTTACCTTTTTTCCCTTTGGTACCAAAGTGTTTGCATTGTCTTTAATTTGGTCATCAGAGGAAAAAGATAACATTATTACCTGTTCACAGGGACTTCTGGGAAAGACTGGTATTGCTCAATAGGTTTTGTGTGTTTCAGATGCCAGAATTTTCACTTGGTAAGGGAGGTCAGTGAGCAAAACTTGGTCCCTACATGAATTTCCAAAGAAAGCTAAAAAAAAAAATTGAGCATTAAATGAACAGGAAATGATGTGGATGGTGATAATAGTGATGGTGATGATCATGATACTCCTGCTATGAACTGGTATAGGGAGTGTGTGATTACTGTGCTTTGCCCATGGAGGTTCTATGTGACCACACAGGTGCAGCTAGATATGACTAGAAGGGAGGCAAAAATAGATAACAGCTTTAGAACCTCCTTCTCCTTACATTTCTCCAAAGGAGGATTTGACTCCTGCCAGAAGGGAAAGCAGGATGCCGAGGGTAATATTCAGAGGCTAGTCACTCTACTCTCTTCAGAGAGAAGAGGTATGAGACTAGAATTACATGTATCTGTTCCTTTAAATATTATTAATCTAGAGTGGTAAATTAGGTACAAGTTTCACTCCTGATTGCTATTCTTTAATAAGAAAGGAGACCCCCAATGTATATATTCAAGGTCTGACCCCCTTCCCACCAAATGCCAGTTTCACAATAAACACATGTATCAAATAAGAAATAAACCCACTTATCCAAGTCAATAGCAAAACAAAAACAAAAGCAAAAAATAATCAGAGAAGATATTAATAGGAGAATACATATGTCAGAGAATATAGAGTGAATGAGTTCTCCCATTGGAATTGAGATATTGTAGCTCAACCAAGAGAGAGACTCAGATCTTACCCAAGGAGAAATGCCCCAAAATATGTAGTGTAGTAGACTAGGAATAGTGACATGATGGAGATTGCCAGCTCCTCTGAATGTAGACTTCTTTCTAATGTCTTTCTTCCTCTAGGGAACCTGAAGAGAGTCTGGAATGGTATATTACTCTCAAAGATGGAAGCCAAAAGAGTAAGATCTCTTTTTTTCTTCTCTCATCAACTCCACCCCTCATGCTAGCATGGGGGATTGGGTAATCAATCTCCACAAATAAAAAAGAAAGTCCAATATCAAAGCACTTTGAGGCTTGTGTTACAGTAGGATAAATAACTTATAGAGCTGGTCATTCAATACTTCATATTATAACAATGAATTGGGTCCAAAAATTGAATAGGAAAGGAAAGAAGAGGGGATTATCTTTGGGAAATTTCACAGTGATTTTAATGGTTCCCAATCTTCTCCCTGAAGCAAAAGCCCATCTTGTTTATTATCAACATTCTTATGGTGGTGCTATATGGCTAAGAGATACAAAATACTACATTTTCCAAAGAATAAAAAACCGTAGTTCATGAAAAAGATGGTAGAGTGGAGTATGATGGGTGTGAATAAGTTGCAACATATTACCAATATAAAAAGGGGCAGAAGATCATGTAGAAAGGATAAGAAACTAATTATGAACATGTTGTATTCCCCATGGGCATTTTCACAGTCTTTCTATCAAGAGAACTAGAAGAAGAAATCTGAATGTTTCAAGGACCTCCTTTGGAGAAGATGAACAAAATTCAAACAGGGTGAGAAAGTGTGGATGGGTCTGAAACATAAGGGAGGACACAAGTGGGAGTCACAAAGGATATTCAGACCTGAAATGGTTGCGATCAGGATTTTTGGATGAAATACCTATGTCAGTGAAATAATAGATCCATTGTGTGATTAGAGAATGAACAGGAGTTATATAGTCAGTCAGCTAGCATTTGTTAAATGCCTATTATGTGCCAAGCACTGTGCTAAAGACTGGATAAGAAGGTGGAGATAGGTCATGATTTGCATGGTTGAGAGAGTGCTTATATAAATGATATTACAGATTGATCAAAATTGAATGATAATCACAACAGTTTATGTAAGTCATGCTTTTTGCAATCTTGACACAATTCAAAAGTGTGACCCTAGAATCCTAATTATAGAGACAGGAGACGCCCTCAGATGTCATCTGGTCCAACCTGAAAAATGAGTCTCCTCTAAAACAAATTGTTGCCCAACTTCCATCTTAAAATTTTTGGTGCACTGAAGTTAAAACTCAGCAAAGGAGCCTGTCCTATTTTTGGACAACTATGATTATTAGGCAATTGTTTCTTGTATTTTCCTGAAATCTGCTTTCCTGTAAACTTAAACTAGTTGATTCTGGTTTTGCCCTCTGAGGTCAAGCAGAAAAAAAGTCTAATCTTTCTTTCACATGATAATCATTCAAGTATTTGAAGATGAATATCACAACTCTCCAAGTTATCTTGTGTGCCAAGTAAAATATTCCCATTTACTTCAACAATTTTATATAGAACTGTCTCCATCCTCCCACCTATGTAAATCCCCTCCACTAGACAGACTATAGCTATCAGCATCCTTCCTAAAATGTGGTGCCCTGAAATGAACACAATATTCCAACCAGAGCAGACTACAGGAGAGGTGCCAAATTCCCAACAACAAAATTTAATGCAACACAGCATACTTAATGTTAATTTGTGGTTTTCTAAGTCAATATGTGGCCCGGAAGGATCCATTTATATTTGAGTTTGGCAGCACTGAAACACAATAACATGAGCATCCCCTTCATTTTTAGACACTATGCCTGAAGCCTAAAAGTCCTACATTGAACACACTAGAGCATCACAATCATGCAAGGTTTGATGGGCTTTTTGCTGGGACAATAGCTGCTCCTTCAGTAAAGGGGGAACTCAGGCCAGGATTGTGAGTTCCCGGGGTTTGACTCTTCACCCTTTCCTCACCCTCATCTCTTTTGTATTCGTGAGCAGAGCTCTATAGATTATCTCTGCACAAAATACTTGTGCCTTGCTGAAAGTATTCAAAGTTTGACCTTGGAAACTCTTTGTGAGGTCCGGGCATTTGATTGAGGCATGAGGTGTGCCTTTATTTGCTCAGTCTGTGCTATTCTCTCCTAGAGGGCAGCAGCAATACTGAAGGAGGGCCACTGATATTTCTCATCACATGCATGGCTCTAAAAGCACACTCAGACACCTGTGTAGGCTGTACTGAAGTAATAAAATTTCTGTTTTTATCAAGCTCATCTTGTCTTTTATCCTGCCAGTGTGGTCCACTCCTAACCTCCTGATCATATGACCTCTAGGTCTGCAATTTCACTTCCCCAGCCCACAAGGAAAAATCCTCTCAATTCTTTCAACAAAGACCTATAACCTCACCTGTTTTCATCTCCTCTCCCACAGAGGATAGGCAGGATGGGAGGGAGGGCATGATTGTCCTTATATGTTATATTTCAATAATCTTTGATTTCAATAGTGTAAACATTCCCTCCCTTGATACAAATAGCAATCTCTCTATGCCTTAGTAGATTATACTGTGAATGCTGCTTTGGACAAAACTTAATCAAAGAGCACATCATAGAGCTGGAAGGGATATGAAGATCAATAATTTCAACCTCTTCCTTTTACAGATGAGGAAACTGAGGCTCATGTTCAAAGTCACACTTCTAGCTAGTTCTGGGTAGTTAGGTGGCCCATTGGGTAGAGTGCCAAGCCTAGAGCCAAGATCTGGGTTCAAATCTAGTCTCAGACACTTATTAGCTATGTGACCCTGAGCAAGTCACTTCATTTCTATTTGTTTCAGTTTCCTCATCTCTAAAATGAAGATAATGATATTATCCCTCCAAGGATTGTTGTGAGAATCAAATGAGATAATTATTGTAAAACACTTAACACAGTGCCAGGTACATAGTAAGCTATATATAAATTCTAGGTATATATTATTATTTCCAGCCTAAATCTCCTGACACCCAAGCCTCCACTCGGTACTATATGGTCTCCATTGACTTAGAGCTGAAAGGGGCCTCTGAGGTCATCTCATCCAATGCTTACCCAAATCCTGAAATCTGTCCCCAAGAACTCCAAGAGAGTGTCATTCAGACCTCCAAGGTCAGGGAACTCAATATTTTAAGGGAAGGGAAGGGGAGTCGAATGAAAACCAGAATCATACATCTACCTAGAAACAAGGGAGGGGCTAGAATTTAGGCTTCTTTATCTTATCTAATTCCAGTATTCTTTCCACTACAAAGGATTATATATTGTTGTTCAGTCATTCTTTTCAGTCATATCTGACCCATTTGGGGTTTTCTTGGCAGAGATACTAGAGGGATTTGTCATTTTCTTCTCCACTTCATTTTATAGAGTGACTTTCCCAGGGTCACATACCTAGTGATATATAATATGTTTATGTTTATATATTTGTATACATACCATCTCCACCATTAGTTTATAGGCTACTTGAGGAAAGGGATTGTTTCTCCTTTTTCTTTGTATCCATAAGATTTGAGGGCCATCTCCAGTCATCCTAATTTATATCTTACCACTGGAACCAGATGGCTCTGGAAGAGAAAGTGAGGCTGGTAATTTTTCACAGCCCTCCCTCACTTAAATTCAAGTCATGGTGATACTTTTCTGATATCATGATCCTCTTCAAGAACCAAGGACAAACAACAATTCACTCCAGGCATTTTCACTGGTTGTCTTCCATGTCTGGAATTGTCTCACTCCTTTTCTCTGCTTCTGGATTCCTTGACTCTCTTCAAGCTTTTGTGTATTCATTATCCTCCTCCCTCTGAGGTTACAATCCCTACTTGAAAAGAGTTTACATTCTAATGGAGTAGTCAATAAGTATACATATGCATGTATATATGTATGTGTATACATACATATATATACAAATAATACATATACATATAATATATACATATGTACACATAAGAAAACTCAAAAGGTAGAATGGACCATGTTATAAAGAACTTTAAATTCCAAACAAACAAATAAGACAAATATATTTGATTCAGAAACTTACATGGAGCCTTTGAATTTTATAGATTTGGGGGTTGGAATCTCATGGGCAGAGTTTCCCTTTAGAAAAATCACTTTGGTAGCCTAGTGGAGGAAGACTTGGAGTAAGGAAAGACTTCAAGATATTTTTGCAAATGAAGTAGGCAGCATGGAAAGAATGCCCATCAGCTCATATGGATTCAATTATCATCTTTATACAGATGACTCTCAGATCTTTTGATCTAGCCCTAACCCTTCTCTTGTGTTCCAGTCTAATATCTTCAACTGCGTATTGGATGTATCAGACTGGATACCCATTATACTCTTGAGGCTTAAAACTCAATTGAATCTGAACCCAAAATGTTCAAAATTGAACTCATTATCATTCCCCCACCTCACCCCTCTCTTTCTAATTTCTCTCTTACTGTTGAACCAGTCATCCTGGTTCACAACCTAAGTGTCATCCCCAACTCCTTACTGTCTCTTACTCCCTCTCCTCCCACATTCACTCTGTTGCCAAATTCTACCTTCCTAACATCTCTTATAAACACTCCTCTCTCTCATCTGACATTGCCACTCCTTGGTACAGGTCCTTATGACCTTATACCTAGACTATTACAATAGCTTTCAGGTTGGTATCCCTGCCTCAAGTCTCTCCCCATTCTCATTCACCTGCTTAGTTATTAAAGCGATCTTCCTAAAGTACATATCTGACCATGTCACACACCCACCCCCCCACACACACACCTCCATTTAGTTAACTCCAATGATTGTATTTACCATAAGGATCATAGAAAAAATCCTGTTAGAGCTTTAAAGCCCTTTATAACCTAGCTCCTTCCTATCTTTCCAGCATTTGTATATCTTCCTTTCCTACTCTGAGACTCAGCAGCAGAGGACTTATTTCTATTTTTCCATAAGACACTCCATCTCTGGACCACTTGCATTTTCATGGACTTTGCTTCATGCCTAGAATTTTCTTCTCATCTCCATCTTCTGGCTTCCCTGGCCTCTTTTAATTCTCAGGTAAAATTCTACCTTCTATGAGAAGTTTTTCCTGGTCCCTCTTAATGATAGTTAATCCCTTTGTTAATTATCTGCAGATGATGTTTTCTTGGTACATAGTCATTTGTATGTAGTCTTCTCCATTAGACTGTAAGTTCTTTGAGGGCAGAAATTATATTTGCTTTTCTATGTATCACCAATACTCAGTAACTGCACCTTAGTAAATACTAGGCACTTAAATACTTGGTGACTTGCAAAATAAGACAACATTTGTAAAGTGTTTTGCAAACCTGAAGGCTACATGATACAAATAATGTTGCTGTTGTTCAGTCTTTTCAGTTGTGTCCAACTCTTTGTGACCCCATTTGGGGTTTTCTTAGCAAAGATACTAAAGTGTTTCACCATTTTCTTTTCCAGCTTATTTTATAGATAAGGAAATTGAGGCAAACAGGGTTAAGTGACTTGCCTAGGGTCACCCAGCTAGTAAGTGTCTGAGGCCATATTTGAACTCAGGAAGATGAGTCTTCCTTACTCCACACCCAGTACTCTTATCTACTGTACTACTTAGCTAATGTAAATACCCATTATTATAGTTGAGATAAGCAAGATGTTCCCCAAAACTTCATGAAGATGGTGTCTATCATTTTTTTAGGTTTTTTTTTCATGCCACACAGTAGGCTCTTAAAAGGGAAAAGATTGCTAACTTTGTAGTCAAAGAGACTAGATTCAAATCCTGCCTCAGAACTTACCTGTGTGAACTTGAACAAGTCACTTAACTTTTCTCAGGCTTAGTTTTCTCCTTTTAATTATTGAGGAAGGAGGTAGGACTAGATGGTTTCTGAAGTGTCTTCAAGTCTTAGATCTCACTTCTAATTTTTTATGTTCCTATGACAGACCTTATTTGCAAATCTGAGATAGATTCCCAGGTAGCCTCTGGATGTAAAGATGGAGTAAATGTGAAAGCACTTTGAAAAAGTTAAAATCTCTAAATTAATGTAAGGTAGTATCACTATTTTGTGATTATCATTATCTTGTGTGAGCAGTGATGACTGGCTTTCATGTCCTACAAATGAGAGTGGTATCATTGTTCAAGGTTTCGGTGAAAAGTCGGTGGATCTTCAATACCTGAAATTAAATAGAACTAAATTAGAATATTTCAGAATTTGAAAAAAAAAAGTGACATGCAAAGGGTTTAGACAATCCCGAGTTATATGGGAAAAAACCCATGTCTTCTCAATGTTACAGGACAACAATACCTATAACTCTAGATAATAATTTTACACACCTAAGCATCAGTTGAAGAAACTGGAGTTTTAGCCTCAAGAAGAGAAAACTCAGAGGAAACAAACAATAGCAGTCCTCAAGATTCTGAAAAAAAAGTTGTCATGTGTAAGGATTATATTTGTTCTGTTTTTTCCCAGAGGGCAGAAGTAGGAGCAATGGGTAGATGTTATGGGGAAACAAATTTTGACTCAACAGAAAAAAAAAGCTTCCTAAGAATTGGAGCTATCCAAAAGTAGAGTAGGCCACCTTGGGAGATATTGGATCTCCTATCACTGGAGGAGTGGCAAGAGGAGGATGGATGCACATTTTCTGGGAGATTTATGGAAGAGATTCCTTATCAAGTAACATTTAACTAAATGAGCTTCTTTCCAATGCTGAGATTCGATTAGTGTGGATGTGTATTTAACCACCAGGGAGCACTGCTGACCAGTTGCCTGCTTAGTAATCAGGATGAAGGCACATCAGTCACGTGCTCACAGTTCTTATTTGCTCCACCCAACACCAGAAGGTGCTCTAGGTCATGGTGATTTCTCTGGGTCTCCAATAGCTGATTACCTCTCTTATCTAGCTCCACTTTTTTTATGAGTGCAGCAGATTATCTCATTAGTCTAGGAGTTTACTGAATGTATGGATTTAGATCCCTTACTCAGTGTCTGCCTGCTGGGAAGGAAGAAAAAACAACTAAGTTTGTTTTCCCTTTTCCACTGTGTTTCAAGAGAATTTTCTCATGAAAATACATAGTTCTATACATTTCCTTAATCAAAAATAAGTAAACAAATAATACCAAATATAGTCAAGTACTGCATGTGGGCTGAGTGCCCATGGTTCCTTCCCAGACAGAGAAAATTCAAAATTCCCAAATAAAATACAGTTCAGGGGCTTAGATCCAAACCTCCCCTTTGTCTGAAGACAAGGCCAAACCTAGAGATCAATCACACCCCTAATTGTTCTGGCAGACAGAAAATGGTGTCTTTTCCAGTATTGTTCCACTCACAAATAAGCCTTTTGGCTATTTAATGTCTAAGTAATAGGAGTTATTCATGAGCCTGAGCAACCCTGACTCATCTCTGTCTCCTCTCCAAAAGCAAGTTGAATCCTTAGTTCCACAAGCAAACTGGTTCAGATGCTGATGCCTCTTCTGACTGATCCCATCTATACCTACTTCCAGCTTCTGGTCACTATGCTCAGGTTCCCCTCATGCTCCTTTATGTGGCATACATTTGCTTTTTGCTCTAGTATCTGTTTGTGCTCAGTGGCCAAAGCTTTCTATTAAAGTCTTATCACAGCAAAGAGGCCTGAAGGTCCTAAGCAGGCTGCATACCGACCTACCATGGGCAAGTTGCTGAGTCAGAGCTTCCTCTGAGAAAGGAAGCCAGGTAGTACAGTGAATAGAGCACCAGGCCTGGAGTTGGGAAGATGTGATTTCAAATCCAGGCTCAGACTCTGCTCACTGTGTGAACCTGGGCAAGTCACTTCAGCTCTGGTAGCCTCAGCTTCTTCATTTGTAAAAACAAATGTGAAAAGGGTCTAATGATAGCACTTACCTCCCAGGGTTGTTTTGAAGGTCAAATGAGATAATAATTGTAAAGTGCCTAGCACAGAGTAGGTCCTATATAAATGTTAGCTTTTGTTATGATTCAGCGTGATTCCCCTAAATCATTTGAACATATCCAGTCCCTCTGTAGAGCATGGACATGGTGAAGATGGGAGGAGATTTCAACTCACTAAACAATGTAACGCTAGAATATAGAAGAGTGTGATTTCCTGGAAGTCCAATTATTAACAACCTTAAGGATTGCCTTGGGGTGGCAGCTAAGTGGCCCAGTGGTTAGAATCCTGGGCCTGGAGGCAGGAAACCTAAGTTCAAATCCAGCTTCAGACACTAGTTGTGTGACCCTAGGCAAGTCACTCAGCCTCTGTTTGCCTCAGTTTCCTCAGCTATAAAATGGAGATAACAACACCTACCTCTCATTGTTGTGAGGATCAAATGAAATATTTGCAAAGCATATAGCATAGTGTCTGGTGTGAGGTAGGTGCTATATAAACAATTATTCCATTCCCCTTTCCCCCAGCCAATTTCAGAAGTCGAGGGCTGAGCCATCACGCCTTCTAAAGAAAAATCCCTCACAGAGTTCCTGAACAATGCCCTTCTTTGGGAAAGAAAAAGGTAACCAACATGACTCCTACAGCAAAAGGATTAAAGCCACATTTGGGGGTCTTCGAAGCAGCAAGAAGTATGGATTTTTCCTGTCTATCTTGTACCCAGGCTGTTATAGTGAATCATGGCTGTTTAGTATCTTCCCTGGAGAGTTCAATCCCTCAGAGTGTCTCAGTGGGATTAGAGAAAGATGCACTGGAATGTTGGAATTGTTTTGAGTGTTTTATCTGTGTCTTTATCTATTTATGGGCTCTTGTGAGTCCTTATGTGTTTTCTTTATCTGTTTTATGGGCTCCTGTGAGCCCTTTGCATCTTCCACAATCTCTTTGGGTAAAATAAAGGTTGTCCTATACAGTATGCATTTATTACATTGTATGCTTGCAATAGAGCTTCACAGCAAACGATCCACATTTGGGGAAACCGAGATACAAACTGTATATAAGCTTTATTTTGGACATTTCCTAAGAATAAACTCCAGGGTTGAGATTCAACAGACTAAAGAGAGAAACTAACTTTAGGAATCATCCCCCAAGGTAGGCCATCTAAATGAGAGATCTTTGGGGGGTCCTGAGTCCTGGGTCACAGAAAAATGGTGATAATATCTATAGGAGCTAACTCACCAGATTGGTTTAAGGATCAAATGAGATTGGGGGTAGAGGAGGGAATGTAAACAGTTTAAAAATAAAAGATATTAATTAAAATCTATTTTTTAAATGAACAAATGAAATAATGAATGTAAAGCATTTTGCAAATCTTAAATTATTATATTAATATCAGCTAAGTGAAATACAAAGTGCTAAGAGATCAGAAAAGATAAAGATCCTTTTAGTTGTGGTGGGGTAGCAATAAGGGAAGGGTTCATGTAGGAAGTGACTTTTGAGCTAGATCTTGAAAAAAAAAAAGCTATATGGTTAGGCTCCCATGGCAGCTATATGACAAAAACAAAGTAAAAAACCACTTTGTCTGAAATATAACAATGTATACGTACTGGAGACACAAACCACCCTGTAAAAAGTGTTTCAATGGGACCATGTGCTCATAGCTGCAACTTATGATTTTAGAAAGACATCTTCCCCTCCTTCAATGTTTACTGCAACCAACCCCCACCCCCACCTCCATTTTACAGATAAAGTAAATGAGAGATTTACACACGGTCATACAAGTAGTAAGTCTCAGAGCCAATATTCGAACTCAGGTCTTCCTGGTTCCAAAATTAACACTCTATTCACTATGCTATACTGCCTCCATTTATTTTTATTATTATTATTGCTATATTATTACAAAAGTCAGTTGGTCCTATAGTAGGGAGAGGCTCTGAATGAAAAATGGGTCAACACTTGTTATTGTGAATGAGGTATTCATAAATCCATTTTGAATAAGCAAGAGTGCACTGCAAACCAAAATAATCAAATGAGCCAGAGCTTCCCCAGTCATGATAGAAGACAATGTATTGTGCTGGCACTCAGGGAATACTGGTATGTAAGGTCCTCCACATACTAGTACCACCCTACAAGGAAGAAAAAGAAGAAGGAAGGAAGGAAGGAAATAGAAAGAAAGAAGGGAAGGAAAGAAGGGAAAGAAGAAAAAGGAAGGAAGGTGGATAGCAAGTAAGGAAATTAAGCACTCACTATGTACCAAGCACTGTGTTAATACTGGGTCTAGAAATACAAAAAGTAATGACAGTCCCCACCCTCAAGGAGTTTATATTCTAAGATCATCTTTGCAGACTTATCTCAAGTTACTCTCCTTCCTACATCTCATTGTTTTTTGATCTTGTTTCAGTCATGTCTGGCTCTCCGTGACCTCCTTTGGGGTTTTCTTGGTGAAGATACTAGAATGCTTTGCCATTTCCTTCTCCAGTTCATTTTACAGATGAGGAACAGAGGCAAACAGGATTAAGTGACTTGCCAGGGTCACACAGCTAGTAAGTATTTGAGGCCAGATTTGAACTCAAGAAGAAGTCTTCCGAGCCCAGTGGTCTATCCACTGTACCACCTAGCTGCCTTTCCTACACTTTATTACCTACCAAAACTAAGCAGTTCTCTAACCTTGAATGTGGCCTATGTCCCCCTGCCTTTATGCCTTTGACACTTTTGTCTACTTGAATGTACTCCTTCCCCTTCCTTGCCTGTTGAATTTCTTCCCATGTTAGATTGTAAGTTCCTTGTAGGCAAGGACTATCATTCTTTTTATTAATTGCATCCCCAGTGCTTAGGACAGTGCCTGGCACAGAAAACACACTTAATAACTGTTTATTGGCTGGATTGGATTATCACATCCTTGCCATTGCTCACAGTCCAATTAAAATGTCATCTCCTCCAGGAAGCTTTTCTTGATTTTGTTGGCTATAATCTTACCCCTTGACCTCAAATAGCACTGGCAAAGTAAGTATCTACAATGCACTTACCTCCCCTCTTTACTCTTCTCTCTAAGGAAAAAAAAGTGTCTTTTAGCCCTGCCAAGGAAGGTGCTCTCCCCATGCCTCGCATCCTCTCACCTCTAGTCTCCCCCAGGAGGTTGTTCCACTGTTGCACTGTTCATTTGCCTTTTCTCTCTTATCTGTTAGCTTCATCCCTGCCATAGTATGAAACTTCTGGGATTTACCCCATTAAAAAAAAGAAAAGGAAAAAAAAATTGCTTCATTCTCCTAATGGACCCAACCCTACTTACCTTTGTCTTTCTCTTTTACTGATAAACTCTTAGTGCAAGCTACTCTTTACCCTGCTTCTACTTTCTCATCACCCACTTGAATCTTAGCCCCCTGAGATCTGGCGTTTTACTCTGTTGCTCAAATTACTTTCTCTAAAGTTACTAATGATCCTTTAACCAATAATCCAATGAGAAACACAGATTGGGCCACTAGCTGTTCCCCAAACTCAATACTCTATCTCTTGGTTCCATGCATTCCATCAAGTTCTTTCCTGTGGCTGGGACACACTTCTTCTTCATCTCTACCTTTCAGAACCTTTATTTTCCCCCGGAGCCTAGCAACAGTGCTCTGCACTCAATAGGCTATCAATCAATTTTTGTTGAATCATCTCAGAGAAGAGTTAATTTTACTTTGTGGCTACTGACAATCCATGATGTGATGTATCAGACTGAGACAACCTATACAGGAAGGCTTCCAGAATCTCCTAGTGGGATTGATTTGGAGGGAATTGGGATGAAGAGGGAGGGGAAACAGTAATGTAGTTAATTGTACTATTGTATGAAAGATATGGCAATGTTTATCATTGCAGGGTATCATCCTGCATGAAGTTTAGAAATAGGAGAGCTAAAGAATTAGAGGTGGTGATTAAGAGGCATCTTTATAAAGAATAAGGCTCTTTTCAACACTGTCCAGAACAGGTGGCCTAGTCAGGCACAGAGGTGAGTTCCTTCCTTTTATGTCTTCATAAAAGAAAGTGAAATGAGTTGCTTGGAAATTGAAAGTGTTGCCTCTAAAGAAGAATGAGTATTAACAGGAAGCTACAGGCTCAGGGGGATTACTGTGATCCAGGTATGTCCAGGATATCCAACACTGCAGGATATAGAAGGATTCTTTAGCAAGCAACCTAGATTCGGAGAAATATTCTTTAAGAGCATCTGACTTCCTTTGTTGTAATTTAATATTCAATATTCAATAATCAACTTTCTCATCTCCTATCTTTTAAAAGGTCCTAACTCCTCTACCCCCAGTACCACAACCAGGAAAAGAGGATACCAAACCGTGCCACACTTCCATTGTAAATAATCTAATCGGTAGTCTGGTTTATCAGTCAACCTCTTTGTGTTTTGCTGAGTACCAACATCTTGTTCTGGACTCTAGAGTCTAGCCATACCTCCCTTGCTTAGCCTAGACTGACTAATGAAGCTCTTCGATCTATGGTTGTGAAGACCAAGTACTGACCTTAGACAGTTTCCACGGGATACAGCCATAAGGAATGGCTCTGAAGGAGTAGACAGCTGGCCTTTTGCTGCTGACCATCTTTTAACTGACAGAGCCATAGGTAATGCCATTGGAAATGCAAAGTCAGCCACAGGTAATGGCAGCATGAATGTGGTATGAGCCTTAAAAGCAGGGCACAAAAGGAAGCAGATAGCATGAAATAAAGCTGATTAGGTTTTTTGCTGACTGGTATTAAGCAGAATTGATGGCAGCCAACTGTAAGCACATAGTATAAATGCATCTGACTTACTCAAAAAAAAGATTGTGATAGAAAATCCCTGAGCAGTTATAAAATAGGGTCATAAGGAATCCCAAGTTAATGCACAACTGCATTTATGATTTTAGAATGGTGTTTATTAATTTAACTTGAAAGAAGGCCATTGGGAGAGGGAAAGATATATTTTACATTTTAGGACATCATATGGCATAACTTCTTGCCTCATGAAGCAATTCTTTTACCATCCTCTTCCACAGTGCTTTCAAATTAAGCTTATAATCTAAACCAAGGCTATCTGTGGCTCTCATGTTTCTCCTCCTAGCAAGATCAAATGTTTCCTTGATAAGGTAGTTTCTCAGCTCCTTTGGCCTTCTTGTTCTGGTGATTGCTTTATATCCTCAACCTTCACTAAAAAAAAATGGTGATTATAATTGTCAGTAACCTTATTTTGTGTCATTTTTTCACTTTAGAGAGACAACAGATCAGTTAAATTGATTGGACTAGAGGTGTAATAATTATGCACACTTCTCATCTTTATCTTTCCAATTTGATGTCAGTTTTGATTTTTACCCTAACTAGTTGTTAAGCAGTTGTTTCTCATTCATTTAGATATAATTAGTTTCGGTTTTTGTAAAATCATTCAGTGCTCATCATGTGACCCTCTTTTTGAAGAAAGTATTCATGATTTACATGTTTAAGTCTTCTTCATAGTCTATAGGACTTTGGATTCTTTTATTTCTTAATCCCAAATCACATTTTCCAATGTATCTTTCATTGTCCTCCCTTTTGCCCTCTTTCACATTGAAATCATATATTGATTTGACCTTCAGATAGTTGCCAAGTTCTTAGCAGAATTTTTCTTCCTCTTCATCCTCTGCAATAGATGTTGATTGTTTAAATTGTAATTTTCTTCACTGTCTTTTTATTTATGCTTATAATAAGTACCACCAAGTGATGTAACCAAGGGTCCAATGGAATGGTGACCTTGTGAGTCCCTGTATGAGCAAATTTTTTCATCTTCCAAGAATCCAGTTACCACATAGCATACATTAAAAAAAAACCAAAACTCTGCCAACTTTTATTCATACTGACAAGAAGAAGCTAACAACAGTCCTTCCATTTAGCTGTAACTTCCTTATGTATTTTGATTTCATTCATAAGGAGGACGTCAGTCTTAATGTGGTTCTCTTCCTGTTGTATATCAGTTCATTCATCACTGATTTATAGTAATGATTTAGTCAATTAATCAAAAAGCTTTTATTTAGCACTTGCTTGGTTGTTGTCCTTTGTGCTTGAAGAGGACCAAAATGACATCAGGATGTTGAGGTCAAGGTACAGTGTGTCTGACTATGGCTGATTAGACCAATATGATCTCTGAAGACTACCACAGATTGGGCACAAATAGTCCATGTGAACATTGGGAGAGGAGATGTCTCTAATTTTGCTCATCTCACATTTTTTTTGAACTATTACAATTCTACATTACTCATAAAGCACAGCATCTGCTTTGATGCTGGCATGCCATTCTAGGTAGTCCTGTGCCAGTGTCTCCCATGTTTCATAACTAATACTAAAGTTCTTCAGAGATGCCTTGAGAATGTCCTTTTATTGCCTCTTCTGACCTCCATGTGAGCACTTGTCTTTTGTGAGTTCTCTGTAAGATAGTTTTTAAGGCAAAGATACATTTGACATTTGACCAACATGGCCAGCCCATCAGAGTTGCTAGAGTTTGAATGCTTGATAGTTTAACTTGAGAAAGGACCTGAGCATCTAGTTCCTTAAGATTTTCAAAATCTTCCTAAGAATTCAAATGGAAATTATTTAGTTTCCTGGCATGTGATTGATATACTGTTCAAGTTTCACAGGCATACAACAATGAGGTTAGCACAACAGCTCTGCAGACCTTCACCTTGATAGGTGGCCTAATACCTCTTCTCTTCCACACATTCTTTTGGAGACTCCCAAAGGCTTTGTCATTGCATGTATCAAACTCATCATCTATGTGGACATCCCTAGAAAGTATACAGTCAAGAGAAGTGAACTTATTTACAATTTCTCCATTTGTTGTAACTAATGGTTCCATGTATACATGGTGCAATGCTGACTGATGGAGAACCTCTGTTTTTGTTTTTTTCTTTTTGTTTTTTAATGTTAATAGTCAGGTCAAAATTAGCACTAAGGGCAGAGAATTGATCCATACTATGTTGCATCTCAGCCTCAGAGGATGCTTGAGTACACAATTGTCTATAAACAAAAAGTCACATACCAACTCTCCCTCCACTTTAGTCTTGACTTGTAGCTTTTTCATCCGTGCAGTAGCTGACCTTGATGCCATTTTCATCCTCCTTCAAAGCATTTGACAACACCACTAAAAACATCATGCTAAAAAGCATGGGAGCAAGCACACTGTCCTGCTTCCTTCGCTTCATTAGTGAGAGGGAAAACATGAAAGCATCCAGAACCCATGCAAGCATGCCATCATGGAAATCAAAAGTAATGAACTTCTCTGGCCAACCAAATTTTGCCATGATTTTCCACAAGCCCTCACAACTGACAGTATCGAAGGTCTTGGTCAGATCGATAGATGTTGTGTATAGACCATTGTTCTGCTCCTGGCATTTCTCCTGGAGTTGTTGGTCAACAAATACCGTATCTATCATCCTCAGCCCTTTCTGAAGCTACACTTGCTTTTGGGTAGATGACCATCTTCCAGGTGAAGGATCAGCCTATTAAGGAGGACTCTGGTAAGAATCTTGCCAGGAATGACTAAGAGAGAGATCCACCTGCCTGTGTGATTGCTACAGGATAACCAATTTCCTTTTCCTTTATAGAGATGGACAATAGAGTCATCCTTGAACTTGAGGGAGATAACCTTCTTTTGCCACAAAAGCCAGAAATTTTCAGTCACCTTTTTTATGAGCAGTGGACCCCCTGACTTGTAAATATCAGCTGGAATAGACTCAGCACCAGGTACTTTGTCACACAAGAGGAGCCTAACAGTATTCAAAACCTCTTCTTGAGTTGGCAGTTCAGCTAGAGAGGGACTGACTTCAATCTGAGGTATACAGTTAATGGTTTGAGCATTGATTAATGATGGTCTATTGAGAATTTGATGGACTTGTTCAGCCTATCTCTCCAGGATATGTCCTTATCACTAACCAATGTTTCTCCATCAGCACTGAGTAGTTGAGATGTGCTATAGGTCTTTGGCCCGTAAATAGCCTTCAAGGCGTCATAGAAGCACTGTGGAGTGTTACTATCAGTGTAAAATGAAATTTCATCTGCCTTCTTACCGAGCCAAGAATTCTACATCACTCGAAGCTTTATTTGCACTTTACTTTTGATGGAGTTAAAGGCTTTCTTCTTAGAGACAGACAAACTATTCTGCTGGTAAACCCTATGGAATTCTTGTTTTTCATTTATCAACATCTGAGTTTCCCCATCATTTTCATCAAACCAATCTTGATGTTTGTGAGCATTATGGGTCAGATGAGTAAATTCGGTGCTGTATGCTCACTCTCTGAAAGCTTCTTGCTCCTTTTCTTCTCCACTGTTGCCAGCTCTGTGTTGGCTCAACTTTCCCTGAAAGTTATCAACAAACTGATTACACTCAATTGTTGCATTACACTCAATTACACTTAAGTCTTATGGTAGTTGTCTTTCATTTGGGCTACTGCTTTTGTTGAACATTATAGTTTGGCTTGGAGAGGATAAATCTATGATCAGTCCAGCATTCTGCACCACACATTGGCTTTGTCACTCTCATATCCTGTCTGTCTCTTCTCCTTATGATGACATAGTCTATTAAATGCCAACATTTGCTGTGAGGGTACACCCATGAAGTTTCATTGCATTTAGGTAAATGGAAGAAAGTGTTGGTGATAAGAAGGCCATGAGATGTACAAGTCTTCAGTAGTAAGTGACCATTGCTGTTGCTGGTTCCCACTCCATTCCTCCCAAGGACTCCCTGCCATGTCAGACAGTCTGTACCTACTCTGATGTTAAAGTCATCCAGAATTATAAGCTTGTCCTCTTTAGGCACATTGATAATGTGGATCTCCAACTCATCATAATTTTTTTCTTTGACCTCCATCAGGGTACATCATGGCGGGAGCATACATACTGATGATGGTGGTGTGGTGTTTGTTGCAAGTGGCAATTGAATTTTCATAAGCCTGTCATTCTCTTCTTTTGAGAGATATACACGCTTGTTGACTAGATTAGTTTTGATTGCAGAACTTTGCCAGCTTCATCATGCTCCCCATCACTGTGGCCACTCCAGAAAAAGTTATATCCATTACCAAGTTTGATAAGCTGGACTTCATTCACCAGCCTTGTTTCACTCAGGACTGGTATCTGGATATGATATCTGCTGAATTCTCTTGCAACAAAAAAAAACTGTTCTTCTTACAGGTCTACTGGATTTTGTGTTGTCTATAAGCATGCATATATTCCATGTACCAATGGTGAGTGCATAACCTTGGCATCTTTGATGTCTAACCAAGCACTCCATAGTGCCTGCTTCCAACATTGTCCCATTGGAACAAATTGTTCACATCTGCCTATTCCACTGGGGAAGTCTTCACATGCTTCACCCCTCTAATTCATCGACTAGTTTGAGACTTGTTGGTTACTTCAACCTCATTTAGTCTGTCTGCTAAAATAGTTTATCAGGGTATAGCCAGTGCATATGTTACCGTTTCTTGGAGCAACAGACAAGATTTGGGTGGCATGTGGACACCAATGATGGATGAGCCCTGAAAAAGGCTCAACATCCATCACAGCAAAGGTACTAGTCTTCCTTGAACATTCATATACTTCAGCACTTATTATCCGCCAGACCCCATACTAGTGCCATGGAAGCAATGACAAAAATGAAACAGTCCCTACTCTCAAAGAGCTTCTATTCTATCAGGGAAGACAACATGTATAGATATAAGTATATATATGATAAATACAAAATAAATACAAGGTATTTGGGGGAAGGAGGGTAGTCATAGCAAGAAGGATTAAAACAAGGCCTTTTCAGGAAGGAGGTGACATTCGAGCTGAGCAAAAATTATGACATTTAGAGTAGCATCATTTAAAGTTGTGTTTATAGGTGGTCTAAAAACAACATGATTTTTAGCACCCTGTGTCCTTGTCATCACTCTGCCACCGTCACTGCAAGAGGAAAGAGGACCGTAAGATAGAGAGCCGGTTTAAAGTTTTCATTATTTTGTGCCTCCTCATAGCCAAAGCATTTATCACCTATTGGCCAACCTGCTGACAACAGTCTTCTCTTTGCTGAATTAAACCAAGTCTCAGATGGCAAGCATGATGTCTCTCACTGGGATTTTAGCATGGTAGAACCTGTCACAGCTTGCTTTCCATTAGCATGGCCTCTTAGAACCAAGAGTCATCTCTCTCTGTCATGATGAGTTTTGGGGTCAGATTTTCTGTGGTTTGTTTGTTTCCATTTTTTCCTATAACTCTAAACAGATGAAAGAGTGCATGTATTTGGATTTTATCCAAAGTGGGATCATTATCATACTTAGCATTTATATGGCACTTACTATGTCAAAGGCACTGTGCTAAATGTTTTACAAACATCAAATTTGATCCTCTCAAAAACTCTGGGAGGTAGGTGCTATCATATCCCCATTTTATGTTTGAGGAAACTGAGGCTGAACAATGTTAAGTGATTTACTCAAGTTTACACAGCTGCTGCTGTGGGAGATGATGATGATGATGATAGCTAACATTTATGTGATACTTACTATGTGTCAAAAATTGTGCTGAGTGTTTTACAAATACTATCACATTTGATCCTCACAACAATCTTGGGTGGTAGATACTATCATTATCACCACTTTACAAGTGAGGAAACTGAGGGTGAACAAGGCTAAGTGATTTGCCCAGGGTTCACATGGTTGATGATAATAATACCTAAAATGTATGTAGCACTTACTATGTGCCAGCTACTATGCTAAGTGCTTCACAGTAATCTCATTTCAGGCTCACAACAGCCCTAGGACGTAGATGCTATTATTATTCCCATTTTACAGATGAGGAGACTGAGGCAAATAGAAGTTAAGTGACTTGTCTAGAATAACACAGTGTCTGAGGGCAGATCTGAACTCAGGTCATCCTGACTCAGGCTCTAACCACTGTGCAACCTAACTGGATAAAAAAAATGGTACTATAGTGTGCTGTGTTGCAAAAGTATACTGAGATTCAATAAAGTAAATTATGGTCCTGGAAGTCATTAGTTACCTGATTAAGCAAGTCACACTTTCTGAAAACACAGAAAAAAATAGTTCTTGTCACCAAAGTCCTTGGCACTATAACAAATAGTTGGCTATCAGAAATTTATATGATTTGATCAGTGGAAATAACATTAAAGAAGAGTCATCAGCATCTGCTTTGATGTTACACTCTAAGAACCATAGGAACTTTCCATCTGACTTGCAGCTGAAACTTTCTTTATGTGTTGACTTCCCCATTAGAATCTGAGCTCCCTGAGAGCAGAGACTCTCTCCATTTTACTGTTTGTATGTTAAGAGCTTCACACAGTGTTTTTGCACATAGCTGTCTCTTAATAAATGCTCATTCATTCCTTCATCATGGATGCAGAATAGGATTCTTAACCTGGGGACTATGAACTTTTAAAAATTTATTGTGATAATTGTGTTTCAATACAATTGGTTCCCTTTGTAATCCAAGCATTTAATTTTATTATTAAAAACATTATTTGGTGAAGAGGCTCATAGGTTTTACCATACTGCCAAGGTATCTATGGCATCAAAGAGGTTAATAACCCTTGATTTAGAATTTAAAGGGAGTTTAAAAGTCATCTAGTACAACTATTTCATTTTACAGATGAGAAACTGAGGTCCCTACAAGTTAAGTGAATTGGTCAAGATCATGCAGGTAGTAAATGGTTAAACTGGGATTTGGAACCAGATTCTAAATCTAGCATGCTTTTAATCATATTCTGACTTTTTCCCAACTAGCCTTCATTAACTAGGTTTTGCTGTAAGTAATGCCTACTTTATAGGGATATATCACTCATGCATCACAGTTTCTATTTCACAGATGCACAAACCAAGCTACAAAATCACTTAGTGGTTCACACCTAGTCAGTTGGCAAGGTCATAAGAAAGTCAAAATTAATTGTTTTCTCCAGTTGGTGTTAATATAAGACCAACGGTTCTGATCCCTTAGAAAAAGTGTCCTGCCCTTAGCTCCATTAGTTACTAAGCTTTAATTGAACTTATTTGATAATTGATAACTGTGTCCTATAATAGTATAATGGGAAAAGCGGCAGAGCAAAAATCAGGAGGCCTGGATTCTCTTCCTCACTCTGCCACTAACTTATATCTGAGACCACGGACAAATCATTTAAACTCCCTGAGTTTTGTCTTGCCCAAAAAGACCTCTCCCAATTTTGAAATCCCATGAGGCTTTGATGGATCAGTTTATCGTCCCAGTTATTTTTGTGAGGAAGAAGGATTCAGCATGTATAGGGGAAAGAACACTGACTCTGCAGTCAGAAGATCTGAGTCTGAATGCCACCTCAACATTTTCTACCTGTTGAGCTTAACTAAGTCACCTACTCTTCCTCACTCTGATTTTCTTCATCTGAATTTTCTTCATCTAAAGTGAAGAGGTGATCCTTTCCATCTCTAATCTATGACCCTATGATCCAATGACCTCTCTGGTCCCTTCTATCCCAAGGTCTATGATCCTATGATCTATGGTAAAATGGAAAAAAAACAAAACAAAACAGTAGACTAAGAGTCAAAGAGGCTCTGACATTATTGCCAGGCATTATTGAGCAATTCACCTCTCTCTGGGCCTCACTTTCCTCCTCTGTTAAAAAAGATGGTTGTTCTGGATGATAACAAAGATTTTATATAGCACTTTAAAGTGTACAAAGCTCCAAATGTCTCCCCCAGCTCTGGTAGGGCCCTCTAGGATTTCATGAATGTGTTCAAGAAACTTTCCTGCCAAGGTAATAAAACTTTCCATTTCTTCAAAGTTTTCCTGTTTTTTCTAGTTAGTTCTAAGACTTTTCCCTTGGTAAAGAGAGCCACTGATAAATTATGAGCAAAATATCAATCTTTTATTTCAATAGCCAAAATTGATTACAGCAATTCATTCATTCAAGAGGAAGGATAAAGGAACTTCAAAGAAGGCTCGGTTTAGCACAAAGTCCAAATGATAAGTTTTCTGGAAGATTTTACACTCCCTTCCTGGTTTCTCCTCCCTCCCCAATTCATTCTGCATACCAGGAGGATTAAGGAAAACAGGAAGGCAAGTCTGTGGAAGAAATTTGGTCCCTGGCAGGATCTGAAAGATTCCTCAAGGAAAGAGGTTTTCAAAGTGGGAAATCCTTATTTGTGCTCCATGTCAATTTGCATAATAGAAGTGACTAATGTCTGTGAAGTTCTGTGAATGAAAAAAAAAAGAAAAAAGTATATCCTCCAAGCCCCAAATAGTTAGATATATTTTTTTTATTCCTTGCCCACTAGCAGATAAGCAGCTTTGTTTCTTTGAAGGAAGAGAGAAGGGAAAGGAGGGAGATTAACTAGGGAGCTCAAGTAGCTGCCATAATTATTAAGATTCATCAGCAATAGAAAGAGTGACCTTAAGAAATCTTTCCTTTCTTCAGTGCAGATGGCTTATGTTAACTCTAGTAAGTGTTCTGCCTGTCTATAATGGCTTATTCGATGTTTATAGCCTTTTTCATCCAAAGAATTAATTTTTTTAAACTAGGATCCAGAGATGCCCCATTTTTAGAAGGATATTAGCTGAACTGGGTAGCATGGGGAGGCAGGTGACCAGGATACTAAAGAGACCAGAGACTGTATTGAGGGAATCAAGGATCAAATGAAGAATTTTCACAGCAACCAATGTACGCAAGCTTTCCCTGAATCAAGGGACGTTGTTTAAACACCAGTATTCTTCTAGTGATGCCTTACGGCTGTATGAAAAATAGAAGAGACTCCCTGACCCACTAAATAAAGATATCTCAGGAAATTAAACATCTGAGTCCCCCTGTGAGAATAAGACCAACAGTAACTTCTAACAGTGGGCAGTTTGGATAACAACTAGCTGCCAATTCTGAGGAGTTTCATCTACCCCTATTAGCATGAATCAGCACAGACCTCAAGTGTAGATTTTTCCTCACTCCTTTCCTCCAATGGGGTATACCCAGATAAGAACCTGATAAAAATCTACCAGACTTCACTGACTTAGAAGAAGGTGCCCCATTACCCTCAGTCCACAGTGGGGTGCACAATCCACCCAGGACCCACCTCTAACTTTTTTCTATTATTTTCCCTTCATTTTGTTTTGTCCCTCAATAAAACAGGTTTGCTTGACTGTCTTGTATTGTGTTTTCTTGTACTAGATTTTTCATACTCAGAAGCTTCCTAAGTGTGTGTTAAGATAGGTTGCCAAGTTTGGAATACTTCAGGTGCCAAATAATTGTCACCATGGTATTAAATTTGTAGGTCACCTAATGCATAATGTGCAAGAGAAAGATTATAGATTTAGGTCTGGAAGGGACTTCAGGTACCCAAGGTGAGAAAACATTTAGTCTAATCACTTCATCTTACAATTAAGGAAACTGAGGCCCAAGGAGGTTAAATAACTTGTTCAAGGTCACACAGATCGTAAAATGCAGGGATAGTATTTGAAATCAAGGACTCAACCCAGAACCAGTGCCCTATCCACTTTATTAGGCTTGTGGCATATAATCAAAAAATGGCAACAGCAGTATTTTGAAGGAAATATGTGACAGAAAAGGAATATGAGCTGGTTATGTAAAGAAAGGAGAGCATAATAGATGTCTCATCCATTTGTTCCTTTGGTACCCATAGAATGTCAAGAGATTGAAAGGAGAGCCACAGCAACTTAGATGAATTCCACGTCGGGGATTTATGGAAAGACACAGACAAGTGTCACTCAGGATGAGAAGCTATGAAAACGTTTCAACTGACACCCTTTAAAAGTAAGGCCCACATCAATTAAATAATGTGTCCATCAAGGTATGGAAGCATGAACAAACTAGAGGATGTCCAGAGGAAGGTGAGCAGTAGTAATGAGGGAACTGGCAGCTAGATGGTTCAGTGGTTAGAGTGCTGGACTTGGAATCAGGAAGAGCTGAGTCTGAATCCTGCTCTGACACTGCTAGCTAAGTGACCTTGTACAACCTAACCCTCTCAACTAGCCCCTTAGATTCCTTAGATTCCTCATCTGTAAAATGGGGGTAATAATAGTACCTGCTTCATAAGATTATTGGGAGGATCAAATGAGATGATACATAAGGTGTTCTGCAAACCTGAGAGCTCTAGATAAAGGCCAAATATTGTTATTGTGCTACTCAAAGAATCTGGGGTGGTTAACCTGCTGAGAGTACTTAGGGCACATATGGTAGCTGTTTTCCAGTATTTAAAGATGGGTAGGTGGTCAAAGAATTAGATTTATTAAGCTTGAACCAGGAGTGTGCTGGTAAAAATTTAACAACAGACTCTCGGGGGAAGGGAGGAGATTCATAACACGACTCATTTAAGTTTAATCTGCATTATTAACATTTCTTCCATCACTTTCTTATGTCCAGACAATCAACAGAACAAGAAATCAAGCACTGATTTGTAGTGTTTACCAATTTGCAATGTGTAAATGCTTACCCCGAAAACTGATCAACTTTCA
Organism: Vombatus ursinus; assembly: GCF_900497805.2. Lineage (NCBI taxonomy): Eukaryota > Metazoa > Chordata > Mammalia > Diprotodontia > Vombatidae > Vombatus > Vombatus ursinus. The sequence continues at coordinate 3,122,498 of NW_020954751.1, forward strand.
AGAAACAATATGAGCAGCAAGTCAATAAACATTTATTAAGCACCACTATTTGCTATGCACTGTGCTAAGCATTGAGGATACAAAGAAAGGTAAATAACAGTGTTTGTTCACAAGTTACTTACAGTCTAATGGGAAAGACAATAGACAAATGACTATATACAAACAAGATGCGTGTGTGTGTGTGTGTGTGTGTGTGTGTGTGTGTGTATGAAAAAAATAGTCAACTGAAGGAAGGCATTATAATTAGTGGGGAGCAAGAGGCCCCAGCACAACCTTGGCCTTGAATCCAAAGGGCAAAACTAAGAACAGTGAGTAGAAGCTAACAAGAAGATTTCAGAAGAGATACATTTTTTTTTTAACAGGTAAAGCTGTCCCAAGGCAGAATGGGTAGACTCAGGAGGCAGTTCATTTACCAATATTGGAGTTCTTTGAGCAAAAACTAGATTATCTACGATCTTGTAGAAGGGATTCATCTTAAATGGTAAGGTGAACTAGATGACTTCTGGGATTTCTTATAGTCCTGAGATTTTACAAGAATTTACCCACATCAGAAATAGGGCAATCTTTGTCATTGAGTTGAGAGCTCTCCCAACAAGAATTGAAAGAGCTCAGATGAATTCAGGTGTTCTTACAATGTCTATGTCATATGTCTGAGTTACTGTATGATCATAGTACCAGGTTTAGATACTCATCTCTTCAGTTTTACTCATGCCTATTTTCTGGTTTTTCCTACTATGAAATGGTACAGGAATAATTCAATGCCTTAAAAGAAGAAACAAAAACATTTCTACAGTACACGGATATAGACTGTATGTCTTTAAGCTCTTTGACTTCTTTGACCCTTCCTTAAGTACTTCCTCTGAGGGCTCTGGGCAAGATGGCCTCTGAGATAGCTTCCATGTGTAGGTCTATAACCATATGATTTATATGACCTCTAGGACCATGAGACTTCAAGCTGGAAAGAAAATTGGAAGTCATCTAGTAACCCTTCTATAAGTGAAGAAACCAAGGCCCAAGAATAGAAATGAACTGTATAAGCCCACTGGGTAATAATTAGCCAAGCTGGGATTCAAACTCAAGTTATCTGATTAAAAATATGGAGCTCTTTCTATTATAAGTTAGTTATCAGATACATACTAGGTTAGAAAAGTCTTAATATACCCCAGAATGCAGATGACTAGGATTTTTTTTTTCCTCAATGCTCTAGTTAAAAACATGACTTGGTCATTGAGTTCCAAATATTTTTTCCCAAAAATTATTCAGTTATCAGTAATAATCCGCATTTTACATATAAAGAAGTTGAGTTTCAGAAACATTAAGACCCAAGATTAAGTCTAGAAATATGTTGCTCAAATTTGGACTTCTACCATAGTCAGACAGGCTATTTGTTTAGAGACCTCTTCTCCTGAAATCTTGGACTTCACTTTCTGGTTTGGTTGGGAAATTGTCAGGAAAAATAGTGTTATATATTCATTCCTTTAGTTCATAGTCATTTAAGATTAAAAGGATATTTTCAACTGCTTTTTCTAAGTAGAAGCAGAATAAAGCATTGCCAAGCTGTGAGAGATGGGAGCTTGAGGATGTCATGAAACCACTGGAAAGCTACGAGGGCTTAAAACCACAAATTGAAAACTACTTGATGTCCACAAAAATAGACAGCCACAGGATGCTGTGGTTCTTCACACCTCTGGTATTAACTGCAAAATATGACTCAAGATGGATAATGTGTGGAAAGCAACATGCAGCAGTAGCAAAGAGCAAAAAGGGATTGGAGAGTCCTACATAAATGAACGGAAGACCATGATGGGGCAAAGGAAGTGGCAATAAATGGTAGAAATGAGATTTAAACCCAGGCCCTCAATAAACCCAGAGTTCATTGAGCTGCTTTACACTGTCTCAGCTATGTTGTTAGGTAGTTCAGGTGTGGGTAAGAAATCCTGAATCTAGGATCCCAGGATAATGCTATTATCAAGGACAAAGAACTCCAGTGACACAGTACCAGGCACAGATGTAAAGAATGCTGAGACAGAGTAACTTGGAATGGATATTGAGGATACCAAAGCCAGGTCAAAGGGATGAGCAAGATAGAAATGTGGATGAGATGAAGAACCAGTGGAAAGAACTCTGGACTTAGAATTAGAGGACTACTGAGAGTTCAAAACCCAGTACTATTTATTAATTGAATGACCTTGAGAAAGTCACTTTACCTCTTTAGGGCTGTTTTCTCACTTGTAGCATGAAGGAATTTCACAAGATGCTTGACAGTGCCTTTCAGTTCTAAATTCTGTGGATGAGAACTAGGCACAAATTACAGTCAGATGCCAGAAAAGCAGGACCAAGCATGCACTAAATTTAAGAAGATATGAGCATGGGGGCAGCTAGGTGGTGCAGTGGATAGAGCGCCGGCCCTGAAGTCAGGAGGACCTGAGTTCAAATCTGGCCTCAGACACATAACACTCAATGGCTGTGTGACCCTGGGCAAGTCACTTAACCCCACTGCCTAGCCAAGTATATATATATATATATGTAAGCATGAAGAAAGATCGCCACCCCTCTGTGTATCAAACAGTCTCAAAGTGGCTTAATTTTGTCTGGTTTCTTAAAAGGAAGCATCTTGCTGGCATGTAGGAACCAGAAACCCAACCAGCAGATTTACATATGTGGAGCATGCATCTGGTCAAAGGGGGTTAGGTAGGAGGTGTGGATATCTCAATGAAAATGAGGCTCAAGCCCCACTGAAAGACGGTCAACACATATGGTCTCTTAACAAATGGATGAATGGAGAGATGGTTGAAAAAGCATTTATTAAGCATTTACCAGGGCAGCTAAGTGGCAAAGTAGATAAAGTACCAGGTACAAAGTTAGGAAGATTCATCTTTGTGAGTGCAAATCTGACCTCAGACACTGACTAGCTGAGCAAGTTACTTAACTTTGTTTGATCATCTGTAAAATAAGCTGGAGAAGAAAATAACAAACCATTTCAGCATCTTTGCAAAAACTAAACAAAACAAAATTTAAAAAATGGGGTCATGAAGAGTTGGCCCTGACTAAAATGACTGAACAACAGAAAAGCACTTATCATGTGGCAGGATCTGTTCTAGAGTACTGGAAATGCAAATACAGAATGCAAAACAGTCCCTGTCCTCAAGGAGCTTACATTCTACTTGAAGAAGACAACACATTGAAGAATGGTGACCAGGAAGGGGGTGTTTTTGATTGAAATGTCAAAGGCATGCTGAATGGAGTCACAGGGCAATTTATTAAGTTATCTTTCCAGGAATATTAGTGTTGATGAGATTACTGTTCCCAGAGCCAAATGGTAAGGAAGTAGCATTGCTTTTGCTTACATGAAGAACAGCACAGTTATGTGAAGAAGAAGTAGATGAAAGCAGAGAACTAGCTGTGCTAGAAAAGAAAGAGTAGGACTGGGAGTCAACAGACCTAGATTCTAGGACCACCTTTACCACGAAGAAGTTGTGTGACTTTGGATAACTCATGTCACCTCTCTGTGCCTCAGTTCCTTTAACTGTAAAATGAAAGAATATATCTAAATGTTTTCTCAGGACTTTTCCAGATCTAATATTTTCCCCATTTAAAAAAATATTTAATAGTATTTTATTTTTTTTCAATTACAGTAAAGATAGTTTTCAGCATTCATTTTTGTAAAAATTTTGAGTTCCAAATTTTTATCTCTCCTTCTCTTCCCTTCCCCCTCCCCAAGACAGCAAACAATCTGATATAGATTATACATGCACAGCCATGTTAAACATATTTCCACATTAATCATGTTGTGAGAGAAGAATCAGAACAAAAAGGAAAGACTGTAAGAAAGGAAAAAAAATGTGAAAATAGTATGTTTTGATCTGCATTCAGACCCCATAGTTCTTTCTCTGTGGTTAACATTTTCTAACTTGAGTCTTTTGGAATTGTCTTGGATCATTGTATTATTGACAAGAGGTAAGGCTTTCATAGTTAATCATTGCACAATGTTGCTGACACTATGTATAATGATCTCCTGATTCTGCTCACTTCACTCAGCATCAGTACATGTAAATCTTTCCAGGTTTTTCTGAAATCCACCTGCTAATTGTTTCTTATAGAACAGTAGTATTCCATTACATTCATATACCACAACTTATTTAGCCATTCCCCAATTGATGAGCATCCTTTCAATTTTCAATTCTTTTCCAACACAAAAAGAGCTGCTGTAACTATTTTTGTGCATGTGGGTCCTTTTCCTTTTTTTATGATCTCTTTGGGATACAGACCTAGTAGTAGTATTGCTGGATCTAAAGGTATGTCCAGTTGTATAATCTATGACACTTTATTATACATAATTTTTATTGCATCATGATCTGCAAAGGATGCATTTAATATTTCTGTCTTTCTTCATTTGATTGTGAGGTTTTTGTGCCCTAATACATGGTCGATTTTTGTGTAGTAGTTATGTACCACTGAGAAAAAGGTATAGTCCTTTCTATTCCCATTCAATTTTCTACAGAGATCTATCATATCTAACTTTTCTAAAATTCAATTCACCTCCTTAACTTCTTTCTTCTTTATTTTGTGGTTAAATTTATCTAGTTCTGAGAAGAGGAGGTTAAGGCCTCCAGTAGTATAGTTTTGCTGTCTGTTTCTTTCTCACTTAACTTCTCTAAGAATTTGGATGCTATACCACTTGATACATATATGTTTAGTATTTATATTACTTCATTGTTTATGGTATCTTTCAGCAAGATGTAGTTTCCTTCCTTATCTCTTAATTAGATCCATTTTTGCTTTTACTTTGTCTGAGATCAGTATTGCTATCCCTGCTTTTTTTTTTTAAACTTCAGCTGAAGCATAATATATTCTGCTCCAGCCTTTTACCTTTACTCTGTGTGTATCTCTCTGTTTCAAATGTGTTTCTTGCAAACAACATCTTTTAGCATTCTGGCTTTTCATCCACTCTGCTATCCACTTCCATTTTATGGGAGAGATCATACCATTCACATTCACAATTACAATTACTAACTGTGTCTTTCTCTCCATTCTATTTCCCCCTTGTTAATAGTTTTCTCTCTCCTTTCATCCTGTCCCTCCTCAGTAGTATGTTGCTTCTAACCACCACCTCTCTCAATCTGCCCTCCCTTCTATCAACCCCCTCTTTTCCTTTTTCTTTGCCCTTTCCCTTCCTATTTCCCTATAGGGTGAGATAAATTTCTATACCCAACTGAGTGTGTATGTTTTTCCCTTGTTGAGCCAAATCCAATGACAGTAAGGTTCAAACAATGATCACCCCCTCCCTTCTTTCCCTCTAATGTAATAGGTTTTTCACACCTCTGAATGTGATGTAATTTACCCTATTCTGCTTCCCCCTTGCCTTTTCTCCCTGTGTAATCCTTTTTTTCACCCTTTGCTTTTTTTATATATCATCACATCAAAGTCAACCTATACCCATATACTTTATGTATATTCCTTCTAATTGCCCTAATAGAGGTATAGTTCTCAAGATTTGCAAGTATTATCTTCCCTTGTAGGGACATAAACAGTTTCATCTTATTGAATAATATTTTTTTTTCTTTTCTGTTTGCCTTTCTATGCTTCTCTTCAGTCTTATACTTGAAGATCAAATTTTCTGTTCAGCTCTGGTCTTTCCAAGAAAACTTGGAAGTCCCCTATTTCATTGAATGTTCATTTTCTCCCCTGAAAGATTATGCTCAGTTTCATTGGGTAGTTGATTCTTGGTTGTAACCCAAGCTCCTTGGCCTTCCAGAATATCATATTTCAAGCCTTCTGATTCTTTAATGTATATGCTGCTAAATCCTGTGTAATCCTGTCTGTGGCTCCATGATACTTAAATTGTTTCTTTCTGGCTGCTTGCAGTATTTTCTTCTTGACCTGATAATTCTGAAATTTGGTTACAATATTCCTTAAAGTTTTCATTTTGGGAATCTCTTTCAGGAGGTGATTGGTGGATTCTTTCAATGACTGTTTTACCCTCTAGTTCTAGGATTTCAGAGCGGTTTTCTTTGGTAATTTCTTGAAAGATGCTGTCCAGGCTCCTTTTTTGATCATGGCTTTAAGGTAGTCCAATAATTCTTAAATTATCTCTCTTAGATCTATTTTCCAAGTCTGTTATTTTTCCATGAGGTATTTTATGTTTCTTCTATTTTTTCATTCTTTTGATTTTGTTTGACTGATTTTTGATGTTTCATAGAGTTATTAACTTCCACTTGCCCAATTCTAATTTTTAAGGAATTATTTTCTTTACTTACCTTTTGTACCTCTCTTTTCATTTGGCCAATTCCATTTTTTAAGAAGTTGTTTTTGTCAGTCAATTTTTGTGCTTCCTTTTCCAAGCTGTTGACTCTTTTTTTCATAATCCTGCATAACTCACATTACTTTTTCCAGTTTTTCTTCTACCTCTCTTATTTGATTTTTAAAATCCTTTGTGAGCTTTTCCATGAAGACTTTTTGTGCTTGAGACCAAATTTATTCCCCTTTGAGGCTTCACATGTAGGCATTTTGACATTATTGTCCTCTTCTGAGCTTGTGTTTGGATCTCCCTTGTTGTCATAGTAGCTTTCTATGGTGAGGGCTCTTCTCTTTCTACTTTTTTTTGTTTGTTTGTTTGTTTTTGGCTAGGCAATAGGGTTAAGTGACTTGCCCAGGGTCACACAGCTAGTAAATTTTATGTATCTAGGGCTGGATTTGAACTCAGGTCTTCCTGACTTCAGAACCAGTGCTCTTATCCACTGTGCCACCTAGCTACCCCTGACCTGTCTATTTCTAATCTGGTCTGTTTTACTCCTCCTTAGGATGAATTCCCCACTCCCAGGAATTCAATATAGTAATGTCAAATTTAGTGTGGACATCCATTCAGCATAGCCCACTTCAACTCAATTTCTAAGCCTAAGACATCTTCTAACCTCAATCTCCTCAAAATCTTCTTCTTCTTCTTCTTCTTCTTCTTCTTCTTCTTCTTCTTCTTCTTCTTCTTCTTCTTCTTCTTCTGCTTCCACTTTTTCTTCTTCTTCTACCTCCATACCATTTTGTTTTGTGATCTCATCAACTCCCATGGGTTCAATGATCATGATTGGTCCTCTATTCTTCTATGAGAATCTTCATGATTTCCAGATCTATACATATAGCCCTAATCTGTCTTCTGAGATTCAGGCCTACATCACCAATGCCTTTTGGGCGTCTTTAATTGTATATCCTGTAAGCATCTCAAACTCAATATGTCCAAAACAGAACTCATTATCTTGCCTTCAAAAAAAAAAAACCCTCCTCTTAACAACTTTCCCATTACTGTCAAGTACAACACTATCCTCTTAGTCACCCAGATTCCTTAACTTCAGCATCATCCTCAATTCCTGATTCTCATTACCAAACATATTTAAATTGTGGCCATTTCTTTTCATTCTTACCTTTACGGTATTTCTCATCATCCTTTCATAGGCCTTTTTCACCTCATGCCTGGACTATCATAACAATCTTCTAATTGTACTGCTTTCCTCAAATCTCCCTGCTCAGCTGCCAAAACAATCTTTCTAAAGCACAATGTGACCATGTCACACACCCCTACTAAATAAACTCCAGGGAGGTCCTTATTACCTCTGTGATCAAATATGAACTTCTTTGACATCTGTATCTCTTTGCAACCTGACTCCCTCTTGTCTTTCTAGTCTTCCTAATTATTACTACCCTCCATACACAATATAATCCAACTATACTGCTTCCTTCTGTCCCTTACACATAGCATTCTGATTCTTGTCTCTGTGCATTTGTATGTTCTGTCCCCCGTGCCTAGAAATCTTGACCTTATCTACCCTGTTTCTTGGGATCTGTGACATTCTTTGTTTATTTTACTTTTGGCGAGGCAGTTGGGGTTAAGTGACTTGCCCAGGATCACACAGCTAGTAAGTGTCAAGTGTCTGGTCTGGGATCAGATTTGAACTCAGGTTCTCCTGACTCCAGCGCCAGTGCTCTCCCCTGGAGAGCTGCACCACTTAGCTGCCCTGTGACGTTCTTTAAGGCTCACTGAAACACCACACAAGGTATTTCCTATTTTCTCAGCTTTTGTTGTCTTTCTCTCTAAGCTCATCTTGCATCTATTCTATATACATCTTGTACATGATTATACAAAAAGTTGTATGTCATTTGAATGTAAGCTTCTTGAGGGAAAGGATTTTTTTTATCATATTCCCAACACTTAGCAAAGTGCCTGGCATTAAATAAGAGATTAATAAATGTTTGTTCACAGTCAGGTGGCACAGTTAGGAAGGGCTTGGAATCAAGAAGATGAGTTCAAATCCAACCTCAAATCACTTATTAGTTGTGCAACTCTGTACAAGTCACTTAAACCTCTGTTTGTCTCAGTTTCTTCATCTGTAAAATGGGGATAATAAAGAGCACCTACTTCACAGTGTTATTGTGAGGACCAAATGAAATAATAATTATAAAACACTTAATACAGTGCCTGGCACATAGTAAGCACTGTATAAATGCTAGCAATTGCTATTATTGTTAATTGATTTTCTGCTTATTCATTCATTCATTTGTCCATCCATTCATTCATCACAGAGGAGGCAAAGAATAGTACAGAATGCATAATTCCCAAGTAGAGCTTGGTAAAATGAGACAAGTATATAGTAAACTAACTAAACAAGACAGTGATAATATGTTTTTAAATTAAGTCTCACATCTTACAATTTAAGATTATCTTCTCTGGTGTACCCCACTCTCACCTAGTGAGGAGAGCATACTCTCTCTCTCTCTCTCTCTCTCTCTCTCTCTCTCAATGTAGTGTCACATATAATATATATTATATGTAAATCTGTATACATATGTATGTGTATATATGTATGTGAGTATACATATATATGTATGTATACACACACCAATCACTTTAGCTGGCTTTTTGTCAGGAAGCTTGTTGTTTAGCTGAAACAAGAAGGCAGTTAGACAGCAAACAAGCCCAATGTATTTTCAGAACAGACATGCCTCAACAGCAATCCATTTATAGCCAAAAATAAAGAAAAGAAAGAGAGCCTGTCCACACCTGCCCACTCTTCCTCATAGCTTCAAGTATCAACTGCTGGACTCCATTTCCTCTTTTCTCCCAGACAGTGTTCTGAGTTGACCCAAAGCCATCTTAGGTTTTGTCCCATTCAGGAGCTCAGAAACACAGCCTGCTGGTAAGAAAGCAACAGTAAAATGAATAAAGGATTATTTCTGTGCTGAGAGATTAATAACAGGAAGGTTTCACAATGACTTTATTAAGTAGATACTCAGCTTAAGGTGCCTGCAAGAGAAAATATCATTAGCATTCATAAAATTCTTATAAAAACTTTACCACAGGGCTTTACATGTTGCTCCATAAATATTTGGCCATCAAATATGTAAGGGCCACAGATGACAAGGAGTCACCTTCTTCCTGACTTCCACACCTCCAGATAACACTCTATAAGGGTTCTGATTCAGAAATTGCCTTTTACACAAGTGAATTTAGCCACAGATCAGACAAAAGGAGCCTACTCGCCCACCCCACTGAAAATATCTACCATTTGCTTGCCAGAGGTACAGCTCTCCTCTCTTTCCTGATGCATTTACAGATCATAGCAAAGGCATTTCCAAATCATTCCTTCCAAATCAGGTAAGACTTCTGCTTCCATTCCTCCCCTACCTTCTGCACAACCTTTTGAGGAAATCAGTCGGATCTCTCTCTTAATAAGAGATAAAATGAGATGATATTTATAAAGTATTTAACATAGTACCTGGCATGTAGTAGGCACTATATAAATGTTTTTGTCCTTTCCCTCTTCTGCTTCTCCTCAGCCTTCCCTTTCCCCATTTCCTTCCCCTTCCCCTTCCCTTTCTAGGGGCTTTTACACCAATTCAGAGAATGCATTTACACCCAGAAGTGCTTAACCTATAAGCCCCTGAGCACCTGGAAGTTCTATGTCACAACGACTGACCCTTGGGCTTCCCTGGCCAATTTTGCCTCCAGAACTTTCCTCACTAATTCAGCACCCACCTTTATTTGGGCATATGCTGTGAGAAATGATTCATTTGGAACCCTATTCCAATCAGTATTAATCAGTTTTATGTTTTACATAAATCATATAGGGATAATTACATGAGATAGATTCTTATAGCAGGCCTTTATAATGGGCCTCAAACTTTAATGTAATGTTCACTACTTGTTTACCAATTATGAAGCTCACTTGCACAACCACAAGAATGCTTACAATCCTGTTTTTAATTCAAATTTCATGTCCAAACTCATCCCTAGATGGGATGCCTTGATGCTTTGGAAAGTCTCCCAACTTATTTTTGTACCTCTGGACCATACTCTCTTGTCCAAAATGAGCAGGTGGCCACCTTATGACCATCTTATGACTACTTAGTCGGTGGAGATGCCCCATGCTTCACTCAACCTGTGATACCCCCTGCTGATGTCACTTTTGGCCCTCAAGAGCAAAGTCTATAAACCAACGAAATTTTGTATTCTGCCATGTTTCTTTTGTATATTTGGGTATCAGACTTTATAAAAACAAGGTCCTGAGGACTAGGGGCATCTCAGATCATGAGGAAGATCTGGGGTAGACTTCATTAGAGGTTACCATGAACCCTTTAATAAAATGCCATTGGCTCATAGCTCTGCCTCAGTGGTTTTTCTTATACATTGGGCAATTATAATCCTCACAATGTTCTCTCTAATCCTGGTGACACTGCAGATACCCAAGGCTTTCTACTGCAGCAGCCCACTGGGTTGTCATTCAGATTCTTCTCCTCCCTAGTCAATGTTATATGTTCTATGTCATGTACATCCATGTCTTGCTAGGAAGGAAGATAATCTCATAAATTAATTTGACTTAAGGTATTAATGGGTTAATTCAAATCCATGTTTCATTAGAGAGACAAAGAATCAGAGACAAAAAAAAAAGAGGGCCAAGATTGAAGCCGTCATGATCCATGATCCAATTGGAGAATGACTCACATATTCTTATAGATTTGACAAAGTTCTTTATGTATTTGAGATAGAAGACCTTTATCTGATAAACTATAAATTCTTTTCCCAATTTTCTGCTTCCCTTCTGATCTTGGCTATATTTGTTTTATTTATACAAAAACCTTTTCATTTAATATAATTGAAATTATCCATTTTATACCTAACTTTGCTCTGTTTCTCATTTATTCACAAATTGTTTCCCTATCCATAAGTCTAATAAGCAATATGTTTCATATTCTTCTAATATTTTTTGAAGGGAGGAGAGATGTGATAATACACTGACAGCAAAAACATAGAGTCCTCAGAGAAGTCAATTGAGTTTTAATTGTTGTTCATCCTTTGTGCTTAGAGATGACCAAAATGGCATTATGGGGTTGGGGTCAACATACAGGTCTGGCTGTGGCTGACCAGGTCAATAGGAACTCAGAAGTCTCTACCATAGGTTGGGCACAAATAGTCCATATGACTATTTGAGAGGGGAGTGTTTCTAAATTGACACTTCTCACGTTTCTTTTGAGCTACCACAATTCTGCTTTGCTTATAGGCACTGTGCCTTCTTTGGTGTTGGCATGCCATGCTGGATGAATCTCTACCATTATCTTCAATGTCTCACAATCTGCATCCAAAGTTCTTTAGAAAGACCTTGAGAATGTCCTTGTATTGCTTCTTCTAATCTCTGTGTGAACACTTGCCTTGTGTGAATTCTCTGTAAAATTGTCTTTTAGGAAAACATATGTTTGGCATTCAAACAACAAGGCTGGCCCATCAGAGTTGCACTCTCCGCAGTGACTGTGAATTTGGATGCTTGGCAGTTCAGCTCAAGAAAGGACTTTGGTGTCCAGTAGCTTATCTTGCCAGGTGATTTTCAGAATCTTCTTAAGACAATTCAAATGGAAGTGGTTCAATTTCCTGGTTTGGTGCTGGTAGCTGTCCAGATTTCACAGTCTTACAACAATGAAGTCAGCACAATGGCTCTGTAGACCCTTCAGTTTAGCTTAATACTTCTCTCCCACACATTGTTTTGGAGCCCCCCAAAGGCTGAGGTAGTTCTGACAATGAGGGCATCAACCTCATCATCTATGTGTATATCCCTGGAAAGTATACTGTTAAGGTAAGAGGAAGAGAAATGTAGAACTGAAAAAAAAAGACAGACTAGTCATGTAGCAAGAGTGAGAGCTACTCAATGGACAGCTCATAACTCCACTGGTATCCTCATGATGTAAAGAAAACATGAAAGCCCCCACTCACATGGGATAAGCAGGCATAGATGGGTTGTAGACTGCATTATTTTAAGGAATACCCACATCATTGTTCCATTGGCATATCAATGTGTGAACCAGGTTGTAAATGGCCTCCAATCACAGGTGAAATATGCATTAATTGAGAGCATCCTTAGCAAACTAGCTGAATACCCAATGCCCCAGGCCCAAGCTTGCCACTTGGCCATGGGTGGAACTTCATATGGAAAGAGGCCATCTAGCCCAATGCCCTGATTTTACAAATGATAAAACTGAGACCCATAAATGTAAAGTAAATTGCTTAAGGTCATACAGATAAAAAGTAGCAGAAATCATATTTGAACCCAAATGTGCTGACTCCAGATCAAATCCTTTATTTTTCTATTGTACCATATCACACTCACTATGTGGGTGACCTTGAGCAAGTCGTTTCTCTTCTCTAGACCTTCGTATCCTCTTCTTTAAAATGAGAATTTTGGACTAGATGATCTCGAAGGTCACTCCTAGCTCCAGCCCCTTAAAATGTCATAAGTGATCCAGATTTTCAGTATCAAGAAATTCATAGTTTTGTGAGGTAAATGATTATAAGTCAGGAAGTAAGTGAATGTGTGTATGTAGACCAATCTAGAGATCTACAGAAAGAAATAGGTAAAGATGGGGTGGCAATGGCATACACACATACATACAGAGAAAAGACAGAAAGACACAAAAAGCCAGCAGAAAAATCTCTTTGCTCCTTTTGTTGTCCTGTGTGACAGAATTCATCCTAAGAGAGGGAGCTGTGCTGGGGCCCCATGCAGATGCTATATGCACTAATGAAGCCACCAGCCAAAGCGAGTGTTGCAACACGAGCTCTTTCCCAAAGGAGAAACAGATTGGCAATAGAGAAGTGCTGAAAACATTGTCTGGCTTTCCCCCCTCTTTAGAGATTTATCTCTTTTTAAGACCAGAGTGACAGGAATCTGAGCTCAGAGACAACAGTAGAAGGGGGTGAGGGAAAAAAAAACAAACTCCCAGAGCTCCAACAAAGAAAATGTCATCTTAAACAGGAGTCAAACATCCCCTCCAGCTACAAAGTGGCCTTAATCACTGGACAATGCCTGAGTGACAGCCAGTGACATTTCTCCGGGAAGAATGGCAGGCAGACACAGACAGGCATACACCTGAGGTTCTCAAAGAAGGATGTGGGAGAAAAAGTGATTTCCCACAAACAATAAGGGAAACCCAAAAACCGAGTTTGAAAGGAATGAATAAGTTAATGAATGTTCCTTTCTACCATGCTGCCCTGTGGTTGTCAGGTTGGACACTGATACTAATAGTGGCTGGCATGTGTAATGTGCTGTTTGCAAAGTGCTTTACAATTACCTCGGTTTATCCTCATGACAATTCTAGGAAATAGGTGCTATTATTATTCCCATTTTACAGATAAGGAAACTGCAGCAAATAGAAGTTGTGATGTGCCCAGGGTCTCACAGCTAATAAATAGGGGAGGCAGGATGTGGACTCAGGTCTTCCTGACTGTAAGTCAAGCACTCTTTCTGCTACACCATCAAGCTGCCTACTATACTACAAGAATAATTACTCATATTTATAAAGTACAAGATAAAACATTTTTTTCTCACAACTGTGTAAGGAAGGTGGTATAATTTTAATAATAATAGTAATAATTCACATGTCTATAGTACCTACAAAATGTGTTCCTGTGGGATAGGTATTATCTCTATTTTACAAATATGGAAATTAAGATACAAGGAGGTTAAGTGACTTAGGACTGTAACTCAGATTTTCTGACTCTAAGTCTCCAGGATACCAATTTGTCTCCCTTGCCAAGAAAGCTGGTCTTCACACCTGGACTACTCAAAAAATAGTCTCTTATTTGGTCACATTGCCTACAGCCATGGCTCCTTCTAATGCAACCTGTACAAGGCTGCCAGATTAGTCTTTTGAGGATACCATTTTACCAGGTCCCTTCCCACCTCAGAAATGTTTGATGCCAAAAGAAAATAATAAAATCCTTTATCTTGGCATTCAAAGCATTCTAAAAGTTGCCTCTAAACTGCCTTTCCAACATTATCTTTGAGCATTAGACAACATGAGCCTTTAGATCTAGTTATATTGGCCTACTCAAGTAGTCCCTTAAATACACCATGGGTAATTCTCTTGTAAAAGAGGTGGATTACAGGTAGTAAGTCCCTGCTGAAATTGGGGAGTTTCCTCAACAATCTAAAAATAGAGCGCAGAAGAGTTTCCCAAACAAACTGATACAATAATTGAATATAGACAATTGTTAGTCATTAATTAAACTGAAGAATCATCTCAACTCTCATTCTTCTTGACCTTTCTTCAATCTTTGAGACTGTTGATCCACTCTCTTCTCCTGGATGCTCTCTCCTCTCTGGGTTTTCACAATACTACTCTCTCCTAGTTCTCCTCCAACCTAATGGCTCCTTCTGAGTCTTTCTTGATGTGAACCTTCATTCATGTTTCTCCCATGAACCATGGGTATCCCAAAGGGCTGGGTCCTGGGTCCTCTTCTCTTCTCCCTCTAGACTATTTTACTTGGTGATATCATCAGTTCCTATATCTTTATGTACATGATTCCCAAATCTATCCAGCCCTAATTTCTCTGTTGACTGCCAGTCTCCCATTTCCAACTACCTGATAGACATCTCCAACTGGTAATCTAGTAGACATCTTAAACTCAGCTTGCCCAACACTGAACTCATCTTTCCCCTCTAACCTTCCCCTTTTCCTGACTTCCCTATTACTGTCAAAGTCATCATCCTCCCAGTCCTTCAGGCTAATTACCTAGGTGTCATCCTCAACTCTTTCACACACACAGTCAAATCAGTTGCCAAGTCCTGTCAATTATACTGTCTTAGCATTAGATAGATAGATAGATAGATAGATAGATAGATGGATAGATAGATAGATAGATAGAAAGAAAGATAGGTAAATGTGAGTGTGTGTGTGTGTGTGTGTGTGTGTGTGTGTGTGTGTACGTGTGTTTGTAGGCAGCAAGGTGGCCCGGTAGATAGAGCTCTGGGTCTGGAGTCAGGAAGTCCTGAGTTCAACTCCAGCCTCAGAAATTTACTAGCTGTGTGACTCTAGGCAAGTCACTTAACCTCTGTCTGCCTTAATTCACAGGAGAAAGACATGGCAAACCACTCCAGTATCTTTGCCCAGAAAACCCATGTACAGCATTGGTGTGCTGTGGTCCACTGGATCACAAAGAGTTAGACACAACTGAATGACTGAGCTGTATGCATATGTGTGTATGCATGCACATCACATGTATACACATATACCTGTATATACATATGTGTATGCATATATTATATGAATGTGTTTATGCATGCATGTGTAACACATACACACACACTCTCTCTGTCTCTCACACACACTCTCTGTCTCTCACACACACACTGGCCTGCTGATTGTTCTTCACATATAACACTCCATCTCTGAACTCTGTGTTTTTACTGATTATTCACCATGCTTGGAACCCTCTCTCTCCACATTTCTACTCTTGTATTCCTTCAGGTCTTTCCTCATTCCCCTTATTTCTCTTCCCTCGGTTGAGTATTTCCTATTTAACCTGAATGTAGCTCATTTGTCCACAATTGCTAACATGTCTCCCCCAGTAGACTGTGCGCTCTATGAGACCAGGGGCTGTTTTTTGCCTTTCTTTGTATCCTCAACATTTTGCTCACAGCCTGGCATTTAATAAATGCTTGGTGATTTGACAATTAACTTGATAGTATTACAAGCCATTGGCAATTGGATGAAGGGAACTGATGGAGCATAAAGAACTTCTAATAACTGGCTGAGAAGATTAATCACACTTTTGGTGGCTCAGATAAAAAGCAAACTGGCTGCACTCCAAGAGAATTGAGACTGTTCTCAAGAACTCTTCTAGCAGAGTGAAGCAAAGGGGTGGGGGGAGAATTTCTCTCCCTCCTTCTTCCATTAACAATTGTGTCTTCCAGCAGAAGGCTGTGGCCATAAGAGACATATGTTTACTTGCAGCCTATTAGAGGAAATCAAAGACTTGGCTTTCAGAGCCAGAGTCTTCTGGAGAGGCAGATAGAGACAGATAAACAGAGACAGAGAGAGACAGAGACATGGAGAAAGACAGAGACAGACACAGACACAGACACAGAGACAGAGAAAAAGCTCAAAACCTGGAACTCCTAAGCTGCTTCTGGGACTTCAAGGGAGTAGAACTAGGAAAGCTTCCTGCTGGTCCTAGAGCAAAGTTTCCAGTTCTCTCTCTCACAATATAATAAAAGTTGTAAGTAACATGTTTAGCTAGGGCATATGTGTTGAGAGGTAACTCATGTTTCCAATACTATAGGGGCCCCTCTGACTTCTGCTGGGGAGCATTTAGGGGGTATAGTAAATAAGGTGCCAGGGCCTCAGTCAGGAAGACTCATCTTCCTGAGTTCAAATACAGCTTCAGACACTAGCAATGTGACTTTAGGTTTGCCTCTGTTTCCTCATCTGTAAAATGAGCTGGAGAAGGAAATGGCAGACCACTCCAGTATCACTGCAAAAAACAAACACACAAAAAAGAAACTAAACAAACAAACAAAAAAACCAAACAAACCACAAATGGGGTCAAGAAAAGTCAGATACAACTGAAACAGCTCAACAACTACCGACTTCTGATGTCATTGTGCCGTTCCTTGTTCATCTCATATGATCTACAGTCTGTTCAGGGCATGTAGTCTTTGTGAGATACATAATTTCTTTCAGAGCATCAATCTCTTTCCAGTCTTTTTCCATCAGTCTCTTTCTGGCTAGTCTTCAGTGGCTACTTTTCATGCTTATTATCTTCTGCTACTTTGGTAACTGCCATTGATGGATCCCTTGGGCACAGTTGTGGAACTTTTCTCCACTTCCATTTCCTTGCTTTAGCTGAAGATTCTAGAACTAAGATGCTAGAGTTCTTCCTCATAAGAAAATGAATAAGGTCCGCCATTACTCTTTTAGCTTAAAGCCCTTAGGCTTTTTTCCTCCTTGTTACAACTCTTTCAGGAAACAGAGCCCCTAACATACCCATTCATTGGCCTGGAGGAAAAAATAAAAGAATATAAAAAAAAAATCTTTGCAGAGCCTGACTCCTCTCCCCTGACTAGGAAGCATCTTATTTACTTCTTGGACAAAATGGAATTATTTCTCCAGAAGGAGTGTCCTTACCCTCAGCACACTCCTAT
This sequence comes from Vombatus ursinus, assembly GCF_900497805.2. NCBI lineage: Eukaryota > Metazoa > Chordata > Mammalia > Diprotodontia > Vombatidae > Vombatus > Vombatus ursinus. The sequence continues at coordinate 3,139,954 of NW_020954751.1, forward strand.
TTTGTTTTGTTTTTAGGCCAAATGAAGAGCAAATTTAGCTAGCTAATGCCTTCAAGCATAAATCTGCTTTATGTACTATATTTCCTGGTCACTAAGGGTAACCTTTCTGAGAGATTTCACTTTTGTTTAGGATGAGAAACTCCTTACGACTCCCTGTTTTAATTCCCCATGGCTAAACTATATCTTGTCAACATCCATTTACTATACTTCTATCACACGGTACCTACTTTCTCAGCTCCAAAAATCATTTGCTTTTCCACATAGTTTGAGAGATAAAAAACTTGGGAGAGGGGGGAAGAGCCCATAAAAAAAGAAAAACTAAGCCCAGGGGAAAGTCACTTTCTTTTTCCTGATTAACTTCATTCTTGGCTTTCGTATGATTAGGTATCCAACAAATCTTTACAACTTTGAGCTTGCCCTACATTAGATTTAGCGAGGAGAGGGGGGAGAAATGACATGCAAATAATAGAGGCAAGGTAAGTCATAACCAGAATACAAAAATGTGGCATAGTCATATAAGAAAAGTGTCTGGAAATGTAAAAATCATGTAACAAGTACTGGCTGGTAAGGAATTCTCAGGACAATAAAGGTGTGTTGGGGGAGCTATTTGAGCTTTATGACCAGAGGAAAGATATGAAAGAGGAATAGAACTGCTCCTCAGGGAGAATGGGATGATATACATGGAATGAATGGACTAATGACTGGCAAAGTAGGGGCAAAACTTCATTTCTTATGTTTTGCCCATTTTCTTCGCTAAAGAGAATATACTTTGGATTAGGAAAGGGAGAACCAAAAGAGCTAATAGGGAGCTGAATCTTGAAATAAATAGGGAGATTTTAAGAGAACACATAATTGCCCTTAATGAGTTCCAGGTACTAGGTCCAGATGTTCTACATGATAAGGTATGAAAGGAAAAGATAAATGCACATTCTGAGCCACTGAAAATGATTTTTTAAAGACTCTATGAATAACAAAAGGGGAAATGACATTGGACCAGACATGGGTATATATTAACCCAGTTAAGAAAGAGACAAAGACAAAGACAGAGAGGGAAGTAGAATCTGAAAACCATAGGCCAGTGAGTTTGACTTTAATTCCTAGAAAAATTCTAGAATGTATTAGGAAGGTGAATGACTATCTAGGAAAAGAATCAGTGAATAACATGAGTTATGACAAATGTTAACCTAGTATTTAGCTTCACATTTGTCATAACTCATGTTATTCTTGTTGACAAGTTGGAGACAGATGGGCTGGCCAGTAGTCTAGTTAGTTGGATTCAGACCCAAAGAATAATCATTATTCATTTGAAGGCAGTTTGTAACAAGGTCTCTAGTTGAGTGCCCCAAATGTTGTGTCTACTGATATTTAACATTTTTGTCAATGACTTGGATTAAGGAATGCTTATCAATTTTCAGATGACACAAAGGTAGGAGGGATAGCTAAATCACTGGATAGCAGAATCCAAAAGATCTAGAAGACCAAATCAAATAATAATTATAACAATGGGACAAATCTGATAAGTTAAAAATGTAATAGGGATAATAATCATTATCATTTTAAGTGTTATTATTGCTAATATTTATAGAGTTAGGTGCTAAGCATTGTGCTAAGTGCTTTTACAATTATTATCTTATAAATGTAAATCTTTAGGTTCAACAAATCAGCTTCATAATGGGGGAGGTATGATCGATGCTTACTCCCTGTGTGATCTCCATAAGTTTCCACACCTGTCAAATGAAAAGCTTAGACTACATGGCCTGTGAGGTCCCTTTCAACTCTAGATTGATTCATCTCTATGATCCTTTGTTTTCAGTTCATCTAAGAAAGATCTGAGTGTGGGAGAGGGGAGGTCAAAAGCAGGTAGGGATAAGCTAGATGAAAAAAAAAGCCATCGAGGTATCTTTTTTTTTCTTTAATGGAAAGGGAAGAGAAAGGAAAGGGAAAGGAAATGGAAGGCAAGGGAAGGCGAGGGAAGCTCAATACAAATAGAATGTGAATGCCAGTAAAACTTTTTTAAATGTTGTATTTTGTTCCATAAAAAGGGACATGGTATCCATGACTGAAGTGATAGCGTGCTATACTTTGCCCTTGACTAACATCTAGAATATTTTGTTTGGGTCTGTAAACATCACATCTTAGAAATAACATCACTGGAATAGTTCTGAAACTCTTTAGCTTGTTTAACTCTGAACAAATCATTTCTAGCCTCAGCTTCCTGATCTGAAAAAATGCAATAAACATACTTGAACTACCTCAGTGGTTGTGAGGAAAGTGTTTTTTGTAAAGTGCCAAATGAATGAGAGTTCTTATGATCTAAGAAAAGGTTCCTTGTTTACCAGAAGATTCACTTTATATTTTGATCCATTTTTAAAATTTTTTTTCTATTTAATCGTACTTTATTTTTTTTCCAATTACATGTAAAGAGAGTTTTCAACATTCATTTTTATAAGTTTTGAGTTCCAAAATTTTCTCCCTATCTTACTCTTCTCCCTCTTCCCCAAGACAGCAAGCAATCTGATATAGGTTATATGTGCACAACCATGTTAAACATATTTCTACATTAGTCATGTTGTGAAAGAAGAATCAGAACAAAAGGGAAAAACCACAAGAAACTTTTTTAAAAAGTGAAAATAGTAAGCTTCAATATACATTCAGACTCCATAGTTCTTCTCTGGATATGGTTCACATTTTCTACCATGAGTCTTTTGAAATTGTCTTACATCATTGTATTGCAGAAAAGAGCTAAGTCCATCACAGTTGATCATTGCACAATGTTATTACTACTGTCTGCAATGTTCTCCTGGTTCTGCTCACTTCAGTCAACATCAGTTCATGTAAGTCTTTCCAAGTTTTTCTGAAATCTTCCTGCTCATCATCTCTTATAGAACAATAGTATTTCATTACATTTATATACCACCACTTGATCAGCCATTCCCCAATTGATGGGCATCCCCTCAGTATCCAATTCTTTGCCACCACAAAAAGAGCTACTATAAATATTTTTGTACATGTGTGTTCTTTTCCCTTTTTTATGTTCTCTTTGGGATACAGATCTAGTAGCAATGTTACTGGATCCAAGAGTATGCACAGTTTTATAACCCTTTGGGCATAGTTCCAAATTTGAGCCATTACCTTTATAGTGGGTTCATGTCCCTTTTCTCTTCTTCTCTCAGATATTCTCAACCTTTCACAGAACTCCCTCTTATGACATTCAATAAACCCTTCGTGAAAGCTACCAACTTCCTTATTAACATTTTTGGCTATCTACTAAATATGTGGCATCTGGAAAGAAAGGTTATCATTGGATCAGAAACTTTCCTAGGTCATAAGTAGTCAACTGACACCACGGAAGAGATACTACAGATCCTTAATATAGATAGGGACATGCAAAGCAGCAGTCTAGCATGCCCTTACATGGCTTTATATTGTCAAGTCACAGAAAAGTTCTGCAGGTGGGTCCATGAACTGTGCCCATTGTCCCCTCCCTGAATTCATTTTATATCATTCCTAGACCAAAGAAACATCCAAATTTTATTGAGTGCTTACAATATATAAAGTAAGCACCCTGATTTTCTATAACATTAAAATGAATGTTTGAAATTGTTTTTACATATAATTGGGGAAAAACAAAATGTTTTTAACATTTTTAAAAAAAATTATTCATTTAGTATTTTATTTTCCCATTACGTGTAAGAACAAATTTTAAAATTCATTTTTAAAACTATGAGTTCTTAATTCCCTCATTTCCTTTCTCCCTACCCCCACCCCCCTCATTGGGAAAGCAAGCAATTCCTATAGGTTATACATGTGTAGTCTGCAAAACATTTCTATAATAGTCATGTTGTGAAAGAAAACAGACCAAAAAAAAAAAAGAAAGAAAGAAAGAAAAGAAAACTCAAGAAAAATAAAGAAAGTTTAAAAAATATGTTTCAATTTGTATTCTCTCACAATCAGTTCTTTCTCTGGAGATGGATAGCATTTTTCATTTTAAGTCCTTCAGAGTTGTCTTTGATCATTGTATGACTGAGAATAGCTAAGTCATTTACAGCTAATCATCTTACAATATTGCTGTTACTTTGTGCACAGTACATTTTACTTTGCATCACTTCATGTAAGTCCAGGTTTTTCTGAGAGCATCCTACTCATCATTTCTTATAATACAATAATATTCCATCATAATCACATACCACAATATGTTCAGCCATTCCTCAATTGATTGGCATCCCCTCAATTTTCAATTCTTTACCACCAGAAAAAACTGCTATGAATATTTTTGTACATATAGTTCCTTTTCCTTTTTGTTTTGTTTTTGTTTCTCTTTTGGGATACAGACCTAGTAGTGGTGTTGCTAGGTCAAAGGGTATACATGATTTTATAGCCCTTTGGGCATAGTTCCAAATTGCTCTACAGAATGATTGAATCAGTTCACAACTCTACCAGCAGTGCATTAAAGTCTCATTTTTCCCATCTCCCCTCCAACATCAATCATTTTCCTTTTCTGTCCTATTAGCTAATCTAATAGGTATAAGGTAGTACCTCAGAATTGTTTTAATTTGCATTTCTCCAATCAATAGTGAGTTAGAGCATTTTTTTCATATGGCTATAGATAGATTTGATTACTTTATCTGAAAACTGTTCATATCTTTTTATCATTTGTCAATTGGGGAATGGTTCTTATTTTTATGAATTTGACTCAGTTTTCTACATATTTGAGAAATGAGGCCTTTATTAGAGAAACTTGCTTATAAATTTTTTCACAGTTACAATTGCTAACTATTTCCCTCCAGCCTATTTCTCCACATTTATTCTATTCTTTCTCTGCTTTCACCCTGTCCCTCCTTTGCTTCTGACTTCAAATCTGACTCCTCAATCTGCCCTCCCTTCTATCACCTCCTCTTTTCTTATGCCCTTCCCCTCCCACTTTCTTGTAGGATAAGATAGATTTCTATACCCAATTGAGTGTGTATGTTATTCCCTCTTTGAGCCAATTCTAGTGAAGGTATGGTTCAATCACTCCCTGTCATCTGCCCCTCTTCCCCTCCACTGTAAAATCTTTTTCTTACCTCTTTTATGTGAGATAATTTACCTCATTCTACCTCTCCCTTTCCATTTCTCCTGGTATATTCCTCTGTCACCCGTTAATTTTATTTTTTTAGATATCATTCCTTCATATTCAACTCACACCTGTGCCCTCTGTCTATATATACTCCTCCTAATTGTTCTAATGAGAAAGTTCTTATGAGTTATAAGTATTATCTTCCCATGCAGGAATGTTCTTTATGATTTCTCTTTCTTGTTTACCTTTTTACACTTCTCTTGAATCTTGTATTAGAAAGTCAAATTTTGCATTCAGCTCTGGTCTTTTCATCAAGAATGCTTGAAAGTCCTCTCTTTCACTGAATATCTATTTTTTATCCCTGAAGGACTATACTCAGTTTTGCTGGGTAGGTGATTCTTGGTTGTAATCCTCCAGAATATCATATTCCAAGCCCTCTGATCATTCAATATAGAAGCTGCTAAATCTTGTGTCATCCTGTCTGTGGGTACATGATACTTAGATTGTTTCTTTCTGGCTTCTTGAAATATTTTTTCCTTGACCTGGGAGTTGTGGAATTTGGCTATAATATGCCTGGGAGTTTTCCTTTTAGAATCTCTTTCAGGAGGTGGTTGGTGGATTCTTTCAATTTCTATTTTACCCTCTGGTTCTAGAATATCAGGGCAGTTTTCCTCAATAATTTCTTAAAAGATAATATCTAGGCTCTTTTTTTGTTCATGACTTTCAGGCAGTTCAATAATTGTTAAATTATCTCTCTTGGATTTATTTTCCAGGTCAGTTGTTTTTCCAATGAGATTTCACATTGTCTTCTATTTTTTCTTCATTCTTTTGGTTTTGTTCCATTATTTTTTGATTTCTCATAAAGTCATTAGCTTCCATTTGTTCAATCCTAATTTTTAAGGAATTATTTTCTTTTGTATCTCCTTTTCCATTTGACCAATCCTACTTTATAAGGAGTTTTTTTTTTCTTCAGTGAATTTTTGTGCCTCTTTTTCCATTTGACTAATTCTGCTTTTTAAGGTATTCTTCTCCTCATTGACTTTTTGTACCTCTTTTATCATTTGGCCTAGTCTGTTTTTTTAAGATGTTATTTTCTTCAGTATTTTTTTTTCTATGTCATCTTTACCAAGCTTACTCTTTTTTCATGATTATCTTGCATCATTCTCATTTCTTTTCCCAATTTTTCCTCTACCTCTCTTATGTGATTTTCAAAATCCTTTCTGAGCTATTCTATTGCCTCAGACCAATTTACATTTTTCTTGGAGGCTTTGGATATAGGAGCTTTGACTTTGTTATCTTCTTCTGAGTGTGTGTTTTGATCTTCCTTGTCACCATAGTAACTTTCTATGGTCAAAATTTTTTTCTGTTGTTTGCTCATTTTCCCAGCCTATTTTTTAACTTTTAAGTCTTCATTAAAGTAGGGCTCTGGGGGCCCAGCTAGGTGGTGCAAGGGATAGAGCTCTGGCCGTAGAGTCAGGAGGACCTGAGTTCAAAGCCAGTCTTAGACACTTGACACTTACTAGCTGTGTAACCCTAGGCAAGTCTCTTAACTCTGATTGCCTCACCAAAAAAGCAAAACAAAAACAAACAAACAATAAAGCAGGGCTCTAATTGCAGGGTGGAGGGCCCACTGTCCCAAGCTTCAGGGGTTTTATGCAGCTGTTTTCAGAGATACTTCTAGGGACCTGTAAGTTTCCAGTTCTTCCAATGTGGTATGATCTAAAGAGAAGTGTTTACTACTTTCCTAGCCTGTGCTCTGGTCTGTAAGTGACCACAAGCGTTCTTTTTTACCCTGGAGCTGTGAAAAGGGTTCCTCTACTGCTTTGCTATGCTAGTGCTTCTCCTCACCCTGGGACTGCCACCCAGGACTGGAACCCAGATCAGAGTTGGAGCAAAGCAACTGAGTCCTGCCTCAGCGCTAGCAAAAACATCCCTGTAATCTCCTTCTCACTAGTTGTTTGACTCCCTTACCATCTGTGAGCTGAGAACTCTAGAAGCAGCTACTGCTGCTGATTCACTGGCTCCCAAGGCCTGCTCCTGGTTTGATGGGGCCCAGTCTGCACTGGACTGTGTTCCACTTTCATCTAGGTATGTCAGACTTTTCCTGCTGACCTTCTAAGTTGTCTTTGGAGCCTGTGGGCTTGAGGTCTAGAAATCACTGCTGCCACCGATTCAATCACCTCAAGGCCCGCTCCTGGTTTGCTAAGGTCCATCCTGTGTTGGCAAGGCATGCATTAGACTGTGCTCCACTCTCACCCTGGAACAACAGACCTTTCCTGCCAACATTCTAAGTTGTCTTGGGCTGAAAAATTGTTTCACTCTGTCTTTTTGTGAGTTCTGCTGCTTTAGAATTTGTTTAGAGTCATTATTTAAAAGTATTTAGTAGGGTTTGGGGAGAGTTCAGGTAAGTCCCAGCCTTTACTCTGCCATCTTCTCTCTACTCCCCCCCAAAATATACATATATATATATATATTTTTATATATATTTAATATATAATATTATATAATTATATAATATAATATATTTGTATATTATGTTATACATATTATACATTATATGGTATATTGTATTGTATGTTGTATAGTATATTTTATATTATATATTATATATGATCAATATCTAATATAATATATAATATATATTTTTTAAACGATAAAGGAAAAGATGTCACAAAGAAATAAATTAAGTGCCAAATGTGTGGTTTAAACTAGAGTTGTCAAACACATGGTCCACAAGCTGTATTGCAACCCACAATACTCCCTCTGCCCAACCAGATTGTAATGTTATCAGACATAGTTCATGATGGGCTCAGAACATCCTAAGCACTCCCACCACCACCAACACTACCATTCTCATGGGCTGATGATCTTCACCACCCCAGTTAGCTCATATCAGAAGGTTATTGTTCAAAAATGAACCAACTGTCATGCAACTTAAGCAAGCCGCCTTCCCCCTGACTCCCATGGGCATCATCTCACCCAGACTAGCCATCTTTCAACTGCCCTAGGGTCTTTCGTTCACATCATCAATAACAATAACTATGATTGATATAATACTTTAAGGTTTGCAAGGCACTTCACATGTTTTCTCATTTGACACAACAAACCTGTAAGATAGGCCTTACGATTATCACCATTTTACAGATGAGAGAGGTTACGTGACTTATCATGTCACACAGCTATTAGCAACTGAGGTAGGATTGAACTCAAAGCTTCCTAACTCAATTCCTAGACTGCGTCATTGCACCACATCACTGCCTGATGCTAGATTTCCCTCAGCCCAGACCCAAACGTGTACCCCTAAACACATTCCCTCCCTTTATATATCGATGCACTTATGTTCTACAATATGCTCAGGGATCACTATTGTACATTTTCTGGTCAACCTTCTTCCTTCAAAGCTGCTTCCTTTGTCTTTGGATGAAAGACTTGGAATTAACCACAAGCCTTTGCATTATTTCCCTCCCAATGTTCACTTCCCTACTAGTTGCTTAGCAATGGTCAAACACTATCTAGTTGTCTTTGCCTTAATACTGCTCCTAATCCACCACACAAAGTTGCTGGGAGGAAAGAGCTCAGTAAAACCTTTTAAGTGTTATGTTAATAAAACGTGAATTGTTGTTATTACAACTATTAGCCTTGGCGTCAAACTCTCTTCCCAGACAGGACTAATGGATATGCTCAGGGTTGGATTTGCTTATCTCCACTTGATAGCCACCATTAATGGAATGCTCACTTCCTCCCCAAACAGCCCATTCCACTCTTGGAATGGTTCTAATTTTTTAAGAAGTTTCTTCTTTACAGAAAGCTAAAATCTGCCTCTCTTTAAATTCTATCTCTTACTGTGAAATTCTGTGGCTTTTATTCCTGAGCTCTTTCTGCTACACCACACTGCATATTGAAAGGAAATTCCAAATTAAGAATTTGCTGTATATATTCCTTTGAATCAGGGTGTGTGTTGGGTCGGGGGAGGGTGTAAATTTCATCTGCACTTGAGTTTAGGGGTTTCTGACTCTGTCCCTACAATAGGACCAACCTAGAATAAATATAAAAAACAAGAAGTGGGGAACCTAAGAAATGGAGGCTAGCAACTTTTATTTAAGGACCTTCATAATCTCACTCTGGATTATCTTTCCAGGTTTATTATTAATTACTCTTCCTCATACACTTAGGTCTCTAGTCATACTGGCCTACTTAACTGTTCCCCATTCACAACATACTCACATTCACCTGTGTGCTTTTCCACAGGTCAGTTCCCATGCCTGGAATTCTCCCTCCTTATTTCTACCTCTTGGAACTCCTGACTCCTTTAAGGCTCAGCTCTGGTACCGATTTCTTCAAGAAGTCTTAACTTATTCACCCAATTATTAGCACCCCAATTCCCCAAATTGCTGTCCATTTATTTTGTACATTTCTTATTTGTACTAAATCTATAAATATATTGTATTCCCTGAAGATAAGAGAAGCTCCCTGAGGGTAGGGGATACTTTATCTTCTTTTTATTCCCAGTGACTAGCACAATGAGTGCAATACAGTAAGCACTTAATAAATGCTTGCTGATTGATTTGAGTTCTGAGAAAGATCAGCAACAGCTTCCCAAAAAGATGTCATTTGAATTGGTCATTAAAAGATAGATAAGAATTCAAAAGGCAGAGATAGAGAGGAGTATCCCAGAATTAGTGAACAGAATAAACAAAGAAAGGAAGGTGGATATCTGTAGATTGAATTTGGGACAAAAAGTAGACACACTAGATGAGTGACATCATTTGTTAAAATGCTGGGAGAGTCCTGCGTGAAAGATATTGGGTGAAATGCATGGAGAAGAGTAATATGAAGTAGCTAGGTGTCATGGTGGCTAGAGTGCTGGTTTTGACATCAGGAAGACCTAAGTACAAATCATTTCTCAGTCATTTACTAGCTTCAGTTTCCTCATTTATAAAATGGAGATAATAGCATCTATCTGCAGGCTTGTTGTACCAATCAAATGAGATATCATACATAAAGTATCTTGCAAACCTTAAAATTGCTAATATGAGATGCATCTGGAGGGGTGGGTTGGCATCATATTGTGAAGGACCATCTCAGCTCCTAATTTTCTCTCCTCGACTTCTAAAAATCACTAGATCATGCTACAAAGTCTCCCATAGCTCAGAAGTGCTCAATATCTTTCACCCAGGACTCTCCCAGCATTGTTACTGATACTTCCACTTATCTCTGGAGCATCCTGGGGAGGCAGCTTGGTTTGTGCTTCATACCCATTTACATCTGTATGTTGCCAGGTTGCATTCTTCTTAAGGAAGTGACATTGTCATTCCCTTCCTGAAGATATTCCCATCCCTACCCTATAAAATGCTGATGAAGCTAGGATACAAAGCAGGAAGGAGTCGGGTTTTTCTAATACATAATTTTTTTCTCTAAACATGTTAAAACAATTTTATAACTTTTTTTTGTTTTGAGTTCCAAATTCTATCCCTCCCTCCACCCTCTTCTCCCTGAGACAGTATGCAATCAGATATGTTACACATGTGCAATCATGTAAAATATTTCCATAGTAGTCATTTTACACAAGAAGAATAAAAAAAAGAATGATCTAGTCAGACAATATCAGTTCTTTCTCTGGAGGCAAATGGTATGCTTCATCATTAGTCTTTTGGAATTGTGTTGTATCATTGTATTGCTGAGAATAGCTAAGTCAGGAAAGAGTTCTGATTCATAAGGTGCATGGAGCTAATGAGATATAACTACAGCCACATCTGAACTCCAAGCACTTCTTCCAAGGTCAGAACCCTGTCACTACCCGCCACTACTAACTTTTTCTTAGATCATAAGAGCTCTCATTCATGGCATACCCTCATCAAAGAAGGCGCTGTACTCTATGAGCAAAGTAGAATTGCAGTAGCTCAAAAGAAACATGAGATGTACAAATTTAGAGATATCTCCACTCCAAATATTCATATGGACTAACTGTGCCCAACCTATGGTAAAATATTCCAAATTTGTATCGATCTGATCAGCCACAGTTGGACACACTGTAACTTGACTCACATATAGTGATGCCATTTTGGTCCTCTTCGAGAACAAAAGACAACCACCACCACCATATCTGGAATTGTCTTGGGCTTTGTAAAGGGATATAGGCAAGTATGTACCAGAGTTATGATGGTTTATTAAGGTTAAGGACCAAATGCGTGATTCCTCAATGAGGAAACTCCATCTATCAATACAGGTCAGCACTTCTCTAAAAGAATTGTCTGGAACTTTAAGAGGTTACCAGGCAGTATGTATCAGAGGTAAGATTTAAACCCAGTCCCTTATCCAATATGCCATTTCTGGAATATAAAGGGATCTTGAAGAAATAAGCAATAAGCCCTTTTATTGAGCACATAAAAGGAATGGCCCCACAGCTAAAGTAGAGACAACCAGGGAAACATGGATAGGGGAAGAGTAATGAAGAAAGGTTACTAGAGCAGCCTCTATCCCCCAAAATGGTGTATTGGTGGATGCCTGCAAACCTATAGGATATACCAGACCCCCCCCCTATTGAGGCCTTGAATAATACCTCCAAACACATATAAGGAAGAGCAGGGAAAAGATACAAACAGGGATATTGTTAGAGCCCAATGGAGTGCAGAATATGGTCAGAAAAAGGGATTCAATATTATCTTGAGAGTGAATGAGGCCAAAACTTGACATTACATCAAATTCAGGCTAATCAGAGTTTGGCACACAATAAGCACTTCACGAATGCGTGTTGATTGACCTATTGATTCTTTGACAGGACTCCTGGGTTCGTCATTAATTCATGCATGGTTCAGGATAGGTCATAGATCAGGGGAGCTCCAGGATCAGAGCAGCTAAGCAAAGCTGAAGTATGTAGTCAAGCCCAGGCATACTTCACCTGACATATGCCAACTGATCACCAAGATTCCTACCTGTGATACCATGGCCGGAAGGAACCAATTAGGAAGGTGGAATTTCAAGCATATAAGTTTCCATGTATATAAGGATTTCTGAAAAGAGGAAGAAATGGGAGTACTGAGCAAAAGGAAGGGATATCTCTAGAACAGAGACTGCCCATTGACAGAAAGGCCAGTTCCAAAAAAAAACTAGCTTTTTCTAGGCTATAACAAACATAAGGACCACAAAAAGAATGACAATCAAGAATAAATATCAAGCAGGGGCGAATAATAAGAACTCCTTGGTTTTATTTCATTCAACTAAAATACTTGAAGTAGAAATGGTTAGTGAGGCATTTCTCTTATTAAACAACCCCTTGGACCTGACCAAGCACTTAATAAATGCTTGTTGATTGATTGATTGATCAGATGATTCAACCTCCAGTGATGCAATTATTTCCCATTTACTGATAGAGGTAGGATCAAACATAGACACTGGGTGACCAGCCCACTGTCCATCAGAAAATTGTCTGTAGACTAAATCAATGCTTCCCTTCTAGCCATCTTGTGCTATCAAATTTTGGGCCAGAATTCCTGGGACAACTTGGAGCTAGTCATCATGGTTGAAGAAAAGGGACAGGATTTGTGGAACAAGAAGATCATCAAAAGCAATGTTCTCAACTCTAGGGAGAAGCTGAATGGAGCAAAAAGAGAAGAGAAATGGACTAGGCACCCTATGACCTTGTATTCTACTCATAATGACCATGGGCAAGTGGTCCAATTCACTCTCCAGAGTTGGATATGGATTGAGAAGACCTAGTCCTAAGTCCTGACTTCACTCCTTTTATCTTTAAGACAAGTCTCTTGGGTCCTCAGCTTTCTTTTCTTTCTTTTTTTGGGGGGAAGGTGAGGTAATTGGGGTTAAATGACTTGCCTAAGGTCACACAACAAGTAAGTGTCTGAGGCTGGATTTGAATTCAGGTCCTCCTGACTCCAGGGCTGGTGCTCTATCCATTGTTCCACCTAGCTGCCCCCTCATATTTCTCATCTATAAAATTAGGAGGTTAGACTTTCATGATCTCAAAGATTCTTGTGGTTCTAAGTCTATAACCCTCTAACCCCCAGATTTGTTAAATAAGTAGACAATAATATTCTCCTTACTTATCCTACAGGGCCATTATGATATTAGACTGCAAACTCCTTGACAGCAGGAAATGTTTTTGCTTTCTCTTTGTATCTCAAGTGTTTAGCACAGTACCTGGCATGGAATAAGTGTTTAATTAATGTTTGTTGATTGTTTCATTAATTGGTTGATCAAAACATGACAACATATTTGAAATTATTTTGAACTTTCTACAAGAATTTGAGATATTGTTAATATGGGTCCAGGAAAGGGTTGGGGAGGGGAGAGACAAGGGCTGGAATAGTTTTGGTCTTGAGAAGATAAATTGGGTAGAATTATGAAGATGGGGTCCTAAGCCATTCCAAGTCAGAGACTGTAGTGGAGGATCCTGAGCAACTCTAGGTAGCCTGAGATCACTGAGCATCTGAAGAAAAGGAGGACTAACATTATTTTTTTTTAAAAGGGGATTTTGAAAGACCAGAGAAGGACAGTGATAAAAAACTGAAGTTAAGTTTTGCCTAGATTACAATTTTGCCAAGAGCCAGGTTTGGATATAATTCTGGTTTTGTTTGTTTCTTTGTTTTTGTTTTAAGGCATTGATAGAAGATAATTATGAGGAATACTATAAGAATGAGAGAGATATAGAAAAAAATAATGTTATAAAAGATTTGTAGTCTCCAAATCTTTGTCATACCAGTCAACTGAATCCATCCAACATTTATTAAATTCTTCTCACATGAAATTACAGTAAGAGTAATAGCTAACATTTACATAGCACTTTAAAGTTTTCAAAGACCTTTATATGTGTTCTCTCATGCATTTAGTAAATGCCTACTATGTGTCAGTCACTGTGCTGGGTGCTAGGAGATACAAAGACAAAAAGTTCAACAGTCCTTGGTCTCTAGGACCTCTCATTCTAACAGAAGACTCAATGTGTACCTGCATAGGTATATACAAGACACATTCAAAGCAAACTCAAGGTAACCTTGGATTGGGAAGGCACAAGCAGCCAGGGTGTGAGAGATGGGAAGGTAGGATAGGAAAAGCTTTATGTAGAAGGTAACACTTCAGCTGACCTTTGAAGGAAACCAGGAACTCTAAGATATGGAGATGAGGGGAAAGCAACATCCCAGCCATGGGGAAAGATGATTTAAAGTAAAAAGAACAAGCTGGCTAATATGGCTGGATTGTAGAATGTGTGGAGGGGAATCATATGTAAGAAGACTAAGGGGTAGGCACGTCTTGGAATTCTCTCTCCACTTATCTCATTTTTTACTTATTGACAATTCACCTTTCTTTTAAGGCCCATTTCAAATGTCATCTCCTCCATAATGCATAGGGAACAGAAGGGGTTTGTTCCAGCTAAAGATTCCTCCCAATTTTGAGATTTCGGAGAGTAGTCCCCTTTCTTACCCCAGGTGAAGTCATCTCTCATTCCTCTGAATCACCCATATAGTCGTCTTTTACATCTTTTTATCAACATATTCAGCATAAAATATCATAATTATTGGTTAATATGTTTTATTTCCTCTATAATACTTCAAGCTCCAAATAAGAGTCAATACATGAAAGAACATGAAATTTGGAATTAGCAGGTTCAGAGTTTAATCCCAGGTTCCACTACTTTTTAGTTATGTAACTTTAGGTAAGTTACTTAAATCTCCCTAGACTTCAGTTAACTCATCTGTATAATGGATGATAACACACTGCTTTCCTCAGAAGGTTGTTGTAAGGGCAGTTCTTTGTCAGTTGTAAAGTAAAAAATATAAACATGAGTCATTATTATTGATTTGTGTATCCCCCCCACCATACCACTAAGCACTATGATTTGTACATAGTAGGTTCTCAATCAATGTTTGTGAAATTGGGGTTTAAATGGATTTTAAATGCCATATTTTATAGAAAAGGGATTAAGTTCCCCCAAAAAAGTTAAACTCTTTCAGGTAACAGTCTATATTTAGGCAAACTAATCCTTTGGCTTAGAATAAGATGATAAGGGCATTGAGCTATTGATCAGAAAGGCAGGGGAACATCTCAAATTTTTTTAAAAAAAAAGGGAAGACTTAAAAATTAACTGTCAGAAGAGTAGAGACTGGGGGAATAGAACCATAAAATGGAACGGATCTTTGAAATCATATAATGTCACATCTTTATTTTGGATAAGAGGAAAGTGGTATATAGAGATGTGAAATGAATTGCCCTAGGTTATCCATATATTTAACAACACGCTCTAGCCAGAAATCCAGGTTTTCAAAAACAGTTGAGGTCCCATGAAGACCAGAATCATAATGTGTTAGCTATGTTTTCTTAAGTCCTGTCAAGTTCCAGAGTAGAGGGCTTAAGCTGAATTTGGGGGAAAAAAAAGTTTTATACATGCATTAAAGGACTGCCTAAGAAGAAAACAGTTGAAGATTAGTGAATAAGGTAAATAATGGATCTAGGAATTTAAGAAAAGTTATCTTAAATGGTATACCCTATTTAAGTATGACATTTATGCTAACATTTTAATGTTTTGCTAAGTATTTAATAAAGGTTTTTTTATTTAAAAAATCATAATTTATTGCAAATGTGTTATAATATTTGACTTAGTTCACCACACCTATGGGAAATCTAGCTAGTACAACCAAAAAGAATAATCAGGTTTCATTTGTCAACTAGTGCCACCTTAACCTAATTGCAGACGTTATATTTTGATACTTCCATAGATATGGAATCCCATAGCGTAGGCAGTCCCTCCAATGAGATTGCAGCCCATCTATGTCCTCACATCCTGTATGACTTGTCTATGATCTCTCATAAATCTTCCGTAAAGGATCCACACTTCATGCTGGGAGGCTTCCTTTAAATCACAGTCACAGAGATGCGACTGGCCCACCTTCTTTCTCCACTCATATATTTCTCTGATGTCACACTTAAAGCCACTGCTGTTGCTCAATTCTTAGCTAGTAATGTGCCCCCATCTATTCTTACCCACTGTATATTCCCATATTATCCTTGGGGTAACACTCGTTTTTGTGTTTTTTTTTAATGAATGATAAAGTATTTATTAAACATTTGTTGCGTTCCAAACATTGTACTAAAGAATGAGAATACACCCACACAAAGTGAGACAGCCCCTGCCCTCAAGGAACTTACTTTATATTGGGAAAGGACAGCATATAAAGAGGAGTTAGAATGGGGAAGGGTGTCCTTACAAGACTGAGTGATTTAGAAGTGACTAGAAAGTGATGTGGAGGCCTGCTTCCTGGTAAAATAAAATAGAAAACCCACCTCTCAGAATTCAATGTCTTAGGGATAGAGTCCAGGTTCTTATGGGACAGAGGTATTATTTGGTCCTCATTAGGTTCCTGTCTTCTTGTATATGTATATATTTATGTATGTATACATGTATACATATACATACACATTTATAAAGTATTATATATGTGTGTGCGTACGTACATATATATATATATATTCATTATACATAGGCAAGGTCTATGTGTAGACCTTGTATGTATGTCTATAGATAGATGGGTTTATGTATAGACTTATATTTATCTATATATAGACCTCTAAAAGGTCTACAACCTTTGACATCTCTTATTTCTTAATCCTGAACCATGTTTTCCAACATATGCTTTACCAGCATTCCCAATGCCCACCTCTGCATTAAAGTAATCAGATTGTAAAATGCATGTTAATTTAATTCCTATTGAGTTATTAATAAATTTCTCTCCTCATCTTGTTCAACAGATGATGGCTTATGAATTGTCATTATTTTATGATGGTCTTTTGGAAATAAATATTTATCAATAGTAGTATTGAGAATAAAAGATGATGAAATATTTCACGGATTTCCTTTCATCTATGGACATGACAAAACCAATTCTGCCAGATCCTTTATTTGCCTCTCCAGGGAGAACCTGTGAGTTATCTTTCCATTTAGTTGCATGGTCACTCTATGTGAGATAGCTAGATAGCCCACTGGACTTGGAGTCAGGTGGACCTGAGTTCAAATGCAGTTTCAGACACTTACTAGCTGTGTGACCCTAGGTAAGTCTCTTAACCTGTGTATGCTTCAGTTTCTTCATCGAAGTATAAGAGAAAGGATGAAATGTCTCTACTTTTTTTTTATCCTTCATACCTTAATTAGATGAATTTAGAGCAAGTGTTAAAATCCTTTGAAATAGAGTGACTTTGCACAGAATCATGGTCAGAAAAGCCAAGGAAACTTAGCTACTCCGCAGAAGTCATAATCAAGCTAGTTATGACTGGATTCAATCAAAAGTTCAGAGCAAGATTGGCATTAAACTAACCTCCCTGAGAAGGAATTGTTTGGGGGGTGGGAAGTCCTTAGCTCTGGCTTTGGCCTAGGTCTCCTCCCCACCTTTCTAGTTTCAAAGGATATGAAGGATGGTGAACCCTCTCATCTTCCCTTGAAGTTCTGGCTGCCTCCCTGGATCACTACTGACAGCAGTGTTTGAATCAGGAGCAAAGAGCAGATGGAAGTAGATTTATCTCACTTAAGGGGAAATTCTTGAGTACCCCATGATTGGAAAAGGGGGGCTTCCAGCAAGCAGTAGCTGTGAGTTGTCCTACTGCACGTGTGATCTCTAAGCTCAAGGCTACTTTCCCCTAAACTCTGTTTGTACTTATGGGAGAGTGTGTCACAGACTCTTTTTGGGGGGAGGGGGATTATTGTGCCAAAAATTCTAACTATATCACTTTAGCAAATACTCCTTTCTAAAAGCTTCTTAGGGCTAACTGACTAAATGATCCTCAACTGATAATTTGGTGGAAGGAAGAACCTAATAGAATGGGAGCTCAACCTAAAGGCATTAGAAAATTAACCCTGATTAGAAAATCATTACCTTTGAGGGAGAAATGTGGCCAAGCTCTGAGGACTCAACTCACCAATAGGAATCAGTGCCATACATTGTGCTAAGCAATGGGGATACAAAGAAAGGAAAAGAACAACAGTAAAATGGGGCCTCTGCCCACAAAAAGCTCACATTCCAAATACAAATAATTACATACGTATATGGAGTGCAAGTGGGAGATAATCCTAGGAGTAGTGGGAGTAGGGATAAGAAGCCAATTATGTAAAATAGGGATTATAATATCTTCCATATCTAATTCACAAGGTTGTTATGAGGATCAAATGAGACAAGAATTTTAAAGGACTTTTACAAACCTTGAAGTCCCGTATAAATGCCAATTACCATTAGTGGGAAATGGTCCCTTGTCAGGTGACCATGAGACTGGGATGGAGCCAGAAACCCTTTCTTATCTTTCAAAAGAGAAGCTTAAGTGGAAACAAAGTCAAGCCTCCAAAAGTTGCCCTGTACCATTTGTCGTATGATTATAAATCTGAAAAGGCTAAGGGGGGAGAAAAAGATAAAACACCCTTTGGACACCAATATTATACTAGAACAAAAGCAACCTGGGAGTGTTTTGTTTTTGCAGCAAGTATGTTCTGTCAGCAGTAATCATATTGTTTCAAATTAATGGGAAGCTGTGAATGAAATGTTCTAGCTTTAGGGGGAGCCAGTTTTCATCTATTGTCCTCCATCTCTTTGGGGGGCCTTTCCTCAGTCCCCTCTTTATCCATGGGGCAGACTGCCCTCACTACCCTCACTCTAATGTCACTGTGGCTTTCTCACGTAAACACTATGTCAATCAACCCAGCAGCTCTCCATGCCAGCTAGCTCTCCCTTCATGCGTCAGCGGAACTGAGACTATGGATTGAAAGGATTTCAGTAACAAGGACAGGCAGGTGGTAAGGAATAGAATTGACTTGACTGACATTTTCCTTTGGTGATAAAGTTATTGAATAATCGTAATAGAATCATTACAAGCAGGGGCCTTACATCACCCAAAAGAAAAAAAAAAATTAATACTCCTAAGGAGAGGGGACTGATCCAGAATTTATCTCCCAGTAAAGTGATTAATAATCGAATTCACCCAAAATGGTATTTGTTTTCCAGTTGCCAGGACCCTACTTGGAAAGAAAAAATAACTTTCAGAGTCACAAGGGCTTTTGAAAATCCCAGGGAAGAATGGTACAAATTAGTAAGGTCATGAGGGAGATGAATGGACTAATGGATTTCGTGCTACCTTCCACCACCTCTCTGGCGTGGCATCTGGCCTCTCTGTGGGATACAAGAGAAGAGGGAGGAGAACTTTCCCTCCTTCCCTTCCAGTATGAAATTCTCCCTACCTCCACAACATCTCTCAAGCCTGTCAACTGCTGTACATTCATATAGCAGCCGCCACTTACTTCACACCCTCATTGCCTATACACAGACTATTACAAAAGCATTCTAATTGATCTCCCTGCCTCAAGTCTCTCCTCTCTCTAAACCATCCTCCAAACTTCTGCCAATGGGATATTATTTTCTTTTAATGTTTTGTTCCAATTACACATGAAAACAACTTTTAACATTCTTTTTTATTTTAAATTTTGTGTTCTAAATTCTGTCCCTCTCTCCCTCCTCTCCCCTCTCCCTGAGATAGCAAGCAATTTGATACAGGTCATACTTATGCAATCATGCAAAATCAATGCTATATTCTTAAAGCAAGGGTCTAGCCATGTTATTCCTCTGTTCAAGAAATTCCAGGGGCTCCCTGTTGCCTTTAAAATAAACTATAAGCACTTCCATTTAGAATTTAAAGTCCTTCAGCATTTGGTTTCAGTTTGCCTTTGAAAGCTTATTACATTGCTCATTTTCATCCAGTTAAACTGGCCTTCTGTTCCTCATCTGCTACATTCCATTTCATTTCTTGGTACCTTTGCTCAGGCATCCCCCCCAAGCCTGTAATACACCCCTTTCTTACTTCAGTCTTCTAGAATCCCTGGCCTCTTACCAAGCTTAGCTCTAGTATCACTTTCTACATGATGCCTTTCCTGATTTCCCCTGCCTGCCCCCCAGCTGCTGATGCCTACCTTACCCCCAAATTCTCTTTCATCTACTTTGTATGTGGTTTGTTTATACTTATATGTGTGCATGCCATTATGTCTGATCGAACATATATTCCTTGAGGGTAGGGACATTTTTTTCTTTGTATCACCAATGACTTCCACAGTACCTGGCACACAGTAGGTTCTTAATAATTGCTTGTTGATTGACCAAAAGATCATAAATCCAGCATTGGAAAGGACCTCAAAGAGGATATAGTCTAAGCCATCCATTTTACAGATGAGGAAATTGAGGTCCATGGAGGTTAAGTGAATTGCTTAAGGTCACACAGGGATCAGATGGCAGAGATGAGATTTTTAACTCAGGTCCCCTGCCTTGAAATCCAGAACTCTTTCCTCTATGCCACACTACTTGATTCTTAAAGCAACAGCAATATGAGCCATGAATAGTACTATAATCAGTAATAGCAACAATACATGTTCTTGTCTTCAAGCTTTGTTCAGTCATTGTCAGTTGTTTCCAACTCTTCATGACCCATTCTGGGGGTTTTCTTGGCAAAGATACTGGAATGATTCTCCATTTCCTTCTCCAACTCATTTTATAGATGAGGAAACTGAGGCAAACAAGGTTAAGTGACTTGCCCAGGGTCACACAGCTAGTAAATATCTAAGGCTGTATTTAAACTCAGGAAGAGGAGTCCACATGACTCTAGGCCCAGCACTCTACTCACTGTGCCACCTAGCTGCCTTGATCCCTGTTAAAATGTTCTCCTCCATGGAAGATAAAGCTTCATTCTGTTATCAGTCATTTATACATTAGGATGCACCAATGTTCCCTAGCATAGTCTCTAAACTGGACATCTATTGTTCTGTTGCTATGCTACCTACATGGACCTCCAGCCTTAAGAGCATTTGTCGTGATACTCCTGTCCTCCTAGTAGAATTTAAGCTTCTTACGGGCAGAGACTCTTATTTTTGTCTTTTATCCCCAAGTGTCTAGCACAATGCACTATCCAGTGATTAACTGGGAAGCAGATAATACTTAGGCAATTTCAGAGGAGAAGCAGGCAACCCTTTGCGTAGGATGAGGTAGTATAAAGAATACTAGGGACCTGGGTTCTAGTCTTGCTTACTCCAGGTTATAACTCTCGCACCGTGGTCCCCAAGATTTTTTTTAAAATGCACCTGTATCAGTAAATAACTTTCTGAATATAACACAATATTTGTATATTTATATACTATATATACCATTCCACTAATATATTACTTACATTATAGAAATATACATAGAATAGCAATTTAAAGTAATAAGATAAGAATAAAATAAATATTTTGATAGGCATTTTGTATTTATCTATGGTAGAAAAAAAATTGCCCTTCCTACAGTCATAAGGTGATCTTTGGGAATGGCGGATGGATGTGCTGAGGAGGGAGGAATTTTCCCAGTGTCGCCTATGGCAGCTGCTGATCAGGGTTGCCTGATATAAGTGCACTGAGGCAGCTCCAAAGTAGGGAAGATGGGCACTTCCATAGCCACAGAAGAGGATAGAGTAAGAATGCGGGATGATAATGAATGAAGGGTAGGTATGGTTATGTTGGAGAAGCTACGTGGCTGGTTCTTGCAAGAACTCAACATGACCTCTCTTCCAATGCTCCCAATGGTTAACCACCCTCCCCTTAGGATTGTGCCGCAGCTTTCATTTAGGATAGCACTGCCCTAATAAGACCTACAAGTTGCTGCTAGGTTCAAATATTGGCTTTGGTATTTAGTAGCTGTGCAGCTTTGAACAAGTCTTACCCTCTCCTCCCATCCCCATATTCATATTCCTCACACACCCTTTCACATAGTCTCCTCATTTGTAAAATGAAATAGATGACATGTGTGGTCTGTCCAATTCTATGCTCAATGATATTCACAGTAGAGATCTAAGTCAATACTTTTGTGTGCAGATAGCTGTAAGTAAAATAAACAAATCAAGTCAACAGCCATATCCTGAATATCTGCTAGGCATGACACTATACTAGCCCATGAGGGGGATATAAAGAAGATCCCATCCTGACCTCAAGAAGTCAAGGAATTTACTGTACAGTCTTGATGGGTAAATGTAACACATACCAATGTAAAGTTAGCTAACAATAAAAAGTGATGTATGACCAGTGTCTGAGTGGTACAGACAGTAGGCTTGGTAACAGCTCAGGAAGAGGTTTGTTCACTTCCCTCAGAGAAAGGTTCATAGAGGTAAGATTTCGATAGGTGAAAAACAGAGCAGAGGGCATTCTGGGTAGTTTGAATAAGGGGGGAAAAAGGGCAAAGTGAGAAAACACAAGGAATTCTAACTGTCCAGCTAGAGCAAAGGGGAATTGAACTTATAGGATCATAGAATAGAGGATCTAAAGTGGAAAATACCCCAGAAACCATTGGTCCAACCCTTCCATTTTCCAGATGAGAAAACCGAGGCCCATGGAGGTTAAATGACTTAAGCAAAGTTATACAAATAGTTGATAGCAGAAAAGAGATGTAAACCCCCTTAGGACTTCACAGTCAGTGTCCTTTTAACTGTGCCAGACCCATAGACCAAGAAGGGACTTCAAAAGCTAGCTAATCCAGCCTCCTTATTGTCCAGATTAGGAAACTGTGGCCTACGGAGGATAGGGCACATAGTAAGCCCTAAATAAATGCTTATTGAATGCTTATACCACACTGCCTATCATTACTGTCATTGTCATTATTTTGGAGATGAGAAAAATGAGGCCCAGAGGGAAATGACTTGGAAGGAGATATCTTAGTCAGCATCAAGGTTAACAATCAAGGTTAGTATTGAAGCTGGGACTAGAACTCATACCTACTGGAAGCAGGAGAGATAAGACTGAAAAGGTACTAGGGGGAAAAGTATGAAGAACTTTGAAAGTCTTGAAATTTAAGATATAGAACACCACTTAAATTATGTGTAAATAAAGTCTTTTCATTTATGAATTTCCTAACTCTTTTCCCTTGCTCCTGATAAAGGCACATACTATATTAGGTTAGTTGAGTGCTTGGTTTCTGCCAAATGGATGATGCCCCTATATTAGAAATATAATGAGCTGAACCCTTGACAACTTGTATCCATCCTATTGCTTGAACTCCAATGAAGACCTCTTCACTAATGCTGGCAATAAGACAAATGTCACTCAAGAAATTCCTTTCATCATCACATGTTTTAGCTGCTCTTTCTGTTCGATTAATTGTATCCCAACACACCCATTTTCATCAGGAAAAAATAAATCCTAGAGGTAAAGCCAGTCTCAATCAAAGTCTATTTTGTATATGTAGGAGACAGAGGCAACAAATGGGCCTACCAAAAGGTACATAAGTTGCCCATTGTACAGACTTGAAATGTTCATCGGAGGTGAGTAAAAGCCCATGGAGAATCAAAAGTACAAACAATTCCACTTTTTCAGAGACTTTTCCTCATTTGAGGTTGTATGCATGGAGCTGAATGTTAAGCACAAATAGTTGCTTCCAAGTCTCCAGCAAATTGGGATCTTGATTGAAAGGAATGAGAGTAGTTAATATAATTTGAAGACTGCTTGCATGAAAAGGAATACATGCGTGCTTCCTGCAAACTTCTGTGAGAAATAATTCATTTGGACCCCTACTCTAATCCAATCAGTACTAAGCAGTTTGATATTCTACATAAATCATACAGGGACAGATAGGTTCTTCTAGTGGGCCTCAAACTATAGTGTAGTGTTCACTACTAGTTTACCAAGTTATGAGGCTCACTTGCACAATCACAAGAATACTGCCAAAGATATCTCCATCCTGTTTTGCTTAAATTCCATGTCCAAACCCAGCATGAGTGACTTTGATGCTTTGGAAAGTCCCCCAACCTATTCTATTTATTTATTTATTTATTTATTTTTGGTGAGGCAATTAGCATTAAGTGACTTGCCCAGGGTCACACAGCTAGTGTCAAATGTCTGAGACCAGATTTGAACTCAGGTCCTCCTGACTCTAGGGCTGGTGCTCTATCCACTGTGCCACCTAGCTGTGTCTCCCCCAACTTATTTTTGTACCTCCAGACCATTCCCTCTTGCCCAACATGAGCAGGTGACCATCTTATGACCATTTTATGACCACTTAGTGGAGATGCTCCCTGCTTCATCCAACCTGTGAGCCCCCTGCTGATATGTCATTTTTGGCCCTTAAGAGCAAGGTCTATCAACCAATAAGATTCTGTATTCTGCCATGCCTCTTTTGCATACATGAGTATCAAACCCTATAACAACAAGGTACTGGAAGAAGGGGGCATTTCAGATCTTGAAGAAGGTTCTGAGGCCTACTCCTTTGGAGGAGACTATGGAACTTTTAATAAAGTGCCATTAGCTCAGAGCTCTATCTCAGTTTCTTCTTGTAGCTCGGATAATTTTAATCTCCATATCTCCCACTAGTATCAAATGTCAGCGAAAGAATTAAATAGTGTCCTGCCCTGAATGACTCATGATGACTTTGAGGAAAGCTGAAACCTAGCACACCTCAAAACCATTTGACATAAATTAAGAACTGGACACCAATATGCATATGTACATTGAAACCTCCTTTGCAAAGATGTGGGTAATTTGACAGCCTTTTCAACTGCTATGGTAGAATAATAAAGCAAGTGATTTATTAAGCAACTGCTTAGGCATCGGTCATAGAAAATATCACTGAAAGAAGCCTCAAGGGAGAGCAGCTTAAAGCTTTGAGAGCATGTAGCACCACTGAGCAGGATTAGAAGACACTTTATTTAGAGTCGGTCAGTGAATCAAGAAACATTTATTAAGTAACTACTATGCGCCAGGCACCCTACAAAGCGCTGGGGAGGCAAAAAGAAGAAAAAAAAACAGTCCCTGCCCTCAAGGAGTTTACAATCTAGTGGTAGAGACAACAAGTAAACAAATATTTACAAACAAACTACATACAGTACATTCTTCTTTCCAGTGCCTTCTTCAGTGGCTTATATTAAAATATCGAATCTAGGCACAGGCCTTAAAGAATCCAGAAATTAGACTTCCTTCTTTGAGAGTCTAGGCCTACCATGGATTGCACACTTGGAGATTTACACTCACCCTCAAATACACAATTACACAATTTAACAGATATAAGAATAGAATTCTCATAGGTCACACTTTTTTCTTGTTGATTTCAAAGGCCTGCTTCAAACCAAGGAAAATAACAAAAAGAAAAAGAGGGGAAAAAAATCAAGCTCCCTCATTGAAGAGGGAAAACCTGTTCCTAGAAGTACTTCCAACAAGTATAGGGTCTCCTTCCCCTTTAATTGAAAAATCACATTCTTCTGAGTGAAAATTCTTCAGGGTACCCAAAAAACATATTGAAGAATACTTGAAGCAGCTTCAGGGACCTCTGTAACACATAGGGCATTCCAAATGGAGGCCTAGGATAGGCAGACAAGCTTAAATAAATCCTACTCAGATAAGTCTCCAAAGAGAGGTGGGGCTCCCCAAAAAGGATTCATTTCTTGATTAAATAGGGTTTCTAGGCTATCAGACAAATCTTATGTTATTGACCTATAGTCCATAAGGATCTCAGACAAATTTTCTCAACTCATACAGAAGATTAATATGGATGAGCTCCCGAAGTTTGCTAAGGCACATTGTTAAGTATGAGTTTTTTAAGGATAAAACATCTATAACACTAATATCAGCTTCCATACTCATAATGGATACAGTAATACAATATATAATAGTATCTAAGCTCTTAATCCTAGGAAATTATATTTTTAAAAAAACTTGTCTGGCTTATAAAGGAAGCTCACTAAAACACTGTTAAATCACAATCTGAAACAAAAGTATAAAAACATGACTTATCCTTCTGCAGATTTCTGCCATACTAGGATATCCAAAGAGCAGAGTCTCAGTTGGAGAATCTCTCTATTGAATTCTTGAAAATATATGCGGCACCACAACACATTATGGACAAAGCGCCTGTGTTGCAGTACTCCCTGCGGGGCTACCTTCTTAATCTGACATTCACATTTTGAAGGATGAGTCTCTCCAAGAGAAGGCAGTGTGGTAGATAGTGGTTAGAGCTCAGGACTTGGGAATCAGGAGGAACTTAGTTCAAATCCTACCTCAGACACCTAATTATATAGCCCTGGCAAGTCAGTACTTCTCTCTGACTCAGTTTCCTTATCTGTGAAATGGGAATAATAGCAGATATCTCACAAGTTTGTGGGAAGGCTCAGATAATATAATGTATGTAAAGTATTTTGCCAACTTTAAATTGCAATATAAATGTTAATTATTATCACCTTTTATCCAAGGTACTCTTTGGTTCTCCACTCCTAAAATTATAGCTCACAAGCTCCAAGTAGTGTGCTTAAATTTAAAAATCAGCCAACAGACACAATTAACCCAAAGGAAATGCATTTATTGAGATGGCATAGTAAAGAGATTAATTAATTAATTAATTGCTCCTTCCCCCTTCTCTGCCCAAAACAAAATAAAGAGAACACATACAGCGGCAGTGAAGAGAGTGAGGCATATATAGAGTGAACACATTTGGCCAAAGCAGTTCATATCTCTGGTGCTGTGAGACCCTAACATTCTTTTTCTTCTTATGATGTTCGCATGCTGCTTCTCCTGGGCACCTTTTCTTCACAGGCCAGTAAGATGAATGCTCTGTGCCTAACCCTGTCTGTGGCTTGACAGCTATCAGGGATAACTTTTTTTTTTTCATAGTTCTCTTATCTGCTGGTAAGGGTAAGATTCCTTGGAGTTACCTTTTCACTGACCATCTCTGTCTTTCTCTGACTCTGTCTCTATCTTTCTATCTCTCTCTCTTTCTCTGACTAGAGATAGATAAATATTTCTTACTGGGCAAGTAGTTGTACTCTAAGGATACCCTGGCTGATGGTGTAGGGAGTAGAAAGGAATTTCTTCTACCTCATTTGTTGCCCTCTGGTAGAGGTGCTGGGGTCCCACTCTACAAAGCTGCTTCCTTTTAGGACTGTCAAGCCTGTTTTTTTGTTTTTTTTTTTAAGGGCCACCAAGGGCATAACCAATTTTAGGCCCCTCCAATTCAATTTGGGAGAGCTCTTTCACATTCTGGAAAGGGCTAAAAGAGAACAGACTCTTTTGTGTGCTTTGTTTAACATATTCATACCTGTTGGTTCTGTTATCTGCCCCATACTTTCTGTGGTTATGTCAACTAGCCTGAGAAAAATCACCCCCTTATGGGTTATTTCTTTTAGGGAGATCAGGAAAGGCCTCATGTAGAAGATGGCACTTGAGTTGAATTTTAATGGAAAATAAGAATTCTAAGAGGCAGAGGTAAGGAAGGAAAGCATTCCAGTCATGGCGCATTATGTACATGGACTAGTAGGAAAGACCAGGATTGTTGGATTTTAAAGAGCATAAAGGGGAGTGATATATAGGAAGGCTGGAAAGGTAGGTTGAAACCTGGTTGTGACAAGCTTTGAATGTCAAACAGAAAGAGTTTATATTTAATCCCAGAAGCATTACGACATAATGGAAGTAGCTCTGGATTTGGAATAGGAGGATATGATTTCAAATCCTGGTATTGATTACCTGTGGGCTATTTGGTTAATTATTTAACCCTTTTTTTCCCTTTGCTGCCAAATGAGGGAGTTGGACTGGTTGGCCTATAAGGTCTGGACCTTCCATCTCTAAATCTATGGTCTTATGGTGCAGAGTATAGATTATCAGGCCTAGAGTCAAGAAGACCTAAGTTAAAATCCAGCCTTAGACACTTACTAGCTGTGTGATCCTGAGCAAGTCACTTCACCCTGTTTGCCTTAGTTTCCTCATCTGTAAAATGAACTAGAGAAGGAAACAGCAAACCACTTCAGTATGTTTGTCAAGTAAACCCCAAATGGGATCACAAAGAGTCAGAAACAACTGAACAATAACAACAAAAGCTGTATGACCCTGAGTAAGTCACTTAGCCTCTGTTTGCCTTAGTCTCCTCCACTGTAAAGTGGGGATAATAATAGGGTCTACCTCCCAAGGTAGGATCAAATGAGGATCAAATGAAATATTTGTTGTAGAGTGCTGATTTAGCACAATGCCTGGCACATAGTAAACACTATACTAACTAGTAATATAGCCATTACTCTTTAGGGAGATCACGGGTAGCAGTGTGGAGGATGATTTCAAGTTGGGGGAGACGAGGTAGGGATAAGAATCAGGAAGCTATCATACTAATAATCCAGGCAAGAAGTGATGAAAGCCTGCATAAGGATGACGGCTATGTGAAAAAAGAAGCTTTCAGAGTGAAAGAACATTGGAGTAAAGCAAGACAATTTCGTGGAGGAGAGACACAAAATGAACTGTATGGATAGACACAGGGAACTTTGCTGGGCTCCTGGGTGGAGTGAGGTGCCCTGCCAGAGCCCCAGAAGTAACGGAATATTCTATCCTTCACCCAGGAAATCTGGGGTAGGAGTTATAGCGGTCTTCTCTGGGTCTAGCAGAATTCAGCATTGGGAGAAGGGAGCAAGGAACCTGCTGGACCTGGGCTCTGGTGCTGGCTCATGCTAGTGTGGGGGAGGAAAGATTCTGAGGGAATTAGAGGCTAGTTGATGTTCAAGCTTCCTGCTGATGGGAAAAGGATCTTTGGGCCAACTCTGCTGTTCCTAGTAGTGGCTCAGTTTCCCTGTCAAGAATTTCTGAACTTTTCTTTGCTTCTATATTTAGGAAGAGAGGGAGATTACAAAGAGAAAGGGATGAAATTTCCTTTCATTGCCTTCCCCTGAAGTAATGACCTTTAGCCCCTTAGACTTCACAAAAGAGTCTGTTTATACATCTCTTATGCCTTTATCATGCATCTAGCTTTGTAGTTACTTGGGTATATATATCATATATTCATACTATAAGCTTCAAAAGGATACAGTCCATGTCTTATCTAAATCTTGCATGGCACTGTGAATTTCTCAATGTTCTGTAGATAGTAGGTACTTAATAAATGTTTGTTACTCTTGGATTAAACACAGGTCTCCTGTTCCTCAATTCTTTCCACTATACCACATGGCTTTATGAACTTAAGTAGCACAGGCACCTCTACAAAAACAAACAGAGTACCTGTCTGATCATTTCAGCACCATATTAAGGGAGGACATTTTTAAGTCAGGTCAGTGCTCAAAGGGAGAGGATGACTAAGATGGTGATGGCTTTTTAGATTATATCCATAGATATAGATGGATCTACATAGATAGATACATCTATGTATCTATGGTTCTGAACTTAAATGCCACCCCCCCCCAAAGAAATTGTACACATAGCAGAACACAAAAATTGGATTCCACGTGAAATCACAAATTTCCAGTCCTTTTCACATGATTTTTTTTAAAGTATATATTACTTTCAAAACTGGCCTACTTGTTTGTGCTTTCTTCGAAACTGTTCTCTTCTATGCATTTTCAAAAAAAAATTTCACTAGCTTTTTAAAAAATTTTTCTTTACTATTGCCAAGCACTACCACCCCAGTCTTCACCCCAATTCAAAACTCAGAAAAGGAAAAATATTGTAACGATTGAGCATAGTTAAGTAAAATGAATAAGCATGGTGGCTAGGTCCAAAAATGTATCTCTTTCTGTACAGAGTCCATCAACACCATAAGAATTTGGTAACATGATTCATCATAGGACACATTGTTGGTCATTGCATTGATCAGATTAAGTCTTTTAAAGTTGTTTTTCAAATATAATTGAAAAAACACTGAGTGCATACTATGTGCCAGGCACTGTGCTACACACTGTGGATGCAATTAATATAAAGACCCTCCCTGCCCTCAAGGAGCTTACAATCTAAAGGGGAAGACAACCCACACAAAAAGGCAGGAAATCAGTTGTTGTGGGGATGAGATGGGATGCCAGGAGGCATCTTGTTCAGTGGAATTGAAACCAGTCCGGGCAGCAGATGCAAAGTGGAGGGAGCTGAGTTCAGTTTCTGCTCTCTGTAAAAGAAAGGCATTGGAAGGAGTTTGGTACTCCATTCAGAGGAAATAGGAGGATGAAGGAGGTGGTGTCAATCAAAGTTTGAGTTAGCAGTATGGTGGTCAGTTTAAAAGTGATAAACTTATCCTGTAAAATTTTATATCACTATATAAATGCTAACTACATGAATAAATGTTCTCACCAGACTAAATAATGATCAAGATAATAATGAAAAAACATAGCAAGTGAATTCTTCTACCACAGAAGTACATAGTAGGTCAAATAGAAGTTCAAGGACAGTAAGAAAGAGGCCTATGGACAAAGCCAGGACCAAGAAAGGATAACTTTCCATCCTCTCTGTGGATGAGCTGGGAACACATGTAACCTGCAAGGTTCTTTGTCTGATGGCACCATAGCCAAAATCCAGAGTTCTCAGGGCAAATAGAAATTGCTGCAGGCATCCAATTTGAAACTATGCCCAAAAGGCTATAAAACTACATACTCTTTGACCCAGCAATATCACTACTAACTCTGTACCCCAAAGATATAAAAGAAAAAAGGAAAACGACTTATATGTGTAAAAATATTTATAGCAGCTCTTTTTGTGATAAAGAATTGAACATTGAAGGGATGCTCATTAATTAGGAAATGACAGAACAAAGTGTGACATATGATTGGGATGGAGCACTATTGTGTTTTAAGAAGTAATGCGGTGGAGTGCTTTCAGGAAAAAAGGTGGAGAGACTTACATGAACTAATGCAAAGTGAATTGAGAAGTTATCAGGAGATTACTGTATGCAGAAACAATAATGTTGTAATGAAGTTCTATAATACAAATTGTAGTGAACCCAGTCAGAAGAGTTATATGATTTTCTCCACTTTTGTTCGACTGTATACATGTAGAAGCAAAGGCAGCAGATGCTGAGAGTACTAGAGGGCTGAGGCTTGGCAGACCTCAGCTGATGATATGATAAGGTGCATTGGTCAAACAATATTTGGGGGAACATTTAATGGAGCTCAAAGCAGTAGCATCAGAAGAAACTTAAAGCCCCTGAGGGTTACCCCTAGAGTCCAGAGGAAAGATGGAGCCAAACTCCAGGGCCCCAACTACTAATGCAAGTATGAGTTGGAAGATTAATTCCGGGGTTTATATGGGCTCCACAATAAGTCTGCTGATAGTAATGCAAAAATCTGAATCTTCATTTGAGAATTTTCTTAAAATTCATGCTGCCAACAGCTCCAGGGCATAAAATAATCTGAGTAAAGACCAATAGGAACAGATTTTTGTCCTCAGCTCAGGCCAAGGTCAATCTTATCAAAGTCAATAAAGGTTCCATCTGATGCTCCAGTCTATAATATATTAAAAAATAGATTAGAACACAAGTCTCAACTATCTTCAGGTACTTATTGGTCTAGATGAAGTATGTTTCCCAGAAGTAAAAGAGGGAGTAAACAAAAGTATTCACTCCAATCGTTACAAAAATTATAAGTGGTTAGAATAGTCTTTCAAAGGGTTCGTCATTTCACTTTTAGCTCACTTGCTTCTCTCCTAATGACTCAACAAACAAAGGTCACAGTGATCTAGCATTTATTGGAAAGGGGTTTTCAAAGGGCTAACAAATGTTTTTAAAATTATCTACTGTCAAAAAAAAATCCCATATGTTGAGCTGTTGTTCATGGCCAAGTTTTAATGAGGGGAAATCAGGCTGATCTGCCTGAAAAAGAATATTGGCATAAGTAAAATGTAATAGAGCAACTAGTTGACATTATCCTATTTGACAAAAGGTAGAAGCCCATTCAAGGGTCACAATGAAAAAGCTAAGGTTTTTGAGATTTATCTCCATATCTTGAAAAGATATGATGCTAAAATGATAGAATTATGTGCAATAATCTACCCTAAGCTCTAGCTATCTGAGTAATCACATTCAAAATGATTTAGCTATGAGCTTGCAAAACACTGTGCAACAAAATATCATGTCCTTATTAAATAGAAAATGATCTTAATGAGGACAACACTGCTAACTGTAGACAACACAAATAAGTAGCCATTGTGATCTGGTATTTTGACAATGAAAAAACAGTGCAGATGAATCTTTTGTATCTATTGAGGAGCAAATAATGATTGAGAGTGTATTTTTGGCCAAATAAATAGGAACCCTGGCATTTCTAAAATTGACTAGTCATCAGTGACATCTGTCTGTGTTAATGGCATATCAGCTATGTCTGGAAATATTTCAGGAGTTCAAATAAAATATAAAGAAACCATGCAATTCTCTATTCACATTGCCATGTTCATTATTTGAACTTCACTCCAGCATACACTTCAATGAACCATCCAATGAACCAAGAACCAGCTTTGATTTTTCTGGAAGGTGCTATTGGGACTTTTTAAGTCTTTGTGGAGCAGATTTCACAAATGCTTGGCTGGGGTTTTTTGTTTGTTTGTTTGTTTGTTTTTTGCTTTAAGAGGAAATTTTCACAAGAAATAGAATCTCCAATGGAGACTTGTCAAAGATAGGGATGCAGAATAGAACCAGTGGCTCCTGTAAAACAAAACTACTCCATCATTTTACAAGTTTTACAAGAGATTAGGGAATCAACTTGTTTTGCTGACACTAAAATAACAGCCAGGGGCATAATTCATGAACTGAATTCATTCAAATTCATTTTTTCCTTTCATATGATGAACACTATTTTACAGGTGGTGGGGAGAGTGATTAAGTCTCTTCAAGCTAGCTCAAGATTATAACTTATTAAAATAACAGATATGAAAAATGTCTGCAGTTCTTTGGCTACAAGAGGCCTTTCCTAGTCCCTCCCTTTCCCTGTGTCTTCCCTCTGTGGACTATTTCCAATTTATCTTCTCCATATTTTGCTTCTATACATTACTTAGGTGGCTAGGTGGCACAGTAGATAGAGTGCTGAGCCTAGAGTCAGGTAGACTTCATCTCTGATCTCAGACATTTATTGGCTGTGTGACCCTGGGCAAGTCATTCAACCTTCTTTGTCTCGGTTTCTCATTTATAAAATGAGCAGGAGAAGGAAATGGAAAAATACTGTAGTATCTTTGCCAAGAAAACCTCAAATAGAGTCACAAAGAGTTGGACACAATTGAAAAATTACTGGACAACAACAAAGAACAATGAAACTGCTTTCATGTTTTCTTCCCATTAGAATGTGAGCTCCTTGAGCAGTTATGTTTTTGCCTTTCTTTGTATCCTTACCATTTAGCATAGAAACTGACACATAGTAAGGCTTTAAAAATGCTTGTTGACTGACTGAAGTAGACTAGAATATTTTCAATTTATTTTGAAAGACAATTTGGAAATATGTATAGGGAATAATCTATTCTCTATCAAAAAGAGAAAAAAAAGTCTACTCTTACCGACGACATATTTCAATCTCAACATGACTTTTATGCAAAAAGAAGAGCAAGAGAAAAAAAAAACAAAAACAAAACTTCAATCTACTAACTCCTAGGGGAAGCTAGGTGGCCCGGTGGATAGAGGACTGGGCCTGGAGTCAGGAAGACTCATCTTTCTGAGTTCAAATCTGGCTTCAGACACTTATTAGCTGTGTGACCCTGGGTAAGTCACTTAACCTCATTTGCCTCAGTTTTCACATGTGTAAATTGATCGGGAAAAGGAAATGGCAAATTGTTTGTATCTTTGCCAAGAAAACCCCAAATGGGTTCATGAAGATTTTGACACAATTGAAAAACATCTGAACAAAAACTAACTCATAGACTATTGAGTCTATGAGGTCACCAACATTGACTATCTTTATGACCAGGAGGTTTTTAAAAAATTGTGAATTCAAGGGGAAAACTGCTGAGCTTAAACATTGGCAGGGACGATGTGAGAATCATTGCCAGCAAATTTAAAGTGTCCTTGGATGAGTTGGAAATTGATGTCAGATTGCTTCAGGGTTATGACAAGTGTGTTCCTGTGACCACCAGCAGAGAATGATAGTTTGAACAGATCAGTCTTCCATGTTTTGGTCCTTTTTCAAGTCTTTCCACTGTTTTTCAGTTTTACTTTACACAAGCTGTTCATATAAAAGAACTTTTCAATGATAATACATAAAAAAAAATCATGCTAAGGGGTACAATGTCCCAATAATGCCTTGAATCACAATTTTGTACATTGAAAAAAGTATGGGCTTCCTCAGCTAATTAGAATTATATGATTGAGAAATTTAAATCTGGAACACTTGGTAAGTGATGGTTAATTTTTTTTTTTTAGGATAGGTAGATAAAGAAAGCTTCATCTTCTTTAGTAATTTTGGGTTAACTCATTATCCAAGGTAAAGATCAAGAAAATTGTATCTTTGTGTACTCCTTGTCATCACAACAGCAAAAAAAAAAAAAAAGAAAAAAGGTATTTTGCCTCATATTTTGGAAGTTTGTATTTTTAAAGTGAAGTTTAGTATAATTAAATTTAAAAATATATTTAGCTAAATATTTAATGAATAAAAATAAGGTTCTCTAAAATTGATGCTCACTTTTAGAAAATGAATAAATGCAATTCCCTAGATGCCTACTCTGATGAAATGAGTTATGTCTGTACATGCCTATGCTCTCATACCTGAAAAAACATTCTCTCCTCATCTCTATCTTGTAGACTTCCTTAACTGCTTCCAAAGTTTGGTTCTGTTTCCATCTCCCACAAGTCTTTTTTAATACCCACCATTTTGTTTCCTCCATTTAAAAAATCTGAATGTATTTGATTATATTTATAACATATAATATTGTTATATTGTATTTATCTTTGTATACCTTACATCCTCCACCCCCCAAAAAATAGAATATTAACACCTTGAGAGAGGGCATTATTTCATTTTTGTGTCTCTATCTTTATCACCTAGCACAATGCTTTATACATAGTATGGGTTTAACAAAAGTTTGTTGTGGGGCAACTAGGTGGTGCAGTGGATAGAGCACTGGCCCTGGAGTCAGGAGGACCTGAGTTTAAATCTGGCCTCAGACCAAACACTTGACCCTTACTAGCTGTGTGACCCTGGGCAAGTCACTTAACCCTAATTGCCTAAAAATGAAGTAAATAAAAAAACAAAAGTTTGTTGAATTTAATTGAATCTTGTCTAACCTTCTCATTTTATAGACAAGGAATAAAGAGCTTAACTTGCCTAGGATCCCAAAAGTAGAGTTTCTTCTTACAAAATAATCATTGTTATCATTTTCTTCATCTTCCCAATGGTGAGTCCCATAGTGACTTAAATTCCACAATTTCAGATGCATTCCTTTGGATCTCTGAAGCTTTTTTATTTTCAAGTATCCTGTCAAAAGCAAATACTCATGAGGGGACAGACATGTGGGAGGAGAAACATCAGCTGTACAGGGATGAATTTAGGTGTTTGAGGAAGAAGACCTTAAAACAAAAGGGAGAGGAGAGAGTCACTTCCTTTTATATCTGTCTAGGAAAGGGTCACAGGGTCTTTTCTTTGGAATGCTGTGTTTCTGAGGGAGGTCAAAGAAGAGGTGGTGGACAGGTTTCTGTTTGCAGCTTTGGCTCTAATCTTTTCAGAGTGTAGGAGAGCATTTATGGCGATCCTGAAGAATATTTCACTTTTATCACAAGGCGAGCAATGTACTTTCTCCCCTCCTCTTGTCCCATGCTTGGCCAACGAGAAGAGCATTTATCACAGGGCGGTAATAAAAAATAAGGCACCTTAGTCAGCAGGAGGAGATGAAGCATGAGTAAAACCAGCAAGCTGGGGAAACAGTGCCTGGTACCCTCCCTAGGGTGAGGAGGAGGAGAAGGAGGAGGAGGAGGGATCCTGGAGGGTTCAGATAAAAACGAAAGACATAAAAGAAGGGGAAGGTGGGGGAGAGGTAGAGCAAGATGCTGAAAATGAGGGAGTCTAAGGGAGAATAGCAGATGAAAAACCAGTGATAATGAAGGACAGCCAGGCCTTGATAGCAGGATGAATTAGGATCTAAGACAAAACTTTTAGGTAGGTGAGGTTTTTTTTCCAGGTCCCTCCACCTCCTTTTCTGCAGGATTGCTCTTCAGCTACTCACAGCCCTTCTGTGAAAGAAATTACTAAAGATTAGAGAGCTGTATCTAAGATATGTGTGCCCATGTAAGACATATGACGACATAAGTAATCTAAATGAATTGACAGGGCTCATAGGCAGCAAGGACAGAAATCACTGATCTTGCCAATGCAGAGAGGAGGAGAGCCTGAGTACCATGCGGATTAACTGGGGAGAGGGCTGGGCAGGGTCCAAGAGTGTCATGATATTTGTTGCTCTTCTTTTCAGTCTTCAAGAGAAAATATCAGAGAAGAACTATATCTATCAGCCCCCCTCAAAAGTCTCTGATCTAAGAGGGTGATTTAAGGGGTTCAGAAAGAAAACCACATCCTGGTCATTTCTAAGGAGGAGAGGAGTTTTTGGTTTACACACTGCTTAGCCCCTTTTCACCAAATGCTGATTATACAAAAGATTGTCACAAATAACAAATAGCAAGTAAACTAATTTATCCAAGCAAAACAGCAATCAAAAATGGGAAAAGTTCTACAAATCAGAATGCACCAAAAAATAGAAAAGTATAGCTAACTCATTCTCCATTCAGACACTAAAGTGATTTTCCTAAAGCACAGATCCAATCGTAACATCCCTCTATTCAATAAACTCCAGGGGCTCCCTATTGCCTCCAGGATCAAATGCTGTGATTAGCATTCAAAGTCCTTTATAACCTAGCCTCTTTTTACCTTTCCATTCTTCTTACACCTACCTTCCCAATACACAATCTTCAATCTAATGACATCGGCCTCCTGACTATTGCAGGAATAAGACACTCCCTCCAAACATTTTCTTTGGCTATCTCTCCTACGTGGAATGCTTACTCTTCTCCATTCCAACTACTGACCTCCCTGGCTTTTTTTAAACCCCAACTAAAATCCCATCTTCTACTATTTAATCTTGTATGTAGCTTGTTTTGTATATACTTATTTGCATGATGTCTTCTTCATTAGAATGCAAGTTGTTTGAAGGCAGTCACTGTCTTTTGCCTCTCTTTGTATCCCCAGCTCTTAGCATAGAGCCTGGAGCATAGTAGCTGCTCAATAAAAGTTGATTGATTGATTGGATCAAGATGAAATCTCAGCTCAAAACAAGAAAGAAGGTCTAATCTCACCTAAGGGAAAGTCTCTAAAGCCTTTAGGGAGGCAAACTGGAAATCAGGGTCTTGATGAGGGGGTCAGCTTCCCAAACATATCTTCAGCTTCCAAAGTCTTTCTTCTCTTCTCCTTGGCATGATCTCTAGCCATGTATCCCTCCTAAAAAGTCTCCAGAACCAACTCCATCCTTTACAAAGGCACATAGCCATCACTGTGTGCTCAGCATTCACCTAACCAGAAACACATCTCTTTCTGTATACACAGCAGTATACAAAACTCCCTAGGCTTGGTCAAAAGCCTAGTTATGTGCAAAAGACTGGAATCTGTGGCTACAATATATAGCATTCCCTATCATTGTAGGTATTCAAGAAGAGGCCTAAAATGCCCACTTATCAGGAGTTTAATCCAGCTATCTACCAAGATACCACAGACTACCCAGCTGGACATCTTGCCATTTCCCTTCCCTTCACATAATCCTCAGTTGAATTCCCTATATGTGTTATTCCCCTACCCCCATTAGAATATAATCTCCTTGAGGACAGGTACTAGTTACTTTTCTATTTATATCTCCAGGCCCTAATACAATGCCTGACACATAGAAGATATTTAATAAATGCTTGGTATTTGATGTT
This sequence comes from Vombatus ursinus, assembly GCF_900497805.2. NCBI lineage: Eukaryota > Metazoa > Chordata > Mammalia > Diprotodontia > Vombatidae > Vombatus > Vombatus ursinus. Next base: position 3,177,643 of record NW_020954751.1, read on the forward strand.
GCAAAATGGATTAAAGGTGAAGTAAAGTAAAAGAAGCATGATCAATAAGGCCCTTTTTAAATTTGAGATTCTATAATTCTCTGATTTCTGCCAAGTCCCTTCCAATTCTAAGATCCTTTTGATTCAATTCAACATGAATTTATTAAGTACCTACTATGTGAGGCATACTGTGCTGAGCCCAGAAGGAGTTACAGGGATAAATATAGTATAGTCCTAGCTCTCAAAAAGCCTAAAGAGATGAAACATGTTCATAAACGTCTGTAAAAAGAAACAGAATGATAGAGGCATTGTGTCACAATAGATTGTTGAGTAGAGTATTGGGCTTGTTGACCTGCTAGACCTAGGTTCTAATACCACCTCTATCACTTACTTGTTATATGACTCTGGGCAAGTATAAGCCTTAGGCCCCATTAACTTTGAGACCATGTCCTAGATCCTGAAGAAATCACAGATTCTTCCTATATTTTCATAGGAAATACACTGTGAAAAGTACCTGAGAGATTTTCTAGGTGTTACAGGAATTCAGTCATCATGGGTCCATAATAGGGTCTGCCATAGAAATGGGTAGGACCTTAGAGATTACCCAGTCCACTGTTGGAGGAATCAGGCAATTCTGTGATTATGGGATTCCATGATTGTAACAGTCACTGAGACAATATGACCAGTGAATTACTGTCCCTTGGCAAGCTAGAATATCTTCATTCAAATGAAAATCACTGAAAACAATGTGCTTAAAGATTTTGTTTCAAGAAAGAAGCCCATAAAGCCCCTATACCCAAAGAAGGTTTTGATCATTTCAGTACCAGTGAATCAAATAGATTCTATTTCCCAGGGAGGACCAGTGAACTTTACCACCTTGGAGAGGATGGAGTGAATGTTATCAAAAAAGCCCATGGAATTAACTGACCCTAAAGAATTGCTTTCCAATGCTTTGACTCAACAGACATTTTAAGAATGTGCAGTGAGGGTACCCTCCTTGCCCTTTTCCTTAGCTAATTCCTATTATTTGGGGATCAAAGGGAAATGGAACAGAAGGTTTGGCCTAGAGGATATTTTCTTTCCCCTAAGACAGACCTTTAAAATGTTCTTTTGCTACTTCCTTTCCTCCCTTAAGGTGCATCAGAAACCTGCTGGTTCTTTTCTTCATCAGGGCCTGTTGTGGAGAACAGCAAGCTGCCAAATCCCCGCTAAGACTTAGAACAATGTGGGGGCAGCCCAGGCCAATAAAGGGCCCAACCCTTCCCAAATGGAGGCTGGAACTGGTGAGAGCTCTAGGATAAAGAATTACCAGAGTCACCCTTTATGGAGAAACAACCTTTCCTACAGGGATTGTCCAGTTACTGGAGGGAAAAAAAAAATAGCCTGTTTGGCTCCCAGCAAGTGGACTTTAAAATTCTTTTTTATAATATAAGACAACAAACATTTATCAAACTGTGCCACCTGCTGTGGTACAATATACTGTGTTAGGTCCTGGACGAAGACAGACAGTTTACGTAGGGAGGAGTATAGTACAGTCAAGGGATCATCATGTTCTACTAGGAAGAAGGCTGGATGTGGAGTTAGGAAGGGCCGGCTCAAATCCTGCCTCTGATACTAACTGTGGCTACTGATCACTTCACATCTCTGGGCTATAGTTTAATCACCTGTAAAGCAAAATAATGGCAGCTAGGTGGTTCAGTAGATAGAGCACCAGGCCTGGAATCAGGAGGGCTTGAGTTCAGACCTGGCCTTAGATACTTTCTAGTTGTGTGACCCTGGGCAAGTCACTTAACTTTGATTGCCTCAGTTCCTCATCTGTAAAATGAGCTGGAGAAGGAAATGGCAAACCACTCCAGTATCTTTGCAAAGAAAGCACCAAATGGGGTCATGGAGAGTAGGACACAACTGAAACAACTTAACAATGACAAAGTAGAATATTAACTTCTGTATTAACTCCATTACCATATTATCATATTGTTGTGAAAATCCATTGTGATAATGCACGTAGAGTCTTTGCAAATAATAGTTAGCATTTATACAGCCTTTAAGATTTGCAAAGCCCTTATGCTTTCTCATTTGATCTTTACAACACCCCTGTGAAACAGGCACTGTTTTTGTTTTCATTTTACAGAGGAGGAAACTGAGGCTGAAAGAGTTTAAGTGAATTGCCTTGAGTCACCTAGCTAATGTCTGAAAAAGGACTGGGTCTCACTCTAGTCCAGCACTATCCATTGTACCATCTAGCTGCCTAGGACTTTCCAGGACGCAGGAGCACAAAGTACATATTCCACAGAGACCCAGAGAACATACAGTCTTCTGTCTAGGCTCCCAAAGTAACCCAGTTTCCAAACCTTTCTGTAAATTCCATATGTCCTGCTAAAGTTTCTTGCTAGTTACATTACTGCTGAGACCTCAAATGATCCCAAATTTCCCTCTTCAAGACCCTCACATTCATAGGGAAGAAGGACTGGCCTTAGCCCCAATTATGAACGTAAAGTTTGCCTTTGGACTACCCAATCGTTCTCTCCCTTTCATCCTCCCCACTTTTCCTAGTAACCCTATCTTTGTGTACCATCTGTCCCCATTATGAGTAAACTGGGCCCAGAGGCCTTTGCTGCTTCTCTTGGCATGGTGATAAATTCATAAAGTCTCATAACTAAAAAGCATATGTGCCTTTTTTTTTTTAATCATGTAATCTCTGAGGGAGCCAGTGAATTCCCTCAGGCCATGAGGACACAGACCAGAACCAAGCCACAGGTCACAGACCAGAGCCAGGCCATAAAGAGGAATACATATGTTATAACATATTTTCATTTGACACAAAAAGGAGCTAATATAATTGTAAGTTCCAAAGAATATAGTATTATTCAGAGGGAACCTAAGGGGGATTTTTATCCTTCTGCCTGGAGAATGTCATCAAGTCATATAAATACATAATAGCACCATTTCATCTGATTTTTATAGTTCAACTGACACCCCTCTGATTGGGACATGGACAATCTGGCTTGTCTTACAAGTCAAAGTATTTCCTTTCTAGACCTCCAGTTTTCCTTCAGTTGGGATGAGTAGTCTCAGGACTGGATGAACCCTTGAAAACTCATTTAGGACTCCCCTAATCCCCAAACTCTTAGAGAATACTCAAAGCATTGTAAGAGGCTATCTACTTTTTTTAATTCCTAAACATAGATAACATCAAGAATTTTTTCCCAATAAATTAAAAATCAAAAGAATTACATACTACCAATAATTATAAGATTTTAAAATGTTCCTGGTCATAATAATGAGGGATATGCAAATACAAAACAACTCTGAGGTTTCATCTCACATCAAGTAAATTGCCAAAGATCATAACAACTGGAAAGTCAGTGTTGGAGGATATACAGGAAGACAGGCTTCTGAAAACATTTTGGAATTATGTAAGAGAAAGTAACTAAATTATTCATAACCTTAGACCTGGCCATCCTAATAATGGGCCCATGCCCAGGTATGCTGGTATATGATTAACAGCTAGCCACCCCCCCCAAAAAAAATGTATGATACATACTTTTAAGTTTAATCTACATTATTAACATTTTCATCATAATTTTCTTTAATAGAACAACAAATCAAGCCTTGATTTGTAACATTCACAGATTTCTGAAGTGTAAAAGTTCACACAGAAAATTTAAGAATCATCTACACCCCAGAAGGTCAAAGACTGAAAGGTACCATGTACCCCAAAATATTCATATCAACACTTTTTAGTGAAGTGAAGAATTGAAAACAAAATGGGTGCCATCAATTGGCTAAATAAACTATAATGTAAGAAGGCAATTAAATATTATTGTGCAGCAAGACATGATGGGTATGAGGAATTCAGAGAAATAGCCAGAGTCTCATCTGAACTGATACAGAGTGAATAAAGCAAATTGGGAGAATAAAATACACAACAGTTAAAAAAAAAAAAACATTTTACTTCCTAGCCATATTCCCATCTGCTATCTTTCTATAAGGACCAGAGAATATGCCCAGTAATACTCAACTTTTTCACATCTGTAACTTGGCCAGGGAGCTGCATATGCTAAATGGTGAGTGCCTCATGCAATCTACTATTTCTAAGCAGATCCAGATATCTTTGACTTCTTACCCTAGCTACCTTCCTACCAGCCCCTTGCCAGTGCTTGCATACTTGAACCATAATCAAATCACTATTGCCCTGGCAAGGACTCACCATCCCTGTAACTTCAAGAATCAGAGTACCTATTCCTATCTACCCCTTGTTGATTCCATCTATTAGAATGTAGTTTCCTTGAGTACAGGGGTTTATGAGTATTATTTACTGCTAGGTATTGTTGTTTGTCTGTCATTCTTGAAGAGTACCATGACATCAGGGAGGTAATGCCATGACATGCAAATAAATTGGATTAAAGTGAGGGAGGGTTGTGCAAAGTCACCAGCCTCAATTTCTCCTCTGGAACCATCTGGGTCCAATGACAATATATAGATCAGGACAACTGGAGATGGCCCTGGATGTAGTGGGAGACCTTGGCCTTTTTAAGCTGAGGTGTTTAAGAGTTCTTAGTTTGACTGAAGCAACGACCATCCAGTGAAATTTTAGTCTGAATAGACCACAAGTAAATCTTTTGATTCTCTTTGGACTACGGGAGATGCTACTTTCTTTAATGGAATCAATTAGTCAATAAACATTTATTAAGCACCTACTATGTGCTAGGAACTGTGCTAAGTGTTGGGAATACAAAAAAAGGGGGGGCAAAAGACAGTCTTTACCCCCAAGAAACTTACAATTGAATGGGAAAGACAACATGCAAACAAAAATATTCAAATATATACAGAATAAATAGGAAATAATTAACAGAAGGAAGGCACTGGAATTAAGAGGGACTGAGGAAAGCTTCCTATAAAAGGTGGGATTTTATTTGGGACTTAAAGGAAGCCAGAGAGGTCAGTAGTTGGAAGGGAGTCCTGCTTCAAGCATGAGGGACAACCAGAAAGAATGCCCAGAGATGAGAGATGGAGTGTCTTGGAACAACCAGGAGGCCAATGTCACTGTATCAAAGAATAATACATGTTGGGGAATAAGATATAAGAGGACTGGAAAGGTAGGAAGGGGTTAGGTTATACAGGGCTTTGAATGCCAAGCAGAGTATTTTGTATTTGCTCCTGGAGGAAATAGAAGAAAATAAAATTCAAGTACAGTTTGAAGATTTCTGGAGCTGGAGCTTTGTATTCCCAGTGCTTGGCACATAATAAGTGCATAAAAATTTTTTTCGTTCATTCAATATGCAAAATTATTAAAAATAATGCAATTGAAAATAGTATTTAAAAGAAGGCAAAATGAATAATTGTAAAGATCTGTCTTGGCCCAGGAGAAGAGACAACCAAACAGCTTCCTCCTTTTGGAGATGGATGGTTGCAGGGAAAATCAGCAGGGCATAGAGAATGAGTCTCAGAAGTGAAAGGGTTAAATTCTCCAGGTAATATTCTCTGCATCTGGAAATATGTATGATGTAAAAGCAAAAGGCATCCATAGGACTAATTTTAAGAGTAAATTAAAATCTGAAGAGAAAAACTAATGTTTCCCATGGCCATATATTCTCCTAGCTCACCGTTTTTTTGTTTTTTGTTTTAGCCAGAAAGTGCTTTCTCATGTCTAACCCAGACTCCACATTAACACAAAGTCATAGAATTTCCCTTTTTGTAATTTTGTGATATTTTTAACTCACATGCCTCTGACAGCAGTTTAAGACCATAATCTTTTGTTGTACCCCAAGTGGAACAGAACAGAAATCTATCAAAAACACTACTGAATGCCATGGGAATTCCAGGGTCAGACAGGCTCAAACAAGAGTTTGAGAAGTCTAAGTCTGCCCTCAAGGAACTGACAATTTAGTTTGAAAAGCAGTACAATCCCCTGAACAGTTGAGTTCAGGTGTCACACCCAATGTAGGTTAACAAATTAACAAATTATGTGCCCATGGGAAAGCTATTTCACATCCTCAGTCTGTGGTTTTCTCATCAGACTGAGACTGATTGAAGGTCTGGAAGGTGGAGCAAAAAACTTCCTAAGTTTCCATTTAAAGAGATCTCAGGTCAACCATCTCTTCTTTTCCCACCACCTTACACTTCTAGGAAGGGATTCAATCTCATCATGGCTCTGTGCTGGGTCTCTTCTTTTCCACCTTCATTCCTCCCTCTTTTTAGCTTCTTTTTTATATGTCTTCCCTCATTAGAATATAATCTCTTTGAGGCCAGGGATTGTCTTTCTTTTTTTTTCCTTTTTTTTAATATTTGTATCCATAGCACTTAGTGCAGTACCTGGCATCTTAATATTTATTAAGCATCTACTGATACTTAATAAATATTTATGGGGCAGCTAGGTGGTGCAGTGGATAGAGCACTGGCCCTGAAGTCAGGAGGACCCGAGTTCAAATGTGGCCTCAGACCAAACACTTGACACGTACTAGCTGTGTGACCTTGGACAAGTCACTTAACCCCGATTGCCTCACTAAAAAAATAAATAAATAAATATTTATTGACTGACAGTGTAATCGCGGTAAGGCTCACAGATCACAGATTGTTAGAATTGGAAAGGACTTCAAAGGTCCAATCTGTCGCTAAAGAAGAATACTCTTTACAAGATCCTCAGTAAATGGTTATATAACCCTGTCTAGGATCTCCAGGGTTTCCTCTTTAATGAGACAGCCCATCACATTCTTCCACAGTTCTATTTTTTAAAAGGTTTTCTTTACCCTGAATGAAGTCTGTCTCTGAAATTTCTACCCATTCTTCTTTGGGACCAAGCACAAAAACTTGAAACCCCCTTTCACATGACAGTCCTTCAAATATTTTACAACAGCTATCATATCTCCACCATAGCTTCTCTTCCTCAGGCTAAATAATGTCAGTTCCTTCACCCAACCAACCAACTGCCCTACGCCATTGTTTTTAATCTTCTTATCACTATGGTTGTATTACACTTTATCAAAAAAAAAATACTTCCTCTAACATAGCACTTAAAACTGAACACAATACCATGGGTGAGATCTTACCAGGACAGAGTATACTTCTAGTATTCTGGAACAACTTATTTTTTGATCAAACCTATAATTTCATCAGTTTGATTATTTCATTGGTACTCCTGGTGAAGAAACCACCAATGCAAATCAAGAACAGCACCTGCTTTTCACATTTTACTCTTAGAGAATACTGGAATACTGAGACATCAAATTATTTTTCCAGGATCACATAGCTAGCATGTATTTATTACCTTCAAGGGGCAAGACCTGACTCCAGGTCACTCTGACTTTCAGAGCAGCTTTTTATCCACTGTGCTACGTAACCTAAGTACACATATAATGAAATAAGGTATTTAATGGGAGGTCAGCTAGGTGGTACAGTGGCTAGAACACCAGCCCTGGAGTCAGGCAGACCTGAGTTCAAATTCAACCTCAGACACATAACGCTTACTAGCTGTGTGACTCTGGGCAAGTCATTTAACCTCAATTGCCTCACAAAAAAAAAAAAGATATTTAATGGGGAAAAAATGTAAAGTTGGGTTCCAAATATCAACTGCACAACAATAGGACAGGTAAGACATGCCTAGATAACAGTTTATGTGAAAAAGACCTGGGGATTTTAGTCAACAACAAGTCTACTATGAATCAACATAAGTTAACCAAAAACCTGTTAATGATTCATCTCCTTTCTCCATGTCTTTGTACTGGCTGTATCTGGAAAGCATTTCATTCTTAGATCCACCTTTGAGAATCTCTAGTTTCCCATAAAGCTAAGCTCAAGTACTTTCTTCTCCACAAACGCTTTCTAGGTCCCTTTCCTCACTACGATTGCCTTCCTTCTAAGACTGCTTTCTATCTTCTCTCTGTGTATTTTTTTGTACACAGCCATTGCCATATTGTCTCTCCTATTAGAATATGAAATCCTCAAGAACATGGACCATTTTAGACTTTCTTTGTATCCCTAGATCTTAGCACAGTGCCTAGCACCTAGTAAGTACTTAATAAATGCTTATTTATTAAGCATTATTATTATTAAGACTGACTAACAAACTGTTTCTCTGCTGCAGAATGGAATAAAGGAAAGAATGCAGAAGACCTGAACTTAAATCCTGTCTCTGCTTGGCTGCGAGGCCTTAGGAAAGCTTCATTATCTCTTTAAGGTCTCAAGGTCTTTCTATAAAATGAGCTGGTTGAGCTAGATAATCCATAAATTTCTTTTTAGTTCTAACATTCTATGAGAGCAGTGATAGGGAACAGGAACGTCACATGTGAAGAGTCGGAAGAGACTTTAGAGAAAGTCTTATTTCCTCATTTTACAGAAGAGGAAACTAAGTCCCAGAGGCAGTAAATAACTTGGCCAAGGTTGCACAAGTGTAAGTAGGAGAGCCATGGATTCAAATCCAAGTCTTCTAAAGACAAATCCAGTGCTCTTCCCCTAGGCCATGCTGCTTCCTACTGGGGAAGACTGACGGGAGCTGGCATTCATACCTCTGGGTGGACTCCAAGCCAAATGGTCAGCCCCTTAGATTTTGATGGCTTACTGATTTGAGAGGCTTATTGGATTTTAGAGCTGCAAGAAGCTTTAACTTTAACCACAGTAGCAGTTTAAGGTTGCTTTGGGTCTCCACCCTCAGTTCTAACCACAGAGGTTCCTGGGCAAGTGTGGGAAAGTTGCACTCTTTCTTCCAGCAGACCAGATGGGTTTGTTGGCATTCATCAAGGGTCACTGCATTTGGAAGACACTGGGAGCAGAGGGTGCTTGCTGGAGGCGTCATCATACCAAGTGGAACAGATTGCTCATGTTTCTCTCTCATTTTGATGGGAACGATTTGGACTCTGAAAAGCAAACATGCTGCAATAGAATTTGTGGGGTTTTGGTTCTCATTTTTTAAACACCCCCCCACACACTAAAGCAGAGATTCTGCCTATGTAGAAATTCTTAACAATGTCTCACAGTTGGCACTGAGCATTTCAACTTCGTGGCTTTGATTAGGATGGATGACAAGAAATTCTTATAATGATTTCCTAAATGCCAAAGATGAAATTGGTTTTGTAAAATGCTAGAGCAGATGGAGAAACCATTAAATAAATTTCCAAAACAGCCTCTTTTTCAAAGCAGCCCCATTTCGTGCCCTGGGAACATGAAATCAGCCAGCCTTTATAGGGACCACCCTATGGCTCTGATTCTACTGGCAAGACAAAATTGTGAATTAAAATCAAGAAATGAAGATTTGAGATCATCTGAGGATAATCTGATCTGTCTGGAAAGGCAATCTGGACAATGCAATTACAAACCCCTTCAAAAGCATTCTATACCATCATCAAGGGTATCCTTGTTGAAAATATGCAAAGGGAATAGGCAAGTGGGCTTTTGAAGATGATTGTTTCTGGCAGAACACATCTATAAAATAATACAATTAACTGAAAGGTGCAGAGAATATAAGACCATAATGTGTCTAATATCTACTAAAAGCATTTGATTCAGTAAGAACAAAAAAATTGTCTCAAAATCTCTCTTTAAGCAAAATGTCTCCCATATATATATTAAAACAATATAATACTCCATGACAGATGTGACTATGGGGATAACTTTGTTCAGCCATCCCATAAGTACTAATATTAACTGAGATATAAAATAGGAAATTTATTCATCCATGATGCTTACTAGTCTCATGAAAGATATCCTAGGAAGAATCCAAACAGAAGCCTCCATCAGTGGCAATGTTTCTATAGAAAGATGACATAAGATTAGGATATCAAGGCCCACAATAAGACAAAGTCACCTCAGTGAAATCTGTAGAAATGTAAAAAAAGATCATTCTTATCATCTATATCAGAAAACTAAGTGGATTTTATAAAAAATGGATTACCTGGACTTTGACTTACAGCTGTATGGACAACCTATAAATTTGTCCACTGATTCTAGTACTTGGGTTAGGCATTCCAGATGAATAATGAGCTGGGACCAGAATTGAATAAGACTACAAAATCAGAGCAGATAACATTTTGGAAACTATAATGCTTTCAATGACTCTGAATGCAAAAGTTAATCTCTTTAACATGAATATTCTTCCAGCAAAGCAACACATCTATGAAACAACAGAATGCCATGATTTTGGAAAAATCAGAATGAGTAACATGGAATCACCACCTCCCAAAAGACACTTCCATGTGGGCTCTGTGTCTACTTCCATCCATCCAGGAACTCTCTTTTCTCATTAGGAAACTACAAGAATACTCAAAGCTGTGCCAGGCACATATTTACAACTGTCAAAGCTTTATTGTCACATTTACTAAAATGCTGCCTCACCTGAAGCTGCCCCATCTTTTCCCTTCCAACTTTCCAGCTTTTTTGCTGCTTAATATCTTGGGGAGACTCCACCAAAGGAAATTGATAACCTACTTTAACTTGGTCTTCAATGATTATAACAAACTCTTACCTGATTACATGTTCCTCATCCCAGTTATTTTGAACTCCTGTCATTCTTTAAAACCTGTTATCTGTCCCAACCCTGCCAGCTCCCTTATTCCCATTCACCTCAACCTAACCCCTCATCCCACTGTGACATTCCAAAACTACCCATTCTTTCCACTGTGCCCTTTGGAATGCCTGCTTCTTCAGTAACAAATTTGCTTCCATCTTAAACTTCTTCCTTTGTCACTCTTTCCATCTTCTTTTACTCACTTAGACCTTGTTCCAGGAGTATATTGGTGAATATTTAACCATCAACTCTTGGAGTAGGGGGGAATGTATGCAGGACATATTTTTAAGTTTAATCTGTATCTTTAACATTTTCTCCATCGCTTTCTCAAGTCTAGACAACCAACAAAACAATAAATCATGCCCTGATTTGCAGTGTTTGCTTATTTCAGAAAGGGCAAAGGCTTTCACTGGAAGTTTAACAATCAGCTCTAAAGAGCTAGTCTGAGCTGCTTCCAACACACCTCTTCTTGACTTCATCCTGATAACGCAGCTTCCTCGACTACCCTTTCCAGGACTAGTTTCACTTTCACTCATACTCCTTTACTCACTGGTTGAGGTAGAGGAGTTGGAATATACCTTGTTCCCTGTTGCCCTTTCAAGCTCTCTTATACCATCATCACTCAGAAACCTTCTTTGAGAGGTAACTCAATCCATATTTATCACCCAATCAAGTTTCTGGTAGCTGTTATCTACTGAATCCCAGGACACTATCCTTCTCTCCTCAAGGAATTCAACTTCTGGCTCACTATCCTTCTTTCCTCTACTAAACACTCCTCATCTTTAGTTCCTCAGGTTATCATTTCCCATTTCCTATAACCTACTCCTCCACCCTCACTTGATCCATCTATCCTCACTAGCTATCACCTTACATCTCTTCTCTCTTCTCTCTTCTCCTTGAGAAAACCATCTCTATAACTGGTTTCTCCATTTCCTTTTTTCTCTCTCTTCTTAACTCTATGTGGTCTGATTTTCAACTTCATCATTCAACCAAAACTATTCTTTCCAAAGTTATAGTTTTCTCCTAATTTTCAAATATAATGAACTTTTCTTAATCCTCATCCTTCACTTCTCTGCAGCCCTTGATTCTGTCAATTACTCTCTTCTCCTTGATTCTTTCTTCTCTAGATTTTTATTGCATTACTCTCTCCTCATTCCTCTACCACTTGGCTGACAGTTCCCTCGTAGTCTCCTTTGCTGCATCTTATTTACATCTGCTAATGATGAATTTCCCTCCAAGGTTCTGTCCTCAATCCTCTTTTCTTCTCCTTCAGTAGTGATCTCTTCAGTGACCCTGGATTAATTTATCACCTCTATGCATATAATTGTCAGATTTAGCCCTAACCTCTCTCCTGACAACCATTCTCATATCTGCAACTGCTTATTTGGACATCTCAAACTGGATACATCATCGATATCTTAAACTCAGTGTGTCCAAAACTGAAATCATTATCTTTTCCTCCAACACCCTCTCATCTTGCTTACTTTCCAGTTGCTGCCAAGGTTATCACCATCCTGACCAAGGCTTACAACTTCAGTATTATCTTCGACTCCTCACTTTCTTAGGCCCTAAGTCCTGTAGATTACGCATTCATAACACCTCTTATACATGCCCCCTTCTCTCCTCTAACACTGCCACCACCCTAGTACGGGCCTTTACCTTACTCTTAAGTTATTGTAATAACCCTCTGTCAGTATCCTTACCACAAATCTCTCCCCACTCTAGTCCATCCTCTATTCAGCTGCCAAATTGCTCTTCCTAAAGTTTAGGTCTGATCATATCAATCCCCATTTGATATAGTATCTCCTGATTACCTCCACAATCAAATATATAATCCTTTATTTGAACTCTTCATAACCTGGCCTCTTCCTATATTTCCAATCACTTTATACCTTAAACCCCCTCCATGTATTCTGTGATACATTGGCACTGGTCTCCTTGCTGTTTCCCACATTCAGCACTCTATCTTCTGACACTGTCTATTTTCACCAGCTGTCCCCAAAGCCTGGAACTTTCTCCTTTCTCATCTGTCTCCTGGCTTCCTTCAAATTCCACTGGAATCCCACCTCCTACAAGAAGCTTTTCCAAATCCTCCTTAATGCTCTGAATGCTAATGACTTCCCTCTGCTCATTATCTCCTGTTTATAAAAGTTGTTTGCATGTTGTCCCTGAGCAAAGGTCCCCTGAAAAATATAGGATTTGAGCTGAGTCATGAAGGAAGCCAAGGAAGCTAGGAGTCAGAAGTGAGGGAAGAAAATATTCCAGGCATGGGGAACAACCAGTACAAAGATATGATATCAAGAGATGGAGTGGCAATAGTTCAGGTGAGAGGTGATGAGGACCTGGTCTTTGGTGACAGCAGCATCTGAGCAGAGAAGGGGACGAATAGTGTGTTCCAAAAGTCTTGGTATCATTTTAAGCTATTAAAGCTTAAAGGTATTTCAAAAGTAGAAAAGATGGGAATAGCAAGAGATTATATGTAGAGGATAAGAGACTCAGAGTGAGGAGTCAAGGATAAAATCTTAGGTTGTAAGGCTGGGTGACTAGAAGAATGGTGGTGCCCTTGACAATAATAGGGAAGTTAGGAAGAGAGAGGCTTGGAGGAGGAGTGAAGAATGGGTTCAATTTTGACTATGTTGGGTTTGAGATGTCTATGAGACTTCCAATATGACATGTCTAATGGGCAATTGGAGATGTGAGACTAGAAGTCAAGAGAGTGGCTAAAAATGGATAAATCAATGTGGAAGTCATCTGCACAGAGATGATAAATAAGTCCATAGGAGTTCATAAAGTTACTAAGTGAGATGGTAGAGAAGAAAAGAAAAGGCCTAGGAACAGAACCTTAATGGTACCCATGGTTAGAGAGTATGGATGAAGATCCAACAAAGGAGGCTGAGAAGGAATAGTCTGATAGGTAGGAGAACTAGGATTGAAAATATTAAGGAGAAGAGGGTAATTGACAGTATCAAAGGCTGCAGAGAGGTAAAGAAGGATGAAGACTGAGAAAAAGGGATTGGATTTGGCAATTAAAAGACTATTGGTAATGTCACAAAGAATGATTTTGGTGGAATGATGAGATCAAAAGCCAGACTAAAGAGAGTTAAGAAGAGAGTGAGAGGAGAACAAGATGAGGAGGCATGGCTAAGCAAATATCTGTGAAAAAGATCATGAAGTTTTAGTACACAGTACAAACCCAATATAATAACTGTCAAAAACAATCTATTACAATCTTAAGCTAAACTTAGACTGGAATAGTATCTAGGACTAGGGCTGTAATAACTTCACTAGACTTTACTCTGGTCAGATGTATTTGGAGTACTGTTAAAACTTGGGTACTATACATTAGGAAGGAGATTGACAATGTGAGCATCATTCAGAGAATATTAACCAGGATAGTGAAAGGTGCAGGACCATGTCAGACAAAAACTAATTGAAGGAATTGGGAAATCTTTAGCTTAGAGAAGGGAAGACTTAGGGAAGACATTAAATCCAAGTATTTGAAGGACTGTCACATACAAATATTAGAATTGTTTGGCGTGGCCGTGTGATGATCAAGAATGTCAAAATCAAGGTCAAGAAAGATGAGGACTGAGAAAAGGCCACTAGATTTGGCCCCAGGGAGTAGCAATAGAACAATGGGTAGTTGTCAAAGAGAGTCATATTTTAACCTACTATAAGGTAAAACTTCCTAATGATTAGAAGTGTTCAAAAATTAAATGGACTGCTTAATGTTTCCTTTTCCTTTCTTCAAGGAAAAAATTGGTTGACCACATGCTATTGATATTGTCAAGAGGATTCTTTCTCAGGTCCAGGCTGGATCAGAGTTCTCGTCTAATACCAAGAATTAATGACCCCACCTATTACCAACAACAAGTGTGCAAATAGGTATTATTGGTCATCAAAAAAGGATTTGGGTAGCAAAAATGAAAGTCAGATAGTTCTAATGTTTCATTGCACCTCAAAAAGCTTAAAAGATCCAGAGAAGTTCCCATTATTATTTTGGATAGATACTCTGTTGAAGATTTATGGGGAGAAAAAATGGCTAGAAATCATGCAGCACAGAAGGGTTACCATCAGCAACAATGGGAGAAATCACCCCACTAGTGACATTAGGAATGCATTCATGAATGAAGAAAAAGTCTAAGAATAGCTTCATTTGAAAGCTTCATCATCACTTAAACATTGGCCCACATTTTTCCTATACATCATATTCTCCCTCACCCCATCCTTCTCATAGTGTCCCAGAATTCTTCGTTTGTTTTTATAATGGAGGCTTAATTTCTTTTTCCAATTCTTTTTTTTTTTTGCATATTGGCTGCACAAATTCTATTTAGACTGATTATTCTTCCAATATTAACAAGGGCCAAATAAATGGAGATAAATAAAAATGAAATATTCAGTTGTTGTTCTGTTCCCTTTGCAACAGCTGGGTTTTGTTTTTTGATGGTGTAGTTCTGGTTTGTGAACAATGATGATTGATGGAAAACCAACTAGACCTGGCAGGTGGGGATTCAAGGCTAAAGCTGGAAAAAAATAAAAAGCCAGAGGCAATGTGGTGTAGGGGCAAAGAGCCCTGGGCTAGAAACAAGAAGGCCTTGGGTTATTGTCACAGCTCTGCCACTCAATAGTTAGATGACCTTGGGTTTTACCTTTTGAGAATTCGATTTCCTCCCTAAAAAATGAGTGGGTGAGTTTGAATGATCTCCAAATTCTTTATAGTTCAAGGATCTATGCCACAGAATCACAGAGTTGGAATTGACCTTAAGAATCTTCTAGACAATCCAGTGTGTGCCTAAACATGAACTCTCTCTCTTTGAGATCCTCTGAAAATGTCTATTGATCATCCATTTAAAGACTTCTAGTCACGGAAAACCCACTACCCCCTTGTGGGGGACACTTCTAAATGGCTCTTATTAGGAAATTTTTCTTTACAATGAGCCAAAATCTGTCTCTGTAGCTTCCACCCATCTTTTTTTTTTCCTAATTACATCCTTTGGGGCCAAGCAGAATGAATTTACTGCTCCTTCCACATGACAGCCTTTCAGATTTTTTTTTCAAATTAAACAAATTAACAATAAACTTATTACTACATGATTAACATATTAGAAAGGTTTACAGAAAAAGAACTATCTAAAGTCCAAGGAGACAAAACATTTCCAACTAGAGACCAGGGAAGACTTCCTAGAAGAGGTGGCATTTAAATCTAGTTTACCTAAATCTTTAATGTTTCTCCTGCATTCTGATCACTGGGGAACCAAAGATTAAAACAACATAAGAAACTTTGGTCCCCTTTATTCACCCCAATTGAAAGGCTGAACTGGAATTCTAGACTTTTGTAGCCCTAAGATTGGGTCTGTAATGCCTCCATCAAATAGAAAGAATTCCCATTTGCCGTTAAACTACACTTGAATCTCACAGAGACTATAGATACCAACTTTCTCATTTTGCAGAAGAAGAATTTGAGGTCCAGAAAGAAGTTGTCATTTGTACCAGGTTACTCAGGAAATTAATGGCAAAACTAGGATAAGTATTTAGGTCTGAGAGGCCCATGCCAGGTCCCTTTTTCTTGCAACCATAAATAGTACTAATGCAATTCTGAGATTCTGGAACTGCCAGGGAGAGGGGGGAGAGTGTGAAGATATTAATTCACATTTTAGAATTTAGCTCAATGAACTTGGAGTCTGGGTTGAGATTCTCAATATCATGAAAATTCTTTTGCTTCTAAGTATGATAAGGTCCTATTCCCCAAAGGCCGTAAGTCAATGCCTGGTAGTGAGTTGGATATTAACTCTTTCAGATCCCTAGGGTGGCATTAAGTGAATTACTCCTACATTGCCCCAGGTTCCTGGTAGAGTTAATGAAAGGAAAACCCCAATGGAATCCTCAGGATGTTTCCATCACTTCATCTAAATTATAAAGGAAAGAAAGCCTCTCATTAAACTTCCATAAGTTTCAACATCATCACAGAGAATCTAATGTAAAAAAAAAAGAAGGGAAGACATGATGTGGAAAGGATGATTCTGTGATCTTCATCCTAGGAATCCTTGGCTTCCACTGAGGTTTAGCTCACATACCACTTCCTAAGAAAGACTTTTTTGCTTCCCCTACTTGTCAGTGGCATCTCCCTCTCTCCTCAAATTATTATGTAGATACTTATCCATGAGCAAGGCATATTCCTCCTTCCTCCACTCACAGAATATATAAGATCTTTGAGGGCAGCAATTGTCTTTCTTTGTTTTGTGCCCAGTGCCTGGCACAGGGCCTGGTACATAGTGGGAAATTAAATACTTATCAACTGAATGAAAGTATGCATTTTTCTCCATTAGCATTATATGTGTTTATATTCTCCTGAACTAGACTGATTTAGAAAGACAGAGTTCCTATTTTACATATTTATATACCTAACAGAAGAAAAAAAACAATTGATACACTATGGAGGCCAAAAGAGCTCAGAAACTGCCTTCCATTTAGTGCAAGTTTTTTGCAGTTTTTTGTTTGTTTTGTTTTTCTCATGCCCCACTTTGGCAGTTTGGTAAAGCACGTGTATCCCTTCTTAGAATAATATTTAAATGCATAAATATGATATGTAGGATTACAAAGAAAACCAACTATATAAAAACAAAGATTTGTTTTTTCCCACTTGAGTTCACAGAACAAATCCTTTGAAATCTACCCTGTCCTAACTGCTGCCTCTCAGAATTCTGTTTCCTTCAAGACTCAGGTCAAGTGTCAACTTCTTCATGAAACTTTTTCCCAATAGTCTAACTGTTAGTGCCTCCCCTCCCCCAGTCTCCCCTGTATTTGTCTTGTATATTCTCTGAGATAGGGAAAGACAGAGATCTAAATATTCAACAGGACAGACATTTCTTGAATTTCTGATAACCATTAATGGACTCTATCACTTTGTTAAGCACTCGTTTTTGTTTATTAATTTGAATGAATTTAAACTTACAGTGTTTATATATACTTGTATGCTTGTATGTATGTATGTATGTGTGGAGAGAGAGAGACAGAGAACAAGAATCATAGATGTTTGTTTATAGAGACAATGTTACACAATGGTTAGAGTATTAGAGACAAGGACTCTGTTCAAAATCTGTTTCCATAGCTATATGACTAAGACAAGTCAATAACCTCCCTGGGTCTCAGTTTCCTCAGCTGCAAAATACAGATAATAATAGCTGCAGTGCTTGCCTCTCAGGATTTTTGCTGTATTTGCTGTTATTCTGAGCTTCAAATTAGATGACATATGTAAAGTTTTTTGCATACTTTAAAGAACAAATGTCAAGTATAATCAGTCTTTCACTGAACAGCATTTACGAAGTTGCTAATAACTAAAACCCGTTGTTCTCTGTTTTAGAGTAGATACAAAGGTAAATTAGTCATGATCCCTGCCCTCTTAGAGACTGTAATCTAGCAGCTTACTGGGATGCACAAAAACTATCTAATATTGTATAACTGCACAATAAGGTAGAACAGAATAAAAAAGGATGTACAGTGTCTGCCACATAGCAGGTGCTTAATAAATGCTTATTGACTGACTGATATAAGACATATAAGGTGTACACAAGGGAAGGATTCTCAGGGACCATCCTCATATTTCCTGAGAATTCTAAGGAAACAAGTGTTCTACTAGCATGGAATAAGGTATTCAGTAGGGATTTAATACTGACTTTTCAACTGATCCAACTAGCCCTACAGGTTCTACTATCCCTCTTTGTAAATATAGGCAATGTTTTTTGATATGGATAAGGATGGAGCCTTCAATTTCATTGATATAGTGAATTCCTGGATGAGAAAACTGTCTTTACCAATAGAGGTCAACACCTCCACCTCTTGTTTCCTTGGGTTCCTTCAAAATTCAGCTTAAATTTTACCTTCTATGAGTGGTATTTCCTGATTCTTGACTGCCCCTCTCCCCCCACCAGAGATTACTTTTATTATTATTCTTAATTATTGTCACATTACATATAGTATAAATAGTATTATTATATAATATGCAGTGTAAATAGGAAGTAATCTCAGGTAATATACAGGTAGTATACCTATATATACATAGGTTTTTTTTTTTAATGTGTTGTTTTCCATATTAGAATGTAAGCTCCTTGAGGTCAAGAAAACTTTTTTTGCCTTTTTCTGTATCCTCACCAATTAGCATAGTGTTCAACACATAGGAAGCCTTTAATAAATGCACCTTGACTGAGTGGTAGCCTTAGAGAGTTGCCTGAGTCACTGAAAAGTTAAATGGTTAAGTGACTTGTCCAGAATCATACAGCCTGTGTGTATCAAAAGCGACATTTGAACGCAAATATTCCTGGCTCCAAGGCTAGCTGTATATATACCATGTTTCTTCTTAGATAGAGCACCAGGCTCGGGATCAGGAAGACCTGAGTTCAAATACACTTACTAGTTGTGTGAACATGGGCAAGTCACTTAACCCTGTTTGCCTCAGTTTCCTAATTTGTAAAATGAGCTAGAGAAGGAAATGGCAAACCACTCTAGTGTCTTCTTCAAGAAAACCCCAAATAGGGTCATGAAGAGTCAGACCCAACTGAAATGACTGAACAACATCAAAAACATAAATTATAAATATGAAATTAGTAACAACTCAATCTGCCCTATTTTTAATTGTTTTGAAGGGCCCCTCAGGCTATGCTCTATGTTCTTCCCTTTCATCTTTACCCATTCCTCAAGACCCATTTCACATCTCACCTCCTCCATGAAGCTTTCCCTGATCCTCTCAGCCAGAAGTGATCTTTCCCTCTCTGTTTATTCTTGAATTATGTACTGACAAATACCGTCTGTATGGGTTTGTTTGTCTTCTTACCATTTGCAGTTTTGCTGTTTTCCACATGGTGAGAACAGATGAAGTCCTCACTGCTAACCAGAAAAAGGGCTTTGTTGTATCTTCAACTTGGAGTTATGGTGACAATCAAAATGGAACCGAGCTGTGTCTCAGGGAAAAGCCAAGTCTGAATTCTCACTGAAGGAGGCTCTATGTGGAACATTCATTTGAGTCTGTGATTTCAGTCTAATTGGTCTCAATTATAATGCTCATAGCAATTAATGATTATGGGCTTGGCTCTCCATAGAGTGTCGATCAAAGTAAACAGAACAGATTGGCTTCCTCTACTATGTTCTACATTTACCCCTACCTCTATTCCTCCCACCCTCCCCATACCACCCCTTCCACCACTCCAATCTCCAATCCTCCTTGTTAAGGAACACTGTCTACAAAGAGAAATTATTTTGCTTCAAAAAAATACTTTCAGATAAAACATTTTTTGAACTTAAAAAAATACTTTCTAAGTGAAAAGAAACTTAATTTCTTAAGGCAAAATAGTAAGTATACACAAAAGCTTGAACATATAAAAGTACAGATAGTAAGTGGTGACTACAATGTAGGCAGATTCTATGTTTTGCTTTATTTGGATTTAGTTTTGATCTTTGCTTCCCTGTATAGCTCAGTACTTTGCACTTATCAATCAATCACCAAATATTTATTGTGTGCCTAGTTACCAGGCACTATAGAAGATACAAAGACAGACAGAAAACAACCTCTGCCTACTGAGCCTCTCTTTCATCCAGGACTATACCTCTTTGAACAGGCAGCCAAGACTCATCTTCCTGAGTTCAAATCTGGCCTCAGACACTTATTAGTTGTGTGATCCTGGACAAATCTGTAAAGTGAGCTAGAGAAGGAAATGGCAAACCTTACAGTTTTTATTTTTGCCAAGAAAAGGTATCACAAAGAATCGGACACAACTGAAAAAGGACTAAAAAACAAAAACAACACCTCTTTGACTCTGAATAATAATAGCCAACGTTTATACAAAGCCTACTTTGCCCTAGACCCTGTACCAAGTGCTTTACAATGATAATCTCATTTGATCCTCATAATAATCCTGGGGGCGGGTGCTATTATTATCCCCATTTTATAGATGGAGAAACTGAGGTAAATAGAGGTTGAGGGACTTGACCAGGATCACATAGCTAGTAGTAGTAGTGGTGGTGGTGGTGGTAGTAGTAGTAGTAGTAGTAGTAGTAGTAGTAGTAATAGTAGTAGTAGCAGCAGCAGCAACAGCAGAAGTAGAAAGCTAGGTGGTGCAGTGATTTGACTGCTAGGTCTGAAATCAGAAAGACTTATCTTCTTGAGGTCAATTCCGGCCTCAAACACTTACTAGCTGTGTGACTCTGGATAAGTCACTTAACCCTGTTTGCCTCAGTTTCCTCATCTGTAAAATAAGCTGGAGAAGGAAATGTCAAACCACTCCAGTATCTTTGCCAAGAAAACCTAAAAGGGGACATGAAGAGTTGACCATGCTGAACAAAAGTAGAAGCAGTAATTATAATAATAACAAAACAACAATACATATAGTGCTTACTATTTGCCAAAAACAAATTATAATCTCATTTGATTATCATGACAGCCCTATGAGGTAGGTGTTATTATTTTCTCCATTTTAGAGATGAGAAAACTGAGGCAAATAGAGGTTAAGTGACTTGCCCAGGATCACACAACTAGTAAGTGAGGTCAAATTCAAGTCTTCCTGATTCCAGATCAAGCACTCTATCTAACCGTCTCATAATAAATTCAATAAGTTCAAGACAGTTTGGCTAGAATAGAGAGTAATCATCTTGGCCACAGTCACCGAGGCTCTCTGTGTCTGAGATAGGCAGAGTTTTTCCCTTCTGAGGAGCTACCCCCAGATGCTAGTGCCTAGTTACTTTTTATGTCCTTTGGATTTTGCATATAATTACTCTATTCCCCATTCCTTCCCAGATTCAGCAGAAAGTGGGCTCAAACTTGGCACAATTTCTAAATAGCACTGGTCCTGATGGGGTGCTTGGGTGCTTGTGTTTGGGTACTTGGACCCCAATTTTTCCCTAGCCTCAGAAACACTGTCTCTGGCAGTTTCTCCCCAGCCCAAGGACACTGTGCCTAGCAATTACTCATGAGTGGGCCCCAGCAAGACACTTATCTCTTTCCCTGGTGCAGTTACAAACAGCACCTAAAGGCATTATTAGTTTGAACTGGCTTTGCACTGGGTCATAAAGATATTCTTACTCACTGGACTATCTATACTACAGCCCTACCTCATTATCTACATCCTAGACTCCTCATTATCTGTATTCTAGACCTAAGACACATGTATATTCCCTATATCTGTCTTGTCAAACAAGACTTGACTTGTGGCAGACTGGACAACTCTCAGTTACCCCTGACTTCTAGTTAACTTAGTGAAGTAGCAGCCCTAAAACCACACCTCCATGGGGTCCCCCTTGTGGGTTTTTCCAGTGAAGATGCCTGCGCAATAGATACAAAAAGTGCATGTTCCTTTAAGAACTGACCACTCCGTAACCACTCCCTGATCCCACCCTGAATCACATAGTTAGCATATTTGGCACATGTTTTATTGTATTTTATCCTATATAAACTTTAACTGTACCCCTCTAAAGTCACAGGTTCCTTAAGAATCCTTGCTCACTGAAAAGCATAACAATAAACTTTTTGCCAACTTGACTTAAAGAATGCTTGAGTCTGTGAATTCATTCCAGACAACCCAGTCCTGTACTCTAGTTTTTGAGGAGTCCTAACCTCTCAGACCGCAAGAGTCCACTAAAGTCACATCCACAAGGAGCATGACTACCAGATGAGTCCTTGGCTCATCTACAACTGGGCTGGGTTCTACAGGTAACTCCTTCCTTAAGACAGCAATGCTGAACCGGCTACCAAACCCAGATGCTGGGGTGCCCAGACACCCAGAGACTCAGACTCTTGACCTTTCAAAGCTCACAGATCAGTCTCCCATCCCTTCATCTAAAATGAAAAAGAACAAATACAGAGAAAAAACAAACAAACAAAAACCTGAAGCCAGTTTCCCAGGGCCAAATGTCTACCTCAAAGGGAAGGGGTCCAAGGTCTTTCCCTTTATAGAACTGTCTTTCAGCAAAGGAGTCAAACCAAGTCAAAACAAGTCAAACAGTGTTAGAAGAGATGGTCTAGACCATCTAAGGACATTTGAAGGTGTCTCTGATTTCAATACACAACTGAAACCAAACAAAATGTTGCCACTCGCCACATAGCAAGCAGACCAGAAAGTCTGTAGACTGTCTATACAAACACCGATTTCCCCTCAGAGCACTTCCTTTACATGTCATCATAACTCAGCCAGAAGCAGGTTCCCCAGCCTTTCTTAAATGGGGAATTTGAATCAGAGGAGCATGCTAATGCATTCTGAGCACACTCCAGTCCCCTTTACCTATATACATACTTATTGTTTGTCCTTCGTTCTTGAAAAGGACCAATGGCATCGCAAGGTGATGCCATGACTTACAAGTGAATTGGATTTGTGAGGCAGGGCTGTACAAAGTCACCAGCCTCACTTTCTCCTCTAGAGCTATCTGGGTCCAGTGGCAAGACATAGGTCAGGACTACTAGATATGGCCCCAGATGCAGTGGGAGAACTTGACCTTTTTAAGCTAAGGTCTTTCCCAGGTCTCACTAAGACAACTTGCATTCAGTGATTATGGCTAGGTAAGAAATGAGGGGGAAAAAAATGACCTCTTTTACCTAGTCAAAACAAAAAATCAATCTGGGAGGGGAAGACCTTCAGGGTTTCTGGCCCAAACAGAAACAATTGCCATTTACACTCCCTCTGAGTCATCAAAACCCAAACAAAGACCAAGTGAGACATGAGTTGGGACCTATTGTTAGACAATCTGTGAGAGCCAGAATGAATTGGGTTTAAGGCATGGTCAAATAGCTTCATTTTAATTTCAATGGGCTTTATCAAAGCCTGGTTTTCCAATGCTGTATTTCAAGAAATCATAAATGAAACTACATGGGGTATATAGTCATGCTGATCTATATATGTACTTATGATTATAATAATATTTTTATCATAGGCAACTAGGTGGCTCAATAAATAAAGCATCAGACTTAGAGTCAGGGAATCCTCAGTCTCAGACACTAGTTGTATGACCATGGGCAAGTCATTCAATATCTCTCTTATCCAATTCCTTCTATAAAATGAAGAAAATACTAATACCTAGTTCCCAGCATTATTGTGAGGATAAAATGAGATAACATTTGTAAAAGACTTA
Organism: Vombatus ursinus; assembly: GCF_900497805.2. Taxonomy (NCBI): domain Eukaryota; kingdom Metazoa; phylum Chordata; class Mammalia; order Diprotodontia; family Vombatidae; genus Vombatus; species Vombatus ursinus. Next base: position 3,201,227 of record NW_020954751.1, read on the forward strand.
GCAAACCTTAAAGCACTACATAAATGCTATAAATATTATTGTTTCTCTATGAGAATGCAACTCTATGAGAATAAGAATTCTTTCATTCTTTGTGTATTCCCCTAAAACTTGCCCAGCACCTATCAAAGGGTGTTGAGGTTTTGGGGTTAGGGTTGCTGGGACCCCAAAATCACAACATGCAGATCCTGCCCGAAAGAATTTGACCCAAATCTTCTTTCAGCCAAAGACAAGGTTTATTAGAACATCCATCATATTGGGCAGTCTCTGAAGGAATCTAAGCATTTGTATCGCTAGTGCAAGCAAGCCAGATTTTAAGAAACTGAGTCCCTTAATGGAGACAAGATGGAACCTATATACAGAAAGACTGGGAGAGATCTAGGGATCCCAGGAAAAATGGAGTCTAGATAAGATTAAGAGGAGGTGGCCAGGGGCAATTGGAAGGAAACTGAACAGAATAGAGAGATTGGGTGTAGCCACAATAAAAGGTTAGTTGATAAGATTATATCCTCAAGAATGCCAGAGGGTTTTTCCTTTTTGGGGTCCAGATTCCAAAGAAATGGTCTTTTCCTTTTAGGGGTTCAGATCCCATCCCCATCAAGGGTAGGCACTTAATAAATGCTTATTGCTTGCTTGATAACCTGGTATTCTCAGAGCTGAATAGGGGAATGATTCCAATTATGCTACTTGTCCTGTTTATGAGATGCTCCTGGGCACATGTCTACAAGCTCAATGAGAAAGAGACTTGCTACCAAGATTCTTGTAAATGAACATTATTTCCTTCTTCACAAACAATAATCTGGAAAATTCCAGTCTCAATGTTCATTGTGTCTAGCAGACAAAGGTGTTTGGGATCACATTATTTGGATAATCACCTCATTTCTGTACTTTCTTTGGCACCTGGAGTCCCACAAATAGTGTCCAAAAGAGAGTGGTATTGTAGATAATGCTGAACTTTGAATTATTAGACACTGGAGTTGGTGAAGGTCAGCCAGAATTCTGTGTGGCAAATGAGGCATCAGCTTAGGGAAAAAAAAATTGTTAACAGGAAAAGTTACCATCAATAGTAGGGGGAGCTATAGTAGCAACAATATTAGTTTGTTTTTATGTTGTGTATATATATGTATGTATATATATATATACACATATATACATAATTCTTTTTATAATTATATAATTCTTTAAGGTTTACAAAACACTCTCTGTTCATTATTTCATTTGATCTTCACAACACCTAGGAAATATGTATTACCATTATTCTTACTTTACAGATGAGGAAACTGAAGCTCAAAAAGGTTAAGTGACTTACCTAGGATCACAAGCAAGCAAGTATCTGAGGTAGGATTTGAATCCCAGTCTTTATGACCTGAGTTCAGCATATTTTCTACTAAGGCCATTTCCCTCTCTTAAAGAACAAAAACATGCCAAACCAGGGTCCTTAAGTGTAGAGGCTAATGCCCTATACACCTCAATGGCTTTGAGTAAACAAAATTTCTAAGTATTCTGCAGCAAACTGGGCTGGACTTAGTATGCTCCTTTGAAGGTACCTTTGAAATCCATTATAATAATCCTACCCATGGCTCCCAAAAGATGGTTTTCCATTGACCAATTCAATAAATATTTATTAAGTACCTACTATGTGCCAGGCACTGTGCTAAGTGCTGTGGTTGCAAAAAGATACAAAAGACAGTCCTTGAGCCCTCAAGGAGTTTATAATTTAATGTGAGATATAACATGCAAACAAACATAAAGCAAGCTATATACAGAACAACTAGAAAATAATGAACAGAGGGAAGGCACTGGGATTAAAAGAGGTTAAGTAAGGTTTGTAGGAACTGGGATTTTAGTTGGGACTTAAAGGAAACCAGAAAGGACAGCAGGAGGGACAGAGGAGGGACAGCATTCCAGGCTTGGGAGACCAAAGGAGAGAATGCCTGGAGGGGAGAGATGGAATGGCTTGTTTGTGGAACAAGAAGGAAACCAATGCATTTTACTCTTACTACTCTTACTAACAGGAACTGTGCTTAACTCTGAGGATATAGAGAAAATTTTAATGTCCGAGCTCTGTGACATACTTTTTACTTGGAGACCTTTTTTCCCTTTATTTCTAACCCTCCATTTTGTTCTAGAAACCTAAGTTTACCAGAAATTTGACCACTCAATAAGGAAAAAGTTGCTGTTTCTTTTTAATCATCCCAAGTGCCTAGATATTTAAGCTAGGCTGATCAGCACTATTTCCTCTTGCATACATAAAATTGAGACAATTATCTAGAAAATTCAGACCCTAATTTGACTTTTGACACAGTCATTAGAAAAAAAATGCATTTAGGAACTTGAATTACCCAGATATTTCATAGGTTCCCAAAGTGGGCAATACCACCCTCTGGTAGGCACTGGAATGATCCAGAGAGGCTGTAGTAGCCTCTGGTGCAATTGTGAGACATTGAATAAAAATAAGGGGCCAGTGGAAGCATGAGGAAAGAAGAGAAAATCAGAAAATTTTGAAAAACTGTTACTACATGTTTCATCTGTTGTGTAATAGAGCTAAAATTGTAGTGATTACATTATTTTCCAAATTAACACAAAAAATATAAATTATAATAACCCATCAATGGTCAAGTCCGCCAACAGGTCTTAACAAGCAAGTGTTGGCAAGCTAGTATGTGTCACACACAGCATGCATCCGCAGGAATGTGTGTGTGTGTGTGTAATGACTTGTTTACAATATGATACTATATGGTTATATGATGCAATATTGCATCATCAAAATTTCAATGCAGGAAAAAAACACAAATTTACAATAAATTATTAAATTTAAGGTGCATCATTTAAAAATATATTTTATATTTTTTTAAATGACTCAAATTTCAAAAAAAATTAAAGGCTTAAGGAAAGTGAATTTCTGAGGGGTGGCATTGAATTTTTTTTTAAAGGGAGCAGTAGGCCAAATAAGTTGGGAACCTCTGGTCTAAATTATTCACTCCATTTTGTACCTATAGTCATATAGGCTAGACTCCTATTTGAACACAGTTAATATTAGTGGTAGACTTAATTTCTTTTTTTTTTCCTTTTTGATGAGACAACTGCAGTTAAGTAACTTGCCCAGAGTAACACAGCTAATATGTGTTATGTGTCTGAGGCCAGATTTGAACTCAGGTCCTCCTGACTCCAGGGCCAGTGCTCTATCCACTGTACTACCTAACTGCCCCCTGTAGACTTAATTTATTAAAACAACTTTTAAGTTTGATGTGTCCACCATTTTTGTCCAAATAAGAAACGCGACTATTGATGGTCTCTTTCATGGATGCTACTTCTTTTCAAATGACTCCAAATTCTAGATTGCTATTCTTGACCTCTATGCAGTCTAATAGCAAATATTTATTAAACAGTTACTATGTGCAAGAATCTATGACAGTTGCTGGAGATAAAAAAATAAAAAGAAAAAAAGTGCCTGTCCCACAAGAACCCACTGGGAACAGCAGAGAATATAGCAAGTGTTCGGTTAAGTCCACTGAATAGGGAGGGACAGAGACAAAGGAGAGAGTCAAGCAAAGTTTGTCAGGAATATTTGAGGGGGAACAGTATGATAACAACTGATCAGAGTGAGGTAAACAGGGAGGGCAATCTGGAAATGCTACACAGAGGAGGTAGCTGTAACTGAAGGTGATAAGGCTTCTGGATGGCAGAGATAAGAAGAAGAGATAAGGGTATATTCCAGGCTGGGGAAACTGTTACCTATGAGAATTCATGGAGCCAGGAGATAGCCAGCAGTTTGGAGAATAGGTAGTAATTCACTTCAGCTGGAATATAAAGGGAATGATAAGCATCAGTGAAATAAGACTGGGAAGTTAAGTTGGAGCCAAAATGTGGAGACCTTTAAATGCCATACTAAGGGATTTGTGTTTTTACCATCGAAGCAATAGGGAATCGGTGAAATTTTTTGAGCAGAAAAGTGGCAAGCTTAGTCCAATAGTTAGATTATTTTGGCAGTGGTGTGAAGGATGTATTGGAAAGAGAGAAGAGTTTAGAGTTAGTAAAGCCAGTTCGAAGAATTATTTCTGGTTATCAGATCTTTAAATAGTTACTGGTCATCTCTACTTAGATTCCCCCATTGAAACTACAAACTTTATATGTCCAAGACTAACTTCATTGTCCTTTTACCTAAGTACTGCTCCTTCAGACTTTCTTATTTCTATCTTCGGAATTACTGTATTTATGGAGTCTTCTGTGTGCAAAATCTCAGGCTTATATTTGCCAATTTTATCTCCCTTACTTTTCAAGTGCAGTCAGTCAGCAAGTCCTCTTCATTCCACATTCAAAGTATGTCCCAGGACTGTCTCTTTCCACTGATATCACCTTAATCAGGTTTTTATTACTAGTCATCTGGACTATTTTAATAGCCTTATTACCACTGGTCTAGACTATGATAATGATTCTCCTACTTTCACCCTCTACACTCCAATCTGTGCTTCATATAAATGGGAGATTAATCTTTTTGATGCATAGATCTATCTGTTCATGTCACTCCTTTGCTCAAAAGTCTACAGTAGCTCCCAATTGCTTTCCAAGTGAAGATTTTAACATGTTCACTTGTTCATAATTCATGGCACTCTACTATCTTACCCTTCTCTGTCTTTATAGTCTTAGTTCACACTATTGCCCTCTATTCAAACAACTTTGTTGCCCCTAGGTATACCATGAATTTGCCTATCCTCATGCCTTGCTTCATTCTAATCCCTATGCCTGGAATGTCCTCTCTTCCATTCTTGAACTGTTGAACTCCTACACAATCTTTAAAACTCACCTCATATGCAATCTCCTCTAGGAAGCCTTCCTTGATCTCCCAGTCAGTAATTAAGGCAGCTTTGTGGTGCAATGGATAGAGGGCTGGACTTGACGGGGGAAAGATCTGAGTTCAAATCTAGCCTCAAACACTTATGAGTAGTATGACCCTGGGCAAGTCACTTAATCTTTATCTGCCTCAGTTTCCTCATCTTTAAAATCAAAGTAATAGCACCAATCTCCCAGAATTGTGGTGAGAATAAAGGGAGAAAATATTTGTAAACCTTTGCAAACCTTAAAGAGCCATATAAATGTTGACTATCATTATTAATAACTTTACCCTTTACATCTCACATAGTGTTTTGTTTACTCCTCCCTAATGCACTTAAGTTTTATTGTGCTTTATGGTTATTTGTGTTTGTCATTTCTCACTAGCTTGTAAGCTTTGAAGTCCTATAATGTATGTAAGTTATTATTCTCGCAAGCTCAGGGGAGGTGGGAGTTGAGTCTCATCTAGAAGCAATATGGTGTAGTGGAAAGCAAGCTGGCTTTGGAGCCAGGAAGACTGGGTTGAAGCCCTGCTTCTGCCACATAGTGGCTGTGTAGTCCTAGAAAAGCAATTTAACCTCTGAGTGCTCTAAGCAACCCATTAAGAATGTAAATTGCAGAAAAAGTGACAACCTTCATTGGTAAAGGGAGTTGCCTCATCTGGCAATTTTCTTTACCAATAAAGTCACAGGTTCAGTCCTTCTCTCTGTCTTATATTTGTATCCCACCTCACAGTTCCTTGGATAGCACTCTGTATATGGGAAGCACTAGGAAATCTTGATTGAATGAATATTATTTTTTATCAAACTTGTTATTTTAGTCAGTCAATCAACAAGCATTAAGATCTCTCTCTGTGTCAGGCACTAAGGATTAAAAAAAAAAAGTAAAAACATGGTCTATGCCCTGAAATTTAATATTCTAAGGAGGGAGAAACCACTCAAATTACTATATGCATGTTTATATAGTTCAAATGGAAGATAGTTTCCAAAAGAAGACAGTAGGGGGTAAGTGGGGGAAAGGGGAGTAGTAGTGTTTGGTCCTCAGTCTTTGTGTGAGTGTGAAACACTTCTTGGAGAATTGGGATTTTGGCTGAGTCTTGAAGGAGGCTAGGGAAGCCTGAAGTCAGAAATAAAGATGGTGCTCATCCCAGGTGTGGGGGGCAGCAAGTATAAAAACACATAACCAAAACATGGAGTGCCCTGTACAAGAAGTTATTTTAATAACATTGGAATTTTATTTTCTAAAGAATATGGAATAAGGCCTGGATTACTCCTGTCATCTGCTGTCTTCACTCCTATTTATGCACTACTAAACAAAGCAGTATGAAACCATGCTGACTAGGTCCACTACAAGGTTGTGTTACATAATCTCAACTGGACCTTCACTGCAGCAAAGCAATTCTTTTACACCTCTCTAATTAATTCATATCTCACTCATCACAGAGGAATTTCAAAACTTTTTCACCCTCCTCAAACCTCTCAAAGCTCCTTCTCCCTTTAACTTTTCAGCAGAGAACATTGCCTCACATTTCACTGAAAAAAAAAAATGAGGACATTTCCGTCTCCTCCCCAAATTACATCTCCCAGATATCTTCTGTCACTGTCTCTATTTTCACTCATCTTATGTGAAGAGGTATTCCTTTTCCTTACCAATAAATAAATAAATAAATAATAAAACCCTCTTCTACATGCATAATATAATTCCATTCTATCCTGTTTTCTCCAATAGCTCACTCCTTCTATCTTCCTCACTCTACCACTTATCTTTCCTGTCTACGGACTGCTTCCCTACTGACCTTAAACATGCCCATGTCTCTCCCATACTTAAAAAAGCTCTCATTTCATCTATCCATCACCATATCTCTCCTGTCTTATGTGGCTAAACTTTTTGAGAAGGCTATCTGAAATAAGTACCTCTACTTATTTCCTCTTTCTTTCTCCTTAATTCTCTATAGTCTGGCTTTTGACACTATTCAAATGAAAGTATTCTCTCCAAAGTTACAAGTGATATCCTAATTGATAAATCCAATAACCTTTTCTTGATCCTCATTCTCCTTGACCTCTATGCAGCTTTTGACTGTGTCAATTATCCTCTTCTCCTTGATACTCTATTCCCTTGAGGTTTTTGGAACGCTGCCCTTTCCAGGTTCTCCTATATTACCATATACCTGCTCAATCTCCTTTTCTGGATCATCATCCAGGTCATGCCTGCTAACTGTGGGTATCCAAAAGGGCTCTGCTGGATCCTTTTCTCTCCTCCCTCTATCCTGTTAACACCCTATCCAGCTATCCAGCACCCATGGATTCAGTTATCATCTCTATACTAATGATTTGTCAAATACACTTATCTAGTCCTAATCTCTTTGCTGACCTTTGGCCTTGCATTTCCACATCTCCATTGAACATCTAAAACTGGATGTCCTATAGACATCTTAAACCTACCATGTCCAAAACTGGATGTCCATAGACATCTTAAACCTACCATGTCCTACCATGTCATTATCTTCCTCCTATATATTCTTTCTCTCTTCCTCACTTCCTTATTATTGCCTAGGGTACCACCATCCTACCAGTCACCTAGACTCACCACCTTGCTGTTCTCCTCAACTTCTCATTCTCTTTCACCCCTCATATCCAAGGTTTTCAAGGTCTATCAACTTTGCCTTCATAATATCTCCATATGTGCCCCCTTCTCTCTTCTGACATTGCCACCACTCTGATGCAGACCCTCATCACTTCACACCTGGATTATTGACATAGCCTTCTTGGTAATATGATGGTATACTTAGAGAATCCTAGAGAATAAACTAAAAAAAAAAAACTATTGGAAATAGTTAACAACTTTAGCAAAGTTGCAGGGTACAAAATAAATTCACATAAATAATTAGCATTTCCATATATTGCAAAAAAAAAAGTCCAGCAGCAAGAGATAAATTCCATTTAAAATAAATGTAGAAAACGTAAAATACTTGGCAGTCTACATGGAAAGAGAAACCCAGGAACTATATGAACACAATTACAAAACACTTTTCACACAAATAAAGTCAAATCTAAACAATTTGAAAAATATTAATTGCTTGTGGGTAGACTAAGCCAATTAATGAAAATGACGATTCTACCTAAATTTATTTATTCAGCACCATACCAATCAACCTACCAAAATATTTCATGGAGTTAGAAAAATAATAACAAAATTCATCTGGAAGAACAAAAGGTCAAGAAGATTAAGGGAATCAATGAAAAAAAGAAATGTGAAGGAAGGTGATTTAGCCACACTAGCTCTCAAACTATATTATCAAGCAGTAATTATGAAAACAATCTGATACTGGCTAAGAAATAGAATGGTGAATCAGTGGAACAGATTAGGTACACAATACATTATAGTAAATGACCATTGTAGACTAGTATACGATAAACACAAAGATCCAAGTTTTGAGCACAAAAACTGCTGGGAAAACCAGCAAACACTATGGCAGAAAACTAGAAAACACTATGGCAGAAACTAGGTATAGACCAACATCTCACACCATATACCAAGATAAGGCCAAAATGGGTACATGATTTGCAGACAAAGTGTGATACCATGAGCAAATTAGGAGAGAATGGATAGTTTATCTGTCAGATCTATGGATAAGGGAAGAATTTAGGAACAAACAAGAAATAGAGAGCATTATAAAATGTAAAATAGACAATTTTGATCATATAAAATTAAAAATTTTTTGCATAAACAAAACCAATGCAATCAAAATTAAAAGGAAAGCAGAAAATTGGGAGGGGGAGAATTTTTCCAAGAAATATCTCTGATAAAGGCCTGATTTCATTTTCACTGTCTATCCCTTATGCCTATAATTCTCTCCCTCCTCATCTCCACCTTATGGCATTCCCAGCTTCCTTCAAGTTTCAGCCAAAGTCTTACCTTTCCTGGTGCTTCTTAACTCTAGTGCCTTAGCTCTATTGATAATCTCTTTATCCTGTCTATATCATGTTTGTGCATAGTTGTTTGCATGTTGTCTCCCCTATTAGACTGTGAACTCCTCAAGAGCAAGACTGTCTTTTGTCTTTCTTTGCATCCTTAGCTCTTAGCTCAATGCCCAGCACATAGGAATTGCTTAACTATATTTGCTCACTGACTGACTGACTGATGGGTTCTCAGCACTAACTAAATGACTTTGTCATATAGGAAGTCACAGTCTTTCTGGGATTCATTTTATTCATTTGTAAAATGAGGAAATTTGACAAGATGACTCTTAAGTGTTCTTTTGCTCTCAATGATTGGCCTTGGTAGAGAGAGATTTTCTCTCTCAGATGACATCATAGATCTAGGAGAAAAGAAAGGAAAGGAAAAAAAAGGAAGGAGAGGAGAAAAGAGAGGAGAGCAGAAAAAAGGAGAAAGAAAGGGGGGGCAGCTAGATGGTGCAGTGGACAGAGCACTGGCCCTGGAGTCAGAAGGACCTGAGTTCAAAACTGGCCCCAGACACATGACACTGACTAGCTGTGTGACCCTGAGCAAGTCACTTAACCTCAATTGCCTCACAAAAAAAAAAAAAAAAAAAGGAGGGGAGGGAAAGAAAAAGAAGGAGAGGACAGGTGAAGAAAGGAGAGGAGAGAAGAAGAGGAGAAGAGAGGGAAGAAAAGAAGGGGAGAGGGAGGAAGGAAGGAAGGAAAGATGAAAGAAAGGACAAAAGAAAGAGAAATAAAGATAGGTAAGTAGGTAGATAAAGAAAGAAAAAAAGATTAAGAAAGTTGGCTTTACCTTACAAGTTTATTTGAAAGCAGATTCTTTGTAGATTTTTAAAATGCCATAACAGTGAGATCTGTTGTTATTATTATCTGGATGAGTGAAAACAAAACAAAACCAGCCTCAAGATCACTCAGGCATCACCTCATTATTGAAAGGAATCCCTTTGTTTGAAAACACGTTTGTAGTTTGAACGAATAAGAAAATAAAAAGATTCAATAAATGCTGACCCTCAGGCTGTCCATGTCTGGCAAGAAAAGTTGTCTCCTCTCTCCTGGCACAGTTCCCTGTCCCACTCAGAGCAGAAAAAGCATCCATTGTCTACTTCAGAGTTCATCACTAGAGTATAACATGGACAGGGAAGTCCCTGAGCTGATTCAACTGCTACACAGGCAACTGCATGCTGCAGAAGCTTCTCTCAGCGGGAGACCTGGCAAGCTATAAATATCAGGATGTATCCAACTTTCTGTATAATATTAGGAAATAGGACAGTGTTTCTTTGGCAAATTTGTTTATTTCACACTGACTGCCATTCTCCTCTCAGGTCTTATTTTCACTTTTTGCAGCTAAGGAGCCATGGTCTGTATGGGATCCACATCCCTTGTCTACCAATAGAATTGTTCCACCAGCACTTATCAGATCAAATCAACAAGCATTTTTAAGCATTTATTACACTCCAGGAATTGGGCATGATCAAGCTTCTGTCCTCCCAGGCCTAAATACCCTCCTGAGAAAAGATTGCCAGGTCCTTCTCAATCCTTCAACTCTTCTACTGAGACTGGCCTGATTTGATATCTCTCCTTCAGCTTTGTTCTGATCCTCTCTTTCTGCTTCTCCCTCTCTCCTCTTATTCTCCTCTTTTTTCCTTTCTCTTCCCCCCTTCAATCAGACAATCAGTCCAATATTGTGGAAATCATTCCATGATTGATAAAACTGAGGCCCAGAGAGATTGTGACTGAAAGCATTCAGGTTCAAAGCAGCATAAAGAACTTACTTAGCATTCCTTTTGTCTAGTCTCCTAACTGCTTCATAAATATCTTCCATAAAGCAATAACAGCTCATATTGTCATAGTATTTTGAGATTTACAAAACATTTTCCTCACATGAAACTTGTGACATAAAGTATTCAATCATCATCCTCATTTGGTAGATGGAGGCTCAGAGAAGTAAATGACTTGCCCAGGGTAACTCAGTTCATGATTGTTGAAATTGGAACTCCCAATATAAAGAGGGACATGCTGGAGCTGGCTTAGATAATCTCTGCTTTATCAATTTGTTCATTGTCTAGATTAAGGAAGTGGTTGGAGAAAATGTTAATTGTGTAAATTAAACTTCAAAGTGTTCCATGAGCGCATGGGAGGGGATGGCAGCTGTTAAACATTTACCAACACATCCCATACCCCTACACCCAGATATCCTGGTACCAGGAACAAAATTCTTTCCATTTTACCATGCTGCCTTAATGTGTGAGCATCTAGCTTTTATTTGGATATCCCCACTGATAGGCACTTACTAATTCAAGCTTGCCAATTCAAGCTCAAACCATAATATTGCTGGGCAGGTCTGTTATTTGCTGGATGGCTGCTGCTAGAGCCCAATCTAAAAAAATAGGACATTGGGTATAGGCTTAGCTCCTGCAAGTCTGGTAGGTAGCTTTAAATTGGAACTTTGTCAATTTTATCATATTCTACCGTTTGAGTTTATGTTTGAACCCAAGGTGTGCTCTTCAGCACAAGCTATGACCCTGAAAGGAATGAGGTACTATTCACACACACACACACACACACACACACACACTTATTACAATGATGGCATAAAGAATAAAGACCAAGAACCAAACATTAGATGTCACAACTACAATGTGTCTCCCAGTCTCAATTTTCTTCTCCCCTATTCTCATTCTGATCACTCACACATTCTTCCTCAATGATGGCTCAATCCAAAATACACCAGCTCCCTTCCTACTATCTGATTCCCTTACAGACTCATAGAAACCCCAGTGACATCAATCCACCATCATTTCAGCTATGGGGTAGCATCAACCCTCTTACGCAACATGTCTACCAGTGTCCCATTCTCCATCCAATGATGACATTAGAATTGTTAGAAAGTTAGTCCTTTTTTTTTTGCAAAATGTTCCTCCCTACGCTATCTGCACATTTGTGGCTTTATGGGGCCATAAAGAACAAGTCTAATCATTCTTATACATCCATCTTATACATCTTATACATCCTTCTAGTATTTGAAGTCAATAAACCAACCAACCAACCAATCAACATTTATTAAGAATCTACCTGTGGCTCCAAGAAGCTGTAGCATGCATAGTGTCCACACCCCAATAAACCACTTCAGCAGACAGGCTAACCCAGGTTGAGGGTAACCGATGGGCCTCAAAACCGTTGGTGAGTAGGAGTATGTCTATCCCAAGCATGTGAAGACTTCCCCTGGCATAATGGACAGATGAAAACAATTTATTCCAATGGCCAGGAAAGTGACTGAAGCAGGTGCTGTGGAGGGCTCAGAGCTTGGTCAGACATAGAAGACTCCATAGATGACACTGCATCCCAGGCCATTGCCAATTATTTTTGATTTTTTCTTGCTACTGGATTTTGATGACTCTGGAAGAGAGAATGAGGTTGATGACTTAGTGAAACTCTGTCTCATTTAAATCCAATCATGCACAGGTCAAGACATTACCCTGTGATGTCATTGGTCCTCTTCAAAAATGACAAACAACAATACAACTTGTGCTCAGCGTCATACTGGGCACTGAGCATACTAAAAAAAAGTAAAACAGCCCTTGCCCTCAATGAACTCACATTCTTTCAGAGGAGACAACATGTATACAAATAGGTCTGTATAGAGAATATACAAGAAAAATGCAAGGGGAGGGAGGCATGAGTAGCTAGGACATCAAGAAAGGTTTCATGGAGAAGCCGACACTTGACCTAAGTCTTGAAGAATTCTGAGAAGCAGGAGTGAAGACAGAATACTATCTAGGCATGTGAGAAGTACAAAGGGAAAGAAAAAGCACATAGAATATCCTGTATGAAAAACAGTTTGTCTGAAAGATCAAGTGGGTAAAGGGCCTATAATAAAGCTGGGATGTGTAATAAAGCTGGGAAGGTACTCTGGGACCAGGTTATTTAAAGCTTTTAGATAGCAGCTAGGTAGCAAAATGAATAGACTGCTGGACTTGAAGTCCGAAAGACCTGCATTCAAATCCTGCCTCAGATACTTATGTTCTGTGTGCCCTTGAAAAAGTCAATTAGCCTCTCTCAGTTTTAGTTTCCTCATCCTTAAAATGAGGAGATTGTGGGGTCAGTGATATTAGTCTTGGCTTGTTATGATCTAATTTCCTTCTGAAGGCATTAAAACTACAAGTGGCTAAAGCAAAGGTGCAAAAGTCCTTTTAAAGGTGGTATTTTAGGATCCTCAGAGCAATGTAATCTGCTGATTGTGGGAGAGTTTTATTTTCACCAACAGAGAGTATTACCCATCAATCAAGGTCACTGTGGAGAATTCGTTAGCATACCCAGAATCCATGAAGTCCAATTGCTCTGAGGTGATATAAAACATGGCCTACTTCAACATGAAGTCTACTAATAGTATTAAGGTTTTTTCCAGTCCTCCTGGGAGAAAGAGTTTCAGAGGCATAGATGTAGATTTGAAAAGAGCAACTGGGAACAACATCAAAATTAAACAACAAGGAAATGTGAAAGATTTAAAATATGTTAAGAATGATTGTGAGGCATAAAGCAAATGGTAATGTAAAAGGTATAGTTTCCCATAGTTGACCATTTTTCATTTCCTAAATTAACTGGGAAAGGAGGAACACCAGATTCTTTGTTTATTTACTCAGCCTGGCCTGAACTCTGGGGTGATAAGGAGTATGAAACATAAGAATTTTTCCAAGACAAGAATACATTTGAGGGTATTGAATCAGTGAAATGAGAGCCCCTAACTGAATCTATATGCACTGGTGGGCCATACTGGGGCACAATCTGTTTAAGAAGAATTTTAGCAACAAAGCTAGCTGTAACTTCAGGACCAGGAAATGCGTGGTCCCAAAACCAACAAGTAAGCTGGTCTACAATAACAAGACAGACTTTATAGTGGCCAGCTTTCAGCATACATATGAAATCAATTTGCAAATGTTCAAATGGGATAGAAGCAAGAAGGTGGCTACCAAAGGCAATGTTTTGTAAGGCATGTTAGTTAAATGCCTGCCAGGTGAGACAAGGAGCCCAAATGTGAGCTGCAACTGTAGTAATGCCTGGGGCCACCCATGCTGGTTGTATTTTATCGACTATTACCTGAGTACTATAATGTCCCCCCTTATGAACAGACATGTATACCTGGTGATAAAAGCTCTGGGGAAGGAATGACTTACCTTCTGCAGTCATCCAGACCCCAGAGACCTGTTTTGCCTTAAAATGTGTTTTCCACTTTTCAGTCTCTGAGACAAGGATGGGGGCAGGAGAGCAGTCATCCGTAGTAGAAGAGGAGAAGTGAAAGGTCCTTCTAGTGTGGCTAACTTTTTGCAAAATTCGCTCAGTTATTAACCCTATGAAAGTGTCAATGGTACCAGTATGAGTGGAGCATTAAACACGGCCCAGAGCTTTAGGTAACCGAAGAGATGATAGAAGACTTTTAAAATCGTTAGCATCAGCAATAACCTTATCAGAAGAGGTGAGGAATCCTCATTGCCATTTCATGAGCATGACAGACTCCAAATGCATAACAAGAATCTGTGTATGTGGTTGCACTTCAGCCAGTGGTGAGCTAGCAGGCTTGATTGAGGGCGACCAGCTCAGCAGCTTGAGCACCCGGGTTAGATTGTAGTGAGGCTACCCAAATGGTATCATGGTCAGAGACCATGGTAGCACCCATGTACCAGATGCCATCTCTCATAAAAGAAAATCCATCAATATAGAAGAAATGATCTGAGTTCTGAGGGGAGTATTGTCAAGGTCATCACAGGGTCTCTTCGCCATGTTCACAATAGAAGAACAGTCATGGAGAGGCTCCCCAGAGACAGATGAGTCAGGGAGTAAGGTAACCAGGTTGAGAATCAAACATCACTTTAGAGTCACATTTTCTTTGTCCAAAAAAGTCACTTCATATTTAGTAAGTCTTTAATTAGAGAAAATTTAAATATGATACCTCAACAAAAAGTCTCAACCACAAGGGGAGACTGTGTTATAGGTGGGGCCCCTAAAACCAAATCACATTCCCTTTCAACTAAGCTACCACTCACAAGTGGAATGGAGCCCCTACAGCCACTGAAATCTGGTTGAGTGGAGAAATATGCTACAAGATGAGTAGAGGGTCCAAGAGATTAAGGAGGACCCCTGAAGCCACCCTCTTATGTTCATGTACAAAAAAAGAAAAAAGGCTTACTGTAATCTAGGTCCCAATGTTGGAGTCAATATCAGGGATTTCTTGAGTCCCACAAGGGAAGCAATATGTTCTGGTTCAAGCTGCAAGGGTTCTGGAACAGTCCTAATGAAACTAAAGATTTAATGGTCTCGCTGAAAGATAGAATCCACTGGGAGCAATACCCAACTGCTTCCAAAACAGCATGTAATTGTATTTTGGTCTTAGGAACAGACAACTATTGAAGAACCTGTACACACTTTGTGGAAACAGAGAGGGCACCAGCAGATAAAATGAAACTGAGACACTCTACTTGGGGAAGGCACCACTATACTTTTAATTTGGAGACTTTCTGGCCTGTTTGATGAAGCTGGAAGAGAAGATGACAGCTGTCATCCTGACAAGTCTTGACACTGGGTGCTGCTAGTAGGACATCATCAACGTACTGAGCCAGAGCAAAGCCCCTAAAAGTGACAGAAGCTAGACTTGAGGGAAGAGTGTAGGGCTCCCTACATACCCTTGAGGCAGAAGAACTCATGTCCATTGTGTGTTCTTCCAGGTAAAGGCAAACAGGTACTGAGTATCTGTATGAATTGGATTTCTAAAGAAAACTGAACACAAATCTGTCACTGTAAAACAGGTAGCCATACAAGGAATGGAAGAAACAATAGAGGGTGGGTTTGGAACTATTGCATGTCTAGGTATAACATAAGTATTAATGGTGCATAAATCTTGCTCAAAGCAAAAAACAGGTTTATCATCAGGACATGGCTTAGGTTTTTGATGTGATTTTGTTTTCTTTCTTTTTTTTTTTGTGAGGCAATTGGGATTAAGTGACTTGCCCAAGGTCACACAGCTAGTATGTGTCAAGTGTGTGGTCTGAGGCCGCATTTGAATTCAGGTCCTCCTGACTTCAGGGCCCGTGCTTTATCCACTGCACCACCTAGCTGCCCCATTGTTTTGTTTTCTTAAACAAACAAGACAGGAGTGTTACAAGGGGACTTACATGGAACAATAATACCTTGGTCTCTAAGAGTCAATGATGAGTAAAATGCCCTCAATGACTTCTCTGGATAAGGGATATCAAGGAACAGATGGTGGGAGCCCTCTCTTAGTTTTTGATAGTGACAAGAATAACAACCCTACATCTGAGGATCAGGCAGCCCATAGAGAGTCAGGGATTTCACATGGAATATCAGGGCCATCCTCTGGGGTTTCTTGGGCATCTTGAACCAAAATGAGAAACAAGGAGAGGGCGTCCTCAGGGAAGCATAATAAATGGATCCATCAGGGGAGCATGAAATTGTGACTCTTACTTTACAGAGAAGACCTCGTCTTAATAGATTCTTTGGAGATTGAGGCATAAGTAGAAAAGTATGTTTCAATGTAAAGGGGACCAACAGTTACCATTCGAGGATCCAACTGGGGGACTTTGGGGGTTTACTGGAGACTCTAATAACATTGAAAGTCTGAATAGCCATACAATTAGAATATGACTTTCTTGTTGAAACTGAACTAGAAGCTCCAATATCTAATAAGCAATTATAAAATGTGTCATCACATATTCTAGAATAACAGTTAGTACACCAGTGAGGGGAGAAGCCAAGACTGGAATAACTGGGGCAAGGATATTTGGATCAGGAAAAACAAAAATACTTTCTTCAGAATTTTCAGTTCCTGCCCTGCCCTGCACCTTCATACTATAAATCTTCCTTTAGTCCTCCCAGCTTTCTTCTTATTCTTAATCTGTAAAGCTTACTTTTTTTCTGCATTTTTTGGTGAAATGACCTTTTTTATGACAATACAAACATGGTTTCTCAATATTACCTGAGCAGAAATGAAAATAGTTTACATTTTTAGTTTGGATTCTGTCTTTTCTGTGTTTTGTTTTGTTTTGTTTTGTTTTCTTCATAAACATATGGGGCAATTTTTTTAAGCTCACCTATGGCTTTTTTAGCATAATTGTTGCAGTGGATAGAGTGCCAGGCCTGGAGTCAGGAAGACTCATCTTCCTGAGTTCAAATCTGGCCCCAGACACTTACTACTTGGGTTGCCCTAGGCAAGTCGCCTAAACCTGTTTGCCTCAGTTTCCTCAACTATAAAATGAGCTGAAAAGGGAATGGTAAACCATCCCAGTATCTTTGCCAAGAAAACCCCAAATGGAGTCACAAAGAGTTGGACACAACTGAACAACAAGTGAACAATCACAACAACAAATGGTCTTTTCAAGCCATCCATGACAGCTCTTATCAAAATACCATTTTATCTCTGGCTATGATTAACAAACGTTGAACTAATTATCCTAGAATATCATGGATTGAGTGGGACTAATCTTATGTACCACTTAGTACTTTTGCACAATCTATCATAAAAGTGGTTAGGGATTTCATTTTCCTCTTGAAAATTTTCTTGAAATTTGCTCCAGTTTTTGGGACAGACAGTACATGCCTCCATTCCCCTGATTAAAGATGCCCTAGCTTGCAACAGTCTGACATGATTAGCTGGGATATTAGGGTTCCAACGTGGGTTTTGTAAAGACCAATTAGAAAGATCCCCTGGTCCAGCAGGGAGCAGCACTGGCTGGGGCATGTCTACTTGCGACCCGTATAATGGTAGTTCTTTCCCCTAGGGAGCACAAGGTTTCCATTAAATCAATTATGCCTCCCCAAGTAGGATCATAACCTCTAAATATGGCCTGAAATTGAACTATAACAGTTACAGGTCTTCCTCAAATTTAGGAGTATCTCTTCTTCATGTGGAGAGATTAGAAGGACTAAAAGATTGATAGAATCTTAAATGTACCATGTTTTCAGGGTGGGTGATATCATGTATAAATGTTTCTTAGAGAGGAAAGAGACCTTCAGACAGTCCCTCATGCCCAAAAGTAATTAAATTTTTTTATTGTGGTAGAAGGAGAGTAAGATGGAGGACTAGAAGGTCTGGGGAAAGAAGTTAAAGAGGTAGAAAGCAGAACAGGATAAACAGAAGCAAGAGTAGTAGGCATGATCTTTTAGACAATGCAGCCCAGCAAAACCAATAATTCATTAGGTAGGAGTTTGGTTGTTCAAAGGCCAACCTTAAGTTTTCTTAGTATGCAATAATCAAAAGTGCCAAATTTAGGCCAAAAAAATTTATCAGCTGAATTCCTTGCAGTTTTAGGCCAAATTATACATGATTCAATAGCACAGCTTTTTTTGTCATTCGCAGTTGAACGGGAGCTTCCCCGCTCTCAAGATATGAGAAGTTTTTCCAGGAGAGTTTCCTTCAGTATGTTAATACCAGATTCCACTGTTCCTTAAAGGGTCCTCCCAGAGCTTATTTTAGCTCAGAAGAATTAAAATCAAGGTCAAGAAGAAGTCCATCCTCCAGGCACTTTAGGGAATTCTTCTGAGAGGCTGTCTTGGGGCCATTGGTCCCTTCTAAGCATCCTGGATGTCTTGCCAAAACTGTTTTGAATAAAATTGATTAGAAACTGAGGACCAATATCTGAACAAATTTAATAGCAAAGCATGCATAGGCATAACAAATTGGTTCCAAAGCCCTTCAGTAAGAACAAGGACATTTATTGGTAGTTAATGGAGCTTTTTTATAGTTAATAATGAGGAACAAATAAAATTTACATAATCTTAAGCAACAAGGGTATTTCTTCATTCTTATTAACTGAAGCATGACAAAACCAAAGGGTACAACCACAAGTTATACAGAACACTTTGTGGTATTTTCCTGAACATCTTGCAAAATATATTATCTAATTTCCCTAAAATCTTATGAACAAAACTTTGATAGGAATACAGAACCTTAAGTCGTAAAATGGGTACTGTTCACAAGATGAAGTTGGATTGATTCCTTCCTGGGTACTTACCAGTGTACTTTCCCCATCCCCACCCTCACCCTTTCTTTTCTGCATCCTTTTGCATGTTGTTTCCCCTTTTAGATTGTAAAGTCCTTAGGGTAGGGATTGTCTTTTTTTTTTTAATCAATTGTATCCCCAGAGCTTAGCACAGTGCCTGTCATATAGTAGGTGCTAGATAAATGTTTATTGGATTAAACCTACTTCCTAGAGTTGTCATCAGGATAAAATGGGATAAGGTACTTTGCACACTTTAAAGCACTATATAAATGCTAGTTATCATCATCATCATTCAGAAGAATCTTTTCTTCTCTAGGATAAATATCTGTTTTTTGTTCAACCAATGTGCTCAACAATCAATCAATAATCAATGAGTATTTTTTATCAAGAGCATTGTCTTGAGTCCTTCACCATCCTATACTCTTCTACCATCAAAATGTAAATCTCATAATATTTGATAGAGTTAAGTAATATTATTTGGACTTATCAATTGAAAATCATTCTCTAAAAAAAAAAACCAAAAAACAAAAAACAAACCTGGGTCTCTATCTTGCCTAGGCTAGAAGTATTGCATCCCCTAATGGGTCTAATCCTACTACTGATCAGCAGAGAAGCTTTGATCTGTTCCATTTCTGGCCTGGGCCAATTCTATTCTCCTTAGGCAGCTTGGTATCCCCCTCACACTCCCAGGGAGGCTTCTCATATTGGTGCTGAGATTAGTGCAGACAACCAATCAGCTTTAATCTTATTAAAGTTCAGAACTCCCAAGCTCAAGAGATCTACCAGCCTCAGCCTTTCCAATAGCAGGAACCATCAACATGTACCACCATACCCAGCAAAATAAATCTTAAATAAAAATATACAACCCATTTAGCCAAAGCTAACACGTCACCTCTCCTCTAGCTATCATCTCCACCTCTTCCCAAAAAGGAAACTTGGACTCCACCCAAGTAACCACCTTTGGCTTGACCTTTGAGATTTTGTCTTATCCTGCCCCAAATCAAAGCTCTGCCCAGCTTCTAGGTCTACAGCCTCAAACCACGTTGCTTAGCTATGGACCCCATAGTCCACCCTCTCCTCCTTTCCAGCTCCATTTTATATATTGTCTCCTTCATTAGAAGACATGTTCCTTGATGGAAGGGATTGTCTTCTTGCTAGCATTTGTATCCCTAGTCCTTAGCACAAAGCCTAGCATATAGAAATTAGTTTTAAATGTTCTATCTATCCACTGTTACCAAGCAGCCTCATAATAATAATTAAGAGACAATACATTAAATCAATCTCTATTATTATGGTCATGTGAGAGGAAAACATGAAGAGAATGGATAGACAAAGAAAGAATCCTGATAGGTACTTAGAAGGAGTGACTAAAAGATTATCAATCAATTATATGACCAATAAATATTAAGCTATTGGAAAGGAGTTTATATTCTAATGGTGGAGACAACAAATACACATATATATGTGTATGTGTGTATATCATATATATGTATATTCATAATAAATATAAAGAATCTCCCCAAATACAAAACAGTTAAATACATGGTCCTTTGAGGGGAAGACATTGCAGTTGAAAGGATCGGTAAAGATCTGACGTCAAAAATAGTGCCAGAACTGTATTTTTAAGGAAGAGAAGGTTTCTATGAGTCAAAGGTGATGAAAAAATGTATTCTAGGTATGAGGCATGGCTGTTGTGATACTTGATATACTTAAATTAATTCATTTGGATAGAAATATAAGCAAATATAGTTGGTTGTGATGATGTAAATGTGGTTGATTATGGGAATGTTCAACATTAAGTTTTTATAAAATATTTTCTCATAAAGCAATAAGATTGTGCAAGGGAGTATTGTAAGGGAAGAAATTAATGACTGGTTCAGTTCTGGAACTGTTAAACTTGAAGTGAAGGTGAAACATCCAGGTGGAAAGTCATTGAGTCATTAAATTTGAAAAGACATCATCTAATTCTCCCTGAAACATTCATCCCTTTCCTAAAAATAGCCATCCAACTTTCACTCAAAGACCTCCAGTTCTCCCAAGGAAACCCATTCCATTTTTTAACAGATATTAATTGCTAGGAAACTTGTCTTAATATTGAACCAATCTCTTTAGCATAGCACAGTGCTTAGGTACAATAGGTATTTAATAAATGATTACTTATTGCTTGATTGATCTATATTCTTGTATCTTTCACCTGTTGGTCCCAGTTCTACTCTCTCAGGTCAGATAGAACAAGTCTGTCCCATCTTCTATAGGACATCTCTTTAAATATTTGAAGAGAGTTATTATGTTCCCTCCTAAAACTTTGCTTCTATAGGCTAAGAATCCCCATTTCCTTCATATGAGCCCATATTACATAATTTGGGGTATCTGTCTAAAATGAATTGGTAAAAGTTAGTTTTGGTAAATATTAACAATTTTTAAAGGCTGCATATTCCTGTGCAATCATCTTTTTTTCTATTCTACTTTGTTATGGAAATGTGTGTTTTATTTCTTAAGTTCAGAATAAAAGAGGGGAAAAAATATTTAAAGTCAACTATCGACTATCGATTATGTTTTCTAATGAAATGGCAGAGAGGTCCAGTACATCAAAATAAAAGATATGTGGCTTCATACACACACACACACACACACACACACACACACACACACACACACACAGCCTCTGGCCTTCATATCCAACTTTTATACACTGGTCATTTGCTTCTCTTGTTGGAAGTCTAAAATTAGAGTGGGAAGGCATAATAGGGTTAGAGCCAGAAGGGACCTTAAAGTACATCCATTCCAAAGCTGAGAGAGGTTAATCGACTTGCCCAGAGTCACATAGGTAGTAAGTATCTGAGGCAGGATTTGAACTCAGATCTGCCTGATGACAAGTTCCACACTCTGCCCACTGTACCACCTAGCTGCCTCACAGATAATAATCTAGATTTGACTGATTTTTTTTTTTTTGCCTAATTGCCTATTATCAGAGTGGTGTAGTTGGAGGGCTCCAACAGACTAGTTGGAGGTTTAATTGTGTGTGTGTGTGTATGTATGAATGCTCATATATTTAAGAGAGTGAGTAACATTACAGCTAAAATACCAAGTAATTTTTATTTACCTCAGCAAGGAGCAATGAACAAATTCATCTATTGTACTTTTGAGTACAGTTTAGAGGACAATTATTTATTTTATTAAGGCCATCTGCCTTCATCCATGGTGGTGCCCCATGAAAGTACATTGGGACAGCTTTGACAACACTGGCATTTGGGGCCAGCTCTAACACCCACCTCATGAGCAGTGTTCTATCAGTCAGTAAGAATTAATCAAGGTTACCATGTATGCAGCCCACTTTGGGGAAGCAGGAGGGGCAATACTCAGTCTTTTTTTATTACCAACCTCACCTGATGATTGCAAGAACCTTTTACACATTTTGAAATGTGATAGAAATGCAGCATTTCTCTTGTTATTGTGCAGTTATTGCTAGGTAGAATTTGGAGAATGGAAAAGCTTGTGAAAATAAACATATTTGCAAAATTGAAAGTAGCTTTCATTCACCAATGGCCTAACTCCAAATGCCAACTACTTCTTTTACTGTGGTTAGCTTTAGAAAGCTAAAATGAAGCACAGAAGCTGACATTGGAGATAATGTTTTCTCTGCTATGGAAAATCTTCATATTGGTGTTTGTTTTCCTTTTCATTTCTTTTATTTTTCAGTTAGCAGACATTTATTTGCCATCCCTTATATTCCCCATCAATTTAAAAGAAAAAAAAGATAAAACCCTTTTACCAAATATGTATAGTCATAAAAATAAAATTACCAAATTGGCAACATCCAAAATTGTATGGCTCATTCTGCATCTTGAATTCATTGCCTCTCTTTTAGGTGAGTAGCACAGATTATCATTAGTCCTTTAGAATCATAGTTGGGTTCATGCATTGATCAGAATTCTTAACTCTTCCAAAGTTGATTTTCTTTGCAATACAAAATACAATAAAAATTTTCCTTTTGGTTCTGCTCAATTCCCTCAGTATCAGTTTGTACAAGCCTTCCCAAGTTTCTCAGAGACCATTCCTTTCATCATTATTTTATGACATGATAGTATTCCACTGCATTTATTTAACTTAATTTGTTCAGTCATTCCCCAGTTGATAGGTACCCACTTAGTTTCCAGTTCTTTGCTGTTATAAAAAGAGCTTTGCTACTGGCCTTAAGCCAGGGACACAATCTCCTTTTAGCAAAGAATCCAGAAGAATTTTCTCTGACTTCAGTCAGCCAAAGGGAAAAGCAAAACTGAACAAATAGCACCCAAACAAATCCTAAGCAGTTATTTTCCTCCCTGTACACTGATAGTGGAAAAACTCAACCCCTATGTCACTCAGCCATGCATACCTTCTGATTCAGAAATACCCCTCTCAGGTCCATCCATCAAAGATATCAAAAAAAAGATGAAAAGAAAAAAGACTAATATTATCTCAAACACATTTTGAAAATTATATTTCTATAACATTTGTTTCTTTTGTAATTCTAAGTTTTTCAGTCTATGCATTTAAAGACATGATCTGAGAAAGGGTCCATAGACTTTACTAGACTGCCAAAAGGCTCCTTGGCCCCAAAATAATTAAGATCCCCTGCCCACAATTATTGGATTAAAAATCTCTTCATGTTTGTCTGACCTTCTATGAGATGATCCAATTATATTGGAAGGGATTGGAGATGTTCATGTTCTTTTCATGCATATATGTGACTCCCCCACCCCCCACCCTTTCCCACACACAAACCACTATTGGTTCTCCTTGCCCTGGTTAAGTGAGGAAGAAATGCCAGGGAGACAAGAAACAGCCTTCCTCATGAATTCCAAGTTTCTCTGTTCAATGCTTCCCACCTCCCTTATCAGTTAAAACCCTGCAGCTCAGAATGCGCAGCCTTTTTAAGGAAATAGATTTCCATCTATGGGGGTTGGGTGGAACTCACATGTAACAAAAACCAGGATCCACTGACCTGTGGCAGCACACCTCATTCTTCATCAGTGCCACCCTTTGAGTTGGAACTGGAATCTCTCATATTCCTGCCTGCTTCCTTTCGGATTTTTTTCTGCTTTTATTAAATTTAAAATATTGTCATTTTCTTCTAAAGTCCAGAGAGAAAAGGCTATTAAAAAAAAAAAACAACTTTGATTCTCTGCAAAACCCAGTTAATTATAATCAGTTTGCAAACTCTCTTTTTCCTTTAGGGATGCAGATTCCAGCAGTCTCAATTTAGTGCCAAGAATCTTGTTACTGGACTGACAAGGACTACTTCTACCATGGTGAGACCATTACCACCACTGTAATTATTCCTATAATAATAAAAAATATCTAGGGGGCAACTAGGTAGTACAGTGGATAGAGCACCAGCCCTGGAGCCAGGAGGACCTGAGTTCAAATCCGGCCTCAGACACGTAATATTCACTAGCTGTGTGACTCTGGGCAAGTCACTTAACCCCAATTGTCTCACCAAATAAAAAAAAAAAAGGAAAAAGAAAAGAAAATGTTAAAAAAAAAATCTAACATTACTATGTGCCAGATACTGCTCTAAGTGCTTTACAAATATTATCTCATTTGATCCTCACAATAATCCTGGGAGGCAGGTGCTCTTATTCTCATTTTACAGATGAGGAAACTGAGGCAAACAGCAGTTAAGTTACTTGCCCAGAGTCACCCAGCTAGGAGGTATCTGAAGTTAGATTTTGACTTAGTTCTTCCTGACTCCAGGCCTGACATTCTATCCACTGAGCCACCTAGCTGCCCCTAATAATTGTAATCATAACAACTTATATTTAGATAACTCAAGTGCCCCTCTGGTACCTTCTCAATATGAGGAGAAAGGGAGAAAGATCTCCAGGACATTAGGTAGACCTCCTGCTGTGAATGTATAAGACAAGGAGAGTGAGACAGAAGAAAGGCAAAGATGGGCTGTGGTCACCCCTGGAGAAAGCACCCAAATGGAGGAGATCTCAGACTCAGCTGGGTGTCTGAGTGTTCATCCAGCACTTTGGGACTTTAGAAGTATTTTATATGCACCCAAAAACAACATTAAAGGTAGCTGGCATTTAAATGACATTTTAAAGTCTGTAAAGTATTTATATGCATTATGTCTTGTGACCCTCATAATAACCCTGTGTGACAAGGTTTTATAGAGAGTGCCACCCCTGTTTTACAGATGAGGAAAGTCACGCTGGGAAAAGTTCAAAGGATTACAGGATCATGGAATTAGAGTTGGTAAGGACCTTACTGTTTCTCTAGTCCAATGGTTCTCAATTTTTTTTTTCAGTTCTCAGATAGCCTTTACACTTTTAAAAATTATTTTAGGAGCCCCCAAAGAGCTTTCATTTACATGGATTATATCTATCGATGTTTACTGTGTTAGAAATTAAAACATCCTAGTATTATTAGGAAAATTGTTTTCCCCTCAATCCCCTGGAAGGAACTCAGAGACCCCCCAGGAGTCCCCAGACCACACTTTGAGAATTACTACTCCAGTCTACCCCTCTCCACTTACAGATGAAGAAAAGAGTCCTGTAGATGTTGACTGATCGCTCAAGATCACACAAATAGCCAACAACAAAGTCCTCCAACTCTAAATCCAGCCTTCTTTCCAATGAAACCCCACTTAAGTGATTTTTTCCAAACTCACACATCTAGTTGATTTCTGAGGCATGATGTGAACCCACGTCTTCCTGATTCCAAATCTGTGCTAGGTGATGAGGATTCTAAATTCTAAGCGGCATATAACACCACTCTTGTCATTTATAAACTTAAAAAGGCAGTAAGACAAAATACACACATTAAGAAGCTAACTCAGAATACAAAATTGAAGAGGCTTCAGAGCAGATGAATAGCTCAAACAGAAACTATTTTAGGAGAACAGAAGAAGAAGAGTACTATGGTATTGGGGAATTGTGAGGGACTTCAGAAGTCGGGTCTAAACCCTAATCAGCCAGAGGAAGGAAAAAACACCTCTGGGGTGTCCCAGGAAGTGTAGTATTAGTATAGGGAAGTGATGGGAAACATAATTTAACAAATGAAGGTCAAATTGTGCAGAATTTTGAACAGTACATGGACTTTAATCTGTAGGCAGTGGGGAGGCACTGATGGTTTCTGGGCAGGAGGGTGGTGTACAAAGCAGAGTTTTTAAAAAATTAAGTGGAAGATGGTAGTGGAAGTTTAAAAGATTGACTAAAAGATAGTAGTGGAAGTTTAGGGTGAATTGGAAGGAAGAAGGGATAAAAGGGAATAAACTGATAAGTAGTTTAAAAGGGAAACTATTTAGAAATGATAATTTATTTATTCCTTATCTCCTTGCTTATAGGGATTGGTTCACAAGCTGATAATGTATTCATCTAGAAGATTCTAGTAGAGTTGACTTCTCAGAGGTCCAGTGCTAGTGAATTTCAGGTGTACTTGGCTAGAAGGAGGCTTTGTTTATCTGATTCATGCCAAACATCCATTTGTACTGAAAATCTCTTCAGTTAAAATTCTACAGGTGTGACTAGGAAGGTTTAAAGATTAGTAATTAGCCAACAACCATACTCATTAGAAACAAGCCCAAGGAAGATCTCCAGGACTCAACAGTTGAATGGCTATTCTGACCACTTATTTTCAAAGTCTTATTAGCTGGATTACCCACCCCAGCATATAGCAAGGGACAAGTCATTGGTAGGAAGACTTCTGGGGAAGCACTTTTAAGTTCAAAACTGGAAGGGTCTTTTGTCCAAATATCTCATTTTACAGATGAAAAAAACCAAGGCACAGACAAGAAATATAACTTGTCCAAGGTTACATAACTAACATAGAGTCAGGACTAGAACCATGGCTTCTTATATCCAGTCCAATATTCTTTCCACTAATAACAATTATTCATCCAGCAAGTACTTTAAGGTTCACAACATGCTTTCATTACTACAATTACAAGAGGGATATAATGCAAGTATTATCCTCATTTTCAATTGATAGGAAAACTAAGGATCTTGGAAGTAGAATCTGAAGTTAGACTGATTTGAATTCAGGTCTCTGGCCCAAATATTCTATCCATCAAACTTCTTTCATACTATCTACTGAATCATGTTTTGAGAAACACCTCTCAGCAGATATCAACCTTCCCTTCAGTAAAAAAAAAAAAAAAAATCAACTAGAATTATGGTATCTTTTCATCTAAAACTTCAAGCTAATTTGTATTCCAATTCTAATTTTCTTTGTTTAATAAGACACAAGAGACTTTAATGAGATACAACTTTCCTGCTTTCTGTTCCAATGTAATTCAATTAATATCCAAGTAAACCTAATTTTTTTTTAAGGTTGGTGTTGGTGGGAGAGACAACTCTAAGGAAGAGAGATTGGGGGACTAGAAGGGAGTTGGTGCCAAGGGTGCCAAGGTTTGTCATTGGCATCTCAATGAATTTTAACTAATCCTTTCAATGCAATACCCTTTCTTCAACAATACATGTCCCATCCCAATCCCCACAGGATCTAAATGCTATGCCTCTGGAAGGGCACACGGCAGACATAAAAGGGAGAGAGAACATGAATGATAGTTGGAGTGGAGTTCAATTCAATTCAGTAAAGATTTAATAAGTGTCTACTATGTGCCAGTCACTGTACTAAGTGATGGGGATACAGAAAAAGGCAAAAGACAGTCCCTGAACCCAAAGAGCTTACAATTTTATGGGAGAGACAATGTGCAAACAAATGCAGACAAAGTAAGCTACATATAGGATAAATAGGAAATAATTAAAAGAAGGAAAGCAGTGGAATTAATAGGGCTTAGGGAAGGCTTCTTGTAGAAGGTAGAATTTTAGCTGAGACTTAAAGGAAAGTCAGTAGTTGGAAAAAAGGAGGGAAAGTGTTCCAGGAATGAGGGACAGCCAGAGAAAATAGCTGGAACTGAGAGATGTAGTCTAGGAAAGAACATGGAAAACCAACTTCCTGTGCACCTTTGAGAGATTGACTGCGATATGATCAGCATAGAAGGAAAGGGACAATCTACTGGTATTTCTACATCACTATTACCTTCTTAACTCCCATCCTCATCAAGCACCAGGCACAACAGAATCTGTATTTTATGAGGCAAAGATAGAGGAATAAGACTAGCACTTACCATAAAGGCCAACAGTGTTATTTATAACTGCTTTGACTGTGTTTGGTTATTTTCTTTCAGAGAGTGTGATCAGCTCCATAAAACAGCTTCCTCCATTATGGAGCAATGATTATAGCTAAGCATTTATTTAGAACTCTAAGGTTTACAAAATATTTTACAAATATGATCTCATTTGATCCTCATAACAAACTTGGAAGCTAGGTGCTGTTTTTATCCCTATTGTACAGGTAAGGAAACTGAGGCCAAGAGAGGTCAAATTATTTGTCCAGGGCCACATAACTAGTAGGTATCTGAGGCCAGATTTGAACTCAAGTTTTCCTGGACCCAGTTCCAGCATTCTTTCCACTGAGCCATCTCCCTTCTTATAAGGCATATTTAGTACAATTCTACTATATTGCATCCCTTCTCAAGCTAATAGTCAACAGATTTAGATCTAGAAGAGACTTCCAAGGTGAAAAACCTCAGATCATGGAATATTAGAAGTGGGAAAGATCTCAGAGATAATGAATTATAAGTCCTTAATTTTATAAATGAGGAAGCAAAGACCCAAAGACAAGTGCCTAGTCCCAGGTTACAGAGTTAATTAGTGGCAGAATTTGAACTGGAGCCTCTAAGGAATGAATGGACAGCCCTTTGCATTGTTGGACAGTTCTAGTCATTAGGAAATTCTTTTATTTTTAAATTAAGCAAAATCTGCCTCTGGTTCCAGTACTCCCAGAGCTCTGCAGCCACTGCTGCACAGAACAAATCTTATTGCTCTCCACATGATGGCCCATCAAATATGTGGAGATGGTGATCACAGAATGAAAGGATCAACAAATCTCAAAGTTGGAAGGGACCTCAGTCAGTGCTTAACTAGTTGAACCCTCAACCCAAAGAGAAATCCCTCTTGACATCTCTTTCAGGTGCTAAACCACCTTTTGCTTGAAGGCCTCAAATGAGGGCAAATTCACTATCTTCTAACACAGCCCTTTCCACTTTTGAGTAGTTCTATTCATTAGAATATTTTTCCTTATGTAAAGAATAAATTTGCATCTTCACCACTTGCCCCAAAGGCACCTGGCTATGTCCTCTGGAGCCAAACAGAACAGTTCTAATTCATCTCCCAAGTGATGGTTCTTCAAATATTTGAAGACAGCAATAGTATCACCCCTAAGTTCACTTCTCCAAAATAAGCAACACCATTTAATTCAAAAAAATCTTCAAATGACTTTTGTTGTCCTTATTTCCTTTTTCAGATGCTTTACAGTTGATCAATGTCCTTCCTAAAATTTGATACCCAGAACCAAAAAACCGCATTGCAGAAAAAGCCTGGCCAAAGAAAGCAATATACACAGTATTACAACAATGTAAATGGAAAGAACAACCGCACACCAAAATAAATAAATAAATGTAACAAGATTGTCAAGGTGCAACAGGAGTCAAATGAAGAGATATGAGAGAACACACCCAAGCCATGGATGCCAGATGTCCACAGGTCTTACACACTGTACACTTTTTTCAGACATTTTCAAGGTATTGATCAGTTGTGCTGATTTATTTTTCCTCTCTAAAAATACTTTTTGTTATATAGGATGGCTCTCTGGAAGAGGAAGGGGGCAATATTGGAGATAACTATGATGATGCAAGAAACAGAAGATATCATTAAAACCAGGGAGAAAAAAAGCAGGACCATCATCTTTTTTTTTCATCACCTTCTTAATTACTATAAACTAAACCTCTCCTCCTGCAATCTAAAATTGCATCAGGTTTCCTGCCACCATATCATGATATTGACTCATTGAGTTTGCAATTCACTAAAACCTCCACCTCTTTCTGTCCAGTTAAGTTCTATCTAGCCATGCCTCCCTCATCTGTTGAACTCAACTGTAACTTACATTTAATCTATCAGAATTCATCTCATCCAGTTCAGTTTGTCAAGATATTTTTGAATTCTGACTCAGTGCTACAGTTATCTACTCCTTTCAGTTTTGTGTTTCTGGACTACTTGATAATCATGTTATCTATCCCTTTATCCAGGATAGCAAGAAAATGTTAAAAGCATGGAATTAAGCATACATCTCTGGAGT
Organism: Vombatus ursinus; assembly: GCF_900497805.2. Classification (NCBI taxonomy): domain Eukaryota; kingdom Metazoa; phylum Chordata; class Mammalia; order Diprotodontia; family Vombatidae; genus Vombatus; species Vombatus ursinus. Next base: position 3,231,207 of record NW_020954751.1, read on the forward strand.
ACTCTGCTAGAGACCATCGTCTAAGTTTACCAGTTCCTAAACTACTCAATTTAATTGTCATCTAGCCATATATCTTCATATTTTTTAATAAGAATGTAAGTTATTGTTTCTATTCAGTCGTTTTCAGTCATGTCTGACTCTTCATGACTCCATTTTGGTTTTCTTTGCAGAGATACTGGAATGGTTCACCATTTCCTTCTCCAGAGAATATCATGAATGTTTTGGATGAATGCTATCAAATGCTTTGCAAAATCTTGGTAAAGTCACTTTCTAGACCTCTCTTTTCTCATCTGAGAAATGAAGGTATTGAACGACATGACCTCTAAGATAACTCTTTAAATCTATCATCGTATGATCCTATAAAGATCTACAATATTATCCTGACCTACCCTATTAAAGAAAGGAAACGAGGGTGGTCTGGCATTCCTTGTACTTAATGAGTTTGTGACTACTGCTTTCCTTCCTAAATATTCACTAGCCATCTTTTTACTTACGTTCTAGAATTTTGCAAGGAATCAAAGTCAATCAAAGTTACTGGCATTTAGTTTGAAAACTCCATTCTCTTCTGTTTTTGGAAAAGCAGAATATTTGCCCTTCTTTCCAGTGTTACCTCCCCGATTCTCCGAGATCTTTCAAATGTCACCAAAAATAGCTCAGCTGTCACATAATAGTTGTGGTGGTTTTTCAATTGCTTAGAATATAGGTCATCTGGGCTTTGAGACTTGAACTCACCAAGGGCACTTGTGAATCTCTTACTATTTCTCCCTACTTATCTTGACTATCAACACTGTAGTGGCCATTTTCATTCTTTCCTTTTCAGTTCAAAGCTCTTTCTCCTTGGCAAAGAAAATGGAAGAGAAATAAGAATTGAGAAAATCTGCCTGATCTCTGTTGTCTATAAGTGTAATTCCAACCACCCCGAAGTGGTACTACTCCTTCTTTGATCTTCCTCTTTATATATACATATATATCTATATACATATACATACATGTAACTATGTGTATAGATATATGTAGAGAGACATATATGTGAATATATACACTGATTTTTTCTTTAAAAAGTTTTTCCCAACCTTTTATCAGCAACTATTTATAACACATCTCCAGGTTTGTAAGACAGAAGGAAGAACAGCCGATTTAGAGTCAGCAGACCTAGTTCTAGCATTTACCACTTAAGAGACCAACCATGTCCACTTCAGCAAATCAGTTAACCCCACTAAGTCTCAGCTTTATCATCTGTTCTTTTTTTTTCTTTTTCTTTTTTGGCAGTTGGGGTTAAGTGACTTGCCCAGGGTCACACAACTAGTAAGTGTTAAATGTTTGGTCTGAGGCCAGATTTGAACTCAGGTCCTCCTGACTTCAGGGCCAGTGCTCTATCCACTGTGCCACCTAGCTGCCCCTTTATCATCTATTAAATAGGTGCAGTAATAGACAGCTAGGCAGTGTAGTGAGTGGTGCTCAGGACTTAGCTTCAGGGAGACCTGAGTTCAAATCTGGCCTTAGATTTTTCCTAGCTGTGGGACACTGGGTAAGTAACCTAATCTCTGTCTGCCTCAGTTTCTTCATCTATAAAAATGAGGATTATAATAGCATCTACCTTCCTACCTTGGTCTGTCATTCAAATGAGACAGTATACATGAGGAGCTTTGCAAACTTTAAAGTTCTACATAATTTTCCTATTTCCTACCACCTAAATCTCATATATTTCAGGCTATTAGACCCACTGAACAGGGGCCATGTCTGTTATTCTTACAACTCTCTATCCCACAAGAATTTTTGGGAAGGAAAAATTGTGCAAACTCTGAAGTGCTCTACAAATGTGTAGTTATTAGTATTACTTTTTTTGAAAGATGTGTTTCCAGGGTTACTACAGACAAAATGGCCTCCTCAGAGGCCGTTGTTTTGGTGATTAGCTTGGCTTGCCCTTAAACAGCAGATACAGGCTGTCACTTGGTCAGTATTTGAAGCCTCTTCAGCCAGAGTTTGTACTCTTCTTGTATAGCCTCTGAGAACTTCGGATCATACATAAGCATAAGGAAGCTCCAAAATATCAGTAATAATCAGCATCCTCAGTACCTTCTACTGTGCCTCATATGGCATATTTTTAAGTGAAATTGAGACCAAGGGAAAGCCAAATATGTGTTTGATCCTTCATGGACAGAACAAAAGAAGTCCTGTGATGGAAATTTACATCTTTTCATTCTTCTTGCTGATGTTTTAAGTTCCTGTAAAGTAGAAACCCTCATATCAAATAATAATCGCTGGCATATATATGGCGCTTTAAAATTTGTAAAGCACTTGACATGTGTTGAATCTCTCAACTGTTCTGTATAGTATAGGTAACTTACTGAAGATAGTACTATCCCCATTTTACAGATCAGGAAACTGAAGCTAAGGGAGTTGAAGTGACTTGCCCATGTCCACAAAGTTTTAGTGAATAGGAGGTAGGACTTGAACTCAACTCTGACTTCCAGCCCAACTCTCATTCCATTATATCCCATGCTGCCAGCCTGCCCTCGCTCTCAGGATAAATACGTAAATAAGTAACCAGCCTTCATTCTTTAGCGTTTGGATCACCTCCAGTGATTTTAGCCATTTTTACATGCTCTCAATTTGCTAATAAAAGGATTTGAAAAACCACATCAGTTTAATGAGTAGGCTCTCTGTATTTGGTTATCATTAGCAGACCAAGGAGGAATTCAATCCACATAATCTACCTTTGCAAGGGAAAAGCGAGTATGGGTGTCTGCCCCATCATTTCATTTTCATTTTGACAGACCAAGAGACCACTAGTATTCACTGCAAATTCCCTCGGCAATTTCCCTATTTCCTACCACTTCTTAGATCTCACATCATTTTAGGCTGTTAAACCCCCTGTGCAGGGGCCATCTCTCATTCCGTGTTCTGAATCATACTCGACATATTGTTGGAACTCAATAAATGTAGAATAATATTAGTAATGAATAGGTTTGCAATGTAAATGAGAGAAGAAAAGCAAACTTATGGGAGTAGGGAGCACTGAACCTGGATAGGGAAATAGCATTTCAAAAATCCAGCTTTTTTTTAATATCTTTGCTGAGTCTCACACTGTGCTAGGAACAATGGGATACATAAAAAAGTATAAGACATGGTCCAGGTCTATGGGAGCTTACTATGTGCTAAATTATAAATATAAAATTCCAGGAAAAAAAGAGTCCTCGCCCTTAAAAAAAATCTCAGAAGCATCTGGGAGGAAAGTGAATAGAGGCGGGGCAGAACTGAGTTCAATCTGGCCTCAGGCACTTACTTGCTATGTGACTCTGGGCAAGGCATTTCACCTCTGTATACCTCAGTTTCCTTAATTGTAAAATGAGGATAATAATCGCACCTATATTGACCCTAAATAAGGCACTTAAATTCTCTCCACTTCAGACTCCATATCTATAAAATAGAGATAATAATAGCACCTACTTCTCAGGATTATTGTGAGGATCAAATGAGTTATTAACATATGTGAAGTGTTGATAACAGTGAAAAACACAATATATTTGGAAACAGAGGATCTGTGTTTAAGTCTCAAATCTGCCACTTACTTTTTGTGTGACCTAAGGCAAGTTACTTACCCTCTCTTGGCTTTGGTTTGCACTTTTCTAAAATGGGAGGGTTGATCTTAAAGACCTCTGAGGTCCCTTCTAGCTCTGAAATTCTAATTCTAAACTCCTTGCCCATATGACTTTTAGAAAGCCATATCGACTTCTCTGTTCCTCAGTTTTTTACTAGCTATAAAAAATGACGAATATTAATAAAAATAAATAGGAATATCAATATTAACCACTCCAATCTCCCCCTAACATCTGAGCTGCTGGAGGCAGCCAAATGGAAATGCCTAAGTGTCACATTACAGAGTAAGAGGTTGAAAGTATGTTCTCACGCTTCTTTATAGGTGGCTTGTCTACTACTTAACTCCACCTTCCTGACAATCAGAGCTATTGAAAAGTGGAATGGGCAGATATAGGAGGTGCTAGGGGGTCTTCAAGTAAAGGCTGGATGACAGCTTAGGTTCAGGTAAAGGGTTATGGGTTCAACTATGGATGAGACTAGATGACCTTTGAAATCCCTTCTGAGATTCTGAGATATTCCACTGGGGGCTAGTAGAAAGAATAAGAGAGGTAATGAGGTGATATAGGCTCTAATCCTGGATTTTCCATTAAGGAATGATGTAATCATGGTTAACTCATTTCACCTGCCAACTGCCACACACAGGGCAGGCAAGCCTGGCTATTTAAATTAGCATTGCACACTCAGGGAGAGTCAAGAGGCAGCCTGTGCCAGGCAAGTCAAATCACCATAACTTCCTTGACCACTATTTCCTCTCAGATTATGGTGGAGATAGCCTAACACCCTGAGCCCAAGAGATTTGGGAAGAGTAGCACCCTTCAAACCACCAGCTCAGACCCCACAGCCATCATTGAGGGGAGAAATGATTGTGAAGAGAGGGCCCACGTTCCTCATCACTATTAATGACAACTGCTGACCAACTACCCCAGAAAGGCAGAAAGATACAGGAGCCCTGGGAGTAGCAGCACCGTTCCAGACTACTGATAGGTCCTGCTTCCAGTGCAGTCCCGAGGAGCCATCATCCAGGTAAGCACATCATCTGGACAGGGGGCCAGCCATCCCCATCAACTGACAAACAATAGCCTTTCACAGGGTAGGCAAGTAAATCTAACTTCTAAAGAAAAAGGGCAGGCTGTTAGAGAAATCACCAAACCACCAACACCACTTTGATCACCATCAGCCTTCAGACCTTGATGAAGACAGCCCTGGACTCTGAAGCCAAGAGCTTTGGGATAGCAATACTTCAATTCCATCATCTTGGGAGCAAACCCTGCAGACACACAGTCTGACAGCTGCTCCAACAGGCACTCTCTTCAGAACTACTGAAGACCCAGAAAAGAAAGTTCTTGCCACTGAAGTCCTTGGCACTGTCAAATGGTTCAACATTAAAAACTGATACAAATTGGTTTGTAGAAATAACAGTAAAGACGAGGCATGACCATCTGCTTTGCTGCTGTACCCTAAGGACCAGAAAGCCTTTCTGTGTGACTTGCAATTGAAAGCTTCCACATGCGTTTTTCTCCCCCATTTGAGTGTGAGCTCCCTAAGAGCAGAGGCTTTACTTTTTTATCTGGGTCTCCGGTGCCTAGAAGGTTGTTTTGCATATAGCATAATAAATGCTACATGCATTCATTACTCATTCATTCACTTTTTAAATTTTTTTTTCTCATTCTCTCTCAAGTGGACATAACCAAGAATATTAGAACTGGAAGGGACCTTCTTCATCACCTAGTCCAAAAGCCCCATATTTCAAATGGGAGAATCAAGGAAGGCAAAGTGAATTGCCCAATATCACACAAATAGGGGCAAAGCTGAAACTAGAAAGCAGGTTTAGAATATTTTCCATAGACTGGGGAGCAAGCAGCTCAGTTACATGGGGTGCTGGACTTGAAGGCTGGAGGACCTCTGTTTAAACCTTGCCTCAGGCACTTACTTTGCTGTGTGACCCAAGGTGAGTCACTTATCTTCTCCTCATCTCTAAAATGGGAATAATAGCACCTACCTTAGAGTTATTGTGAAGGTCAAGAGAGAACACATGTAAAGTTCTTTGCAAATTTTAAAGTACTCTATAAATATCATCATTATTATTAAGAAGTAGGTTATTAAATTTCATAGTGACTCTTCTATAATCTGTGGAATGCTTTTGTAAATTAGATAATTTCCTCCTCTGTCTGTTTGGTAACTAGAGAGTTTCATTTACTGGATTTTTTTAAGTGGAAGGAGTGATTTTATTGAAATGAAAACTGAAATATTCAAGTGCTAAGAAAAAAAATGGAAGTTCTTTCAGAGTCCCGTTCCACTGAATAAACTGTGTGTTTTATAGGTTGTAGTTAACAAGGTACATGCTAGAAGAGAATAAAACAAATGGATGTTAACAGGACAATTCTCTCCCTGAGACATTGAAAGAAATGTTAAGGAAACTTGCAGAGGGATGCCTCCTTTTTCTCTATATAGGTTTTTTGGGATAGGAAGATGTCCCACGTCCACCATATATGTGTCACTGTCCCCTCTGTTTCCTTAGCTCCAGGCAGGCTATTGTCTTTATCACAGCAGAAATGATGTTGTATTCGGGGCAGAACAGCCTTGAAAGTTCCATGTTGAATTTACTATATACTTAAAAAGAAAAGCAAGCTCTATACAATGGGAGATTCTCAGTTTCATTTATAATCCTCCCCTGTCCTATAATGTATATGGAAATGCTCATTTTATTTGGTGTTTATAAAAGTTCATAATTTTTAAAATGGAAAAAAAGAGAAACATTTAGAATGGAAATGATGCGGTTTAGGGGTTCAAGGCTGCTAGGACCCCAAAATTACAACACACGGGTCCTGCCCGAAAGAATTTGACCCAAGCCTTCTTTCAGCCAAAGACAAGGTTTATTAGAACATCTATCATATTGGACAGACCCTTAAGGAGTCTGAACATTAGTAAACTATTGGCTTATTGGCTAGATTATAAGAATCTAAGCATCTTAATGGAGACAAGGTGGACCTTATATACAGAAAAGACTGTGGGAGGGACCTAGGAGTGGCCAGTAAACTAGGGTGAAGAGAACTCCTGGGACCTGGACCTCTAGGCCAAGGGAGAATGGAGCCTAGCTAGAATTAAGGGTGAGAAATGGCCAGGGGCCATACATAGAGAGGTAAAACAAAGGAAGGGCAGGCTAGGTTAAAGGTAACTGAATTGGGAGATTGGGTGTAGCCACAATGAAAAGCCAATTGATGAGTTTATAGCCTCAGGCAAATGCCAGAGATTTGGCCAAGTGGGAAAGTCCAGGGTTTTTCCTTTCTGGGGTCTAGATCCCAACCGCATCAGAAATATTTATTTTCAGAAGACCTGGGGCTGAAATCTTGGCTTTACTACATGTTACCTGTGTGACCTTGGGCAAATCATTGGAAGACAATAGGAGATAGCAGGAAGAGCCCTGGCTTTGGAGGGGGAGGACCTGGATTCATTTCCCATCTCTGCCTCTTACTACTTGTGTGACTTTAGGCAAGTCATTTTATGTCCATGGGCTTGATTTTTCCTTTATGGCCTTTGAGGTGTCTTCCAGCTTTAGATGTATGATTGAATGATTTTCCTCCCCTGGTTTTCAGTTAACTATCATCTAAAATAAGGTTGGACTAGATAACTATTGAGATGCTTATATGCTACAATGCTAGCTCCACAACATATTTTATATCTGCCCACTTCTCTCTGCTTAATCACTTACGGCCTCATGCTTTTCAAGAGCCTCCAAACTGGACTTCTGGCTTCTAGTCTCTTCTCCCTAATCCATCTTATACAGAGCTGCCAAAGTGATATTCCCAAAGCTCAGGTCTGACTATTTAACTGCCTTGAATAAGAAACTTTAGTGTCATCCTATGGCCTCTAGGAGAAAATACACACTTCTCAGCTGAGTCTTTAAAGCCCAACATGATTTGTCTCCTGTCTCCCTGTGGAGGCTGATTGGACTTAATGACCCAGCTCACACTTTCGGGTACAACCAGATTGGCCTGCCTTTTGTAGATATCTTAGCATTGCAGCTCTGGTCACTTTGACTGGCAAGTGCTATCCCCCAGGTTTAGAATGTAAACCTTTCTCACCTTCATCTTTTAGAATTCTTAACATTCTCCAAGTCTCAGCACCTAGGCACCTCCTCCAGGAAGCTTTTTCTGATTCTCCTCATTGTAAATTCTTCTTTCCTTTTTAAATAAACATTTGTGAATATACATGTAACATATATATACATCTATGTACATACATACATACATACATACATATGACTGTTAGGTGGCACAGTGGATAAAATGCTGGGCATGGAGTCAAGAAGACCAGCGTTCAAATTCAGTTTCAGACACTTACTACCTATGTGACCCCAGACAAGTCACTTAACCCTGTTTGCCTCAGTTTCCTCAGCTGTAAAATGAGCTAGAAAAAGGAAATGCAAAGCATCTAGTATCTTTACCCAGAAAACCCCAAATGTGAAGAGTTAGACATGACTGGAACAACTAAACAACTGCACATATGTGTATATAACCTATATGTGTGTATGTGTATACACACATACATATTAGCATCTATTTCACAGGGTAGTTGGAAGGACCAAGTAAGATGATATTTATAAAATACTTTGTAATACCATAAAGTGCTAAATAAATGTTAGCTATATTAAAATTATTATTACACACTGATAATATAAAGACAAAAATAAGAACAATCCCTGCCCTTGAGAAATTGACATTCTACCAACAGGCTGCAATGTGTAAACAGATAGATAGGTAGATATGTATGTATGTATGTATATTAGACATGGAAGATATAAAGACAAAAACGAAAAAACACTATCTGCCCTCAAGGAACTGACATTCTACTGACAGGCTACAATATGTAAAGATATATGTGCATATACATATATACATACACGTGTGTGGATGCATACATGTATATGTTAACATGTGTGTACAAGTGTGCGTTGTCTGTTTGGTAGATCTAGCCCCCGCACATTTGTGTGTAAAAAGACAAAATGAAAAACAGCCCCTTCCTTCAAGAAATTAACATGCTACAGACAACATATAGATGTGTGTGTGTGTGTGTGTGTGTGTGTGTGTGTGTGTGTGTGTGCGTGCAGCTACATGGCTCAGTAGAGAGTTGGTCCTGGAGTCAGAAAGACCTGAATTCAAATCTGACTTCAGAAATTCACTAGCTGTGTGATCCTGGGTGAGTCACTTAACTTGTGCACTAATCCACCAGAGAAGGAAATGGCAAACCACTCCAATACAATTTGCCAAGAAAACTCCATGGACGGTATTGGCATACTATATTCCATGGGATCACAAAGAGTTGGACGCAACTGACACAAATAACAACATACATATTTGTGACATATCTTAAATTATATAATGCTTTAGGTTTTGCAAAGCAATTTACATCAATTATCATACTTGATTTTTTATTTTCTCCTTTTTTTTAAAATGAAGAAACTGAGGCTGATAGAAATTGATTGACTTGCCCAGGATCACGCAGCCAGTAAGTGGCAGAAGCAGGATTTGGAATCAGGTGTTCCTGACCTCAAGGTCAGTGCTCTATCCACTGAGTCACCTAGCTAGCTATATAGCCGTGCATAGTGTATAGGAAGCAATAAATGCTTATTGTGTTAGATTAGATCCTATCATTTTATCTTGATATTTATGCATACACACACGTCATGTGCACATATATACAAAATTGTTGGCGTTCAATCTTTGACCATGCTATTTTACACTACCCCCTCCCAAACACATGCACCCCCCACACACAAAAACTATCTTCCCCTCTATCCTTTGACTATTCTAATTCTACCAATAATTCCTTCAGAAATGTTTTCCTGAACACACTGATGTATTCCTCATTTGAAGTATTATCCTATCATTATTATTATTATGATTATTGGCACTTTGGGTAGAAAGCCAGCCTCCAAACCAAAAAGACCTAGGTTCTAATCCAGCTTCTGATACATACTGGATGTATGACTCTAGGCAAGTCACTTACCCCATCATTGCTCTAATCAAGTCTCAAGACCCTGAGTTGAAAGTGTCTACCTGCATTGGTAGAGGCAGTTTCCTCATATGAAAGTACTCTCTACTAATAAAATCACAGGTCCAGTCTCTATCCTTATCCATACCATTTTGACACTTAATTGTATGATACCAAACACTATTACTTACCTGTTTCAGTAGGTCTGTGCCCCCATACACACATTTCTGGAGGACAGGGATAGGTCTGCTGAATGTTGTAATAACAACACTGGACTTCGACAGGGGGACCAGGAAAACTTGTAAGCTTTCTGAGTTCCCATTTCCTTATCTGTAAAATGGGGCTAATAATGCTTGCTCTAACTCATCCTGTGGTGGTGAGGAAAGTGCTTTGTTAATAGTAGAGCACAGAAATGTGAGCTAATAATGATTACTTTGTTCCTATCCTCCACAGAGCCAAAGTTAATCATAATAATGGGATCTACTTATAAAGAGCTTTACAAAGCATGTAACTAACATTAGCTTCTATAGCTTCACAACATTACCATTGGGCAAGGGTTATTCTATGCAGTTTATAGGTGAGAAAACTGAGTCTAAAGAAGTTAAATGGGAGCAGCTAGGTGGCTCAGTGGATAGAGTACTGGCCCTGGATTCAGGAGGACCTGAGTTCAAAACCAGCCTCAGAAACATAACACTTACTCACTGTGTAACCCTGGGCAAGTCACTTAACCCCATTGCCTAGCCAAAATAAAAAAAAAAAGAAAAAGAAAAGAAGAAGTTAAATGATTCACCTGGTGTTGTACAAATGGTTGGAGAGAAGATGCCCAGAATAGCAGAATCTCAGAACTGGACTGACCTCAGTGATCATCTAATCCAATTCATATCTGAAAAATACCCGCCTCTACAACATTCCTGACAAGTGGCCATTCAGTCTTTTTCTTTAAGAATTCAAGTGAAGGGGAAACTATTATCTCCTTAGGCAACTCATTATATATTTGGTGAGCTCTAATGGAGAAGTATTCTTGTCTTCTTTATTACATATTACCTTAAACAAGTCATCTGACCTCTATGTATCTTAGTTTCCTTATAATGAGTTAAAAGAGGTAGATGGTCTACATAATTTCTAGTGGTTCTTCCCAGTCTATGATTCTATATGTAAACCCTGTTCTATGATAATTCCTCAATTTTCACTGGAATTCACAGGTTGGGTGCCCAGGAGGATAGCTACTGTCAGAGTTCAAGAGTGTACTCTATGACATCACCCTTCTAAAACTATGGCTGATAAGCCCCCACTGGTGTGCTTCCCACAAGCAGCTAGGTGGAGTAGTGGGTATAGTATTCAACATAAATTCAGGAAAACCTCAATTCAAATCCTGCCTCAGGCACTTATTTAGTTGCATGACCTGGACAAATCACTTAAAATTTTCAGCTTCCATTTCTTATCTATAAAATGGGCATAATAATAGTACTTACTTCTTGGGGTTATTATAATGAGATGACATTTATAAAGCATTTTGCAAACTTTAACGTACTACATAAGTGCAAACTATTATTATTATTACTATTAATTAATTAATTAGTAGACTGGTTAGCTCTCAGCAAAGGCATTACTCAAGCACAGCAAGAACAATAGTTGCAAAACATCCCCCTCCCCCCACAAAACTCAGGTGTACTGTCCCAATGCTGTACACAGTATCCAAAGTAAGAGCAGGCTCAAATTTATAGTACAACTGTAGTGAGACACATGTATGATATACATGTGGCTAAAGAAATAGTTCCTGGCCTAAAAGCCCTTTCTCTTCTTTAGAGTCCTCAAGAAGCATCCTTTGGGTACAATGTCTCTAATGGGTGGGTTGCTCAGCAGGGTTCCCAGGGTCTACCATTTTCCAAAATCTGACTGTTTTCTCTTCTGCCAAGTGTCACTCTCCTTGGAGCTGGTTCTGTCCTTAAGTGACTGTCTCTCTGTGTCTGATTGGAGTATGTGTCTAGGCACCACTCTCATAAGATGTGATGAAGAATAATCCATCAGTTTTCCCATTAGATTGTGAGCACCTTGGGAACAGGGTCTGTTTTTGACCTTTCTATGTGTCCCTAACATCTAACACAGAGCCTGGCACTTGTAATCACTTAATAAATGCTTGATGACTTGTGACTAATCTAAGTGAAGCAGCAGAAGGAAAGCTATGGATTTTACCTTAAAGTAAATACTGGGCCCTTGATACTTTCCATGGAATAGAAAGAGCACTTTACTGAGAGACTGAGTAAATGTTCCCTTTCTAAAATTTCCGTCCAGCTTATCAATATCATTCCTAAGATGACTCAAATCTAACCAGCTCTTCCAGTCTCAAATCAAGGGTTCTTTCCCCTACTCTGCAGTGATTTTTCTAGAGAAGGGGGAAGGAAACACATATATATTAAACACTATCTTATGCCAGGCAGCAGCTAGGTGGTGCAGTGGAAAGAGCACTAGGCATGGAATCAGGAAGACTCATCTTCATGAGTTCAAATCTGACCTCAGACATCTACTATCTATGACCCTGGGCAAGTCACTTAAACCTTTTTTTTTTGCCTCAGTTTCTCATCTGTAAAATGAGCTAGAGAAGAAAATGGCAACCCACTCTAGTATCTTTGACAAGAAAACCCCAAAATGGGGTCACAAAGAGTCAGACACAACTGAAACAACAACAATGTGCCGGGCACTGTGCTAAGCACTTTTACAAACATTTTCTCACTTTATCCTCACTACAACCCTGTGAGGTAGGTACTATTATCTCCAATTCATAATTAAGGAAATTGAGGCAAACAGGGTTAAGAGACTTGCTTACAGACACACAGCTGGAAAGTATCTGAGGCTGAATTTGAATTCAAGTCTCCCTGGCTCTAGGCCCAGTGCTCTTTCCACCATGCCACGTAGCTGCCTTATGACATAGAACAGATTTTCAGTTAGTGCTGGAAGGAAGGAGTGGTTCTAGAAAATATTATAACCCTAGACATTTTGAATATGGACAACGTCTTCCTATGGTGTAATTCATAGAATCATAAATGTTGTATCTGGAGGAAACCTTAAAGATTATCTAGTCCAATGCCTTCATTTAACAGATGAGGAAACTAAGACCTAGAGAGAAGTGATATCTCTATGATCACAAAGGGGAGTAAGCAAGTTGAGCTGGCATTTTAATCCATGCCCTCTGACTCAAATTCTAGTGCTTGGTTAATATTACCAGAGAATAATAGGACAGTTACCCAGGTACTGGTTGGGTAATCTCAGCTTTTGTGATTTTTGTTACTTTGGTTGGGTCAAGAGGATTTAGTCCTGACCTCCTTAACCCAGGGAAAATAAATAAATAAACAAACAAACAAAACACTCTGCCTGGTGGTCTGGCATCCAAAGAATGTAGCTGGCCAACTTTTGAGAAGTTAGTAGATCCCTAGCAGTGATTGGAAGTCTTGTTGCTAAGGTCACTGGGTCATCCTCATTGCCATTCTGATCCCTGAAAACAGCTCACTCCAGCCTTTGTGAAGTGGTTTCGCCATCTTCCCCAACAGCAGTCTCTTCTATTCTGCATCTAGTGAGCTCTTCTCCCCTTTGTCTTCACTGTAGGGCAAGGGTTCTTAACTATTTTTGTGTCATGGACCCCTTTGGCAGTCTGATGAAGCCTAGAAACCCCTTCTCAGAATAATGTTTTTGGAGCATAAAATACAAAGGATGCCATTTATATTGAAATATAGTTATCAAAACATATTTTAAAAAACACTTCTTAGACCCCAGATTAATAATCCCTGCCATAGGAGAAAGAAGAATCTTAAAAAAGGGAATGGAGAATGGAAGGATCACTTCCTCACCTGGAAGATGATGACCTTTCCTTTCTCTTTTAGAGCCTACTCCAATCCTATCTATCCACTCTCTTTCATGACCCTTCCCCCTCCCCTTCTCTATATTTACTCCAGGCAATCAGTGATTTCACCGTCCTCCAGACATAAAATTCATTTATTATATGTTTCACACAGTTTAACCTGACTGTCCAAACTGGGAGGAACTCAGTGCCCATCTAGCTCAATCCATACCTAAACAAGAGTCTTCCCTACAAAACACAGAGTGATCATCCAATGAGTGAATAAACGTTTTTTGCCTGTAGACCAGAGGGTGTACTATCTCTCAAATCATCCCATTCTATTTTATGATAGTTCTAAGTGTTGTAAAGTTTGTTTCATTTGTATCTATGTTGTTGTTTTTTTACCCTGAAGATGAAATCTAGTTCTTTGAAACTTTTACCTATTGTCTTTAGTTTTATCTTCTAGGGCCAAGCAGAATAATTCTTCTTAACAATCTTTCAAATATTTGCAGGCATCTCATATTCCCTGAGTATTCTCTTCTCTCTTAAAAAGGGGGAGGGGTTAATTAATGGGTTTTGTTTTTTGTTTTTGCTACATGCTATCACTGTCCTATTCTCCGTGACACAGGATACTTCCTTATAAAAAAGAAGCAGAATTAAGCAAAACAAATTACCATAGTGACTGGTTTTGAAAATATAAGCTTCATTCTGAACACACAGTATGCTACCTCTTTCACCATCAGTCATCTGAAGTCAAAACTGGTCACACTATATTGATCAGAGTTCTAAAGTCTTTGAATATTGTTTTCCTTAACATTGCTATGCTATTCTCCTGGTCCTATTTATTTCATTCTGCATCAGTATATAAAAGTCTTCTTAAATTTCTCTGAATTCTTATTATCCAGCTTATTAATGTCCCTAAAATATGGTACCTATAACTGTCTACAATTATTTTAAATGGAATTTCTCTTTCTATCTCTTGCTGCTGGACTTTGTTGGTAATATATGGAAACGCTGATGATTTGTGTGGGTTTATTTTATATCCTGCTTCTTTGCTGAAGTTGTTAATTATTTCAAGTAGTTTTTTGGTTGATTCTCTCGGATTACCTAAATATACCATCATATCATCTGCAAAGAGTGATAGTTTTGTTTCCTCATTGCCTTCTAATTCCTTCAATTTCCTTTTCTTCTCTTATTGCTAAAGCTAACATTTCTAATACAATGTTGAATAATAGTGGTGATAATGGGCATCCTTGTTTCACCCCTGATCTTGTGAAAGTTTGTAGCTTTCATCATTATATATAATTCTACCTGATGGTTTTAGATAGATACTACTTATCATTTTAAGGAAAACACCATTTATTCCTATGCGTTCTGGTGTTTTAATAAGAATTGGTGCTATTTTTGTCAAAAGCTTTTTCTAATCTATTGAGATAATCAAATGATTTCTCTTTTCTTATTGATATGGTCAATTATGCTGATAGTTTTCCTAATATTGAACCAGCCCTGCATTCCTGGTACAAATCCCACCTGGCAACAGTGTATCATCTTCACAATAAATTGCTGTAATCTCTTTGCTAATATTTTATTTAACAATTTTTGCATCTGTATTCATTAGGGAAGTTGGTCTACAATTTTCTTTCTCTGTTTTGGCTCTTCCTGGTTAAGGTAACATTACCTTATTTGTGTCATAAAAGGAATTTGGTAGGACTCCTTCACCTATTTTTTCCCCAAATAGTTTATATAGCATTGAAATTAATTGTTCTTTAAATGTTTGGTAGAATTCACTTGTAAATCCATCTGGCCCTAGAGATTTTTTCTTAGGGAGTTTATTGATGGCTTGTTCAATTCCTTTTTCTAAGATGGAATTATTTTAATATATTTTATTTCCTCTTCTGTTAATCTGGGCAATTTATATTTTTGTAAATATTCATCCATTTAACTTAGATTGTCAGATTTATTGGCATACAATTGGGCAACATAACTCCTAATTATTGTTTTAATTTCCTCTTCATTGGTGGTGAATTCACCCTTTTCATTTTTGATACTGGTAATTTGGTTTTCTTCTTTCTTTCTTTTAAATCAAATTAACTAAAGGTTTATCTATCTTATTATTCTTTTTCATAAAACCAGCTCTTAGTAGTTCAATAGTTTTCTTATTTTTAATTTTATTATTTTCTCCTTTTATTTTCAGAATTTCTAATTTGGTATTTAATTGGGGATTTTTTTATTTGTTTTTTTTCCTAGATTTTTTAGTTGCATTCCCAATTTATTGATTTCCTATTCCCCTATTTTATTTGTGTAATCATTTAAAGACATAAAATTTCCCCTACGTACTGCTTTGACTATGTCCCAAAAATTTTGGTATACTGTCTCATTATTGTCATTCTCTTTGATGAAATTATTTCCTATAACTCACTTAATTTCTCCTCTAAGAATTTGAATGCTATACCACTTGGTGCATATATGCTTAGTATTGATATTACTTCATTGTCTATGGTACCTTTTGGCAAGATGTAGTTTCCTTCTTTATCTCTTTTAATTAGATCTTCTTTTCTTTTTCTTTCTTTCTTTTTTTCTTTCTTTTTCTTTTTTCTTTTTCTTTTCCTTTTCCTTTTTTTTTTTTTTGCTTTTGCTTTGTCTGAGATCAGGATCACTACCCCTGCTTTTTTTTTTTCCTTCAGTTGAAGCATAATGTATTCCGCTCCAACCTTTTACCTTTATTCCATGTGTATCTCTCTGCTTTAAATGTATCTCTTGTAAACAACATTTTATAGGATTCTGGTTTTTAATCCACTCTGCTATTCACTTCTGTTTTATGGGAGAGTTCATCCCATTCACATTCACAGTTACATCACTGACTGTGTATTTCTCTCCATCCTATTTCCCACCCACCCCCCTGTTTTTGCTTTGGACCACCACCTCCCTCGATCTGTCCTCCCTTCTATAAACCACCCCTCCCTTTTATTTCCACTGTCCCTTCCTACTTCCCCATAGGGTAAGATAAATTTCTATACCAAATCGAGTGTGTATAGTATCCCCTTTTTGAGCCAAATCTGATGAGAGCAAGGTTCAAACAACACTTATCCCCCCACTTCTGACCCACCAGGCCTGTTACTCTATCTACTGTGCCCCCATATTTAGATGCCAGGCACTGTGCTGAGTGGTAGGGATAGGAAGAAAAGCAAAGAACAGTTCCTAATCTCAAGGACATCTAATCTAATAAGGAAGAATTTCTCACCGCCTTCTCTAGGCCTCAGTTTCCTGAATGAATGAAACGGTTGGACTAAATGACCTCTCAGGTCCCTTTCATATCTCTAATTTCATGATCCAAGCTCTCTAAGGCTCTAAGACCCGGAGAAAGGGAGTAAGTTTCCAAAGGCCCCCAACAAATTATTATCAGAGTCAGGAGGGGAAGACAGAAGTCTCCTGACTTCTAATTTTCTGCCTGTTTTTACTGATTGTTGATGTCCTGAATCAGCAAATTATGAGCCCACCCTAAGAGCTATTAGGCCTCAGGGCCAAAGCTGTAGGAGCCTGGAACGGAAGGCCTTTTATTAAAAGGGAGCCAGATGCCGAAAGGCCTGTAGTCTTATCCTAAGCCAAATATTGAAAGACTCAGTAATCAGAGGGGTTTTGGCAGAGTGTCACATGGTTAAGTCATGCAAAGATAGCTCAGGGAAATCGTAACAGAATTCCAACCCCAGTGCTACCCTATGCTACTTGTCTCACTGTGTGGCATTGGGTAAATCACATAGCCTCTCTGTGCTCACAAGTTCCTTCCTTGTGGAGTCCAAAGGCTCTGTTTCAAAACTGTCCCGTTTCTGTGACATTTTTTTTGTTTGTTTGTTGGTTTTTTCTATGTCAGCATGTCAAAAATGAGTGGGCCTTTCTCTATGTGCTAATTTGAAAAGGCCAAAACTAATGCAGCTTTCAAACTTCCCCACATGCCCCCTCAGCAAGGCCCCAGGGGTATTTCATTCCTTTGGCTTTAGCTGAATTGGCTGGAACTAATGTAGTCTTAACATGAATAGCTTCCCCTAATGCAATCTTAATTGGGGTCCCTTTAACTCTGGCAGTCAATTTTCCTCTAAATTGACTTAAGTTTTCAATCTGCCATGGGAACAGCATTCTCCTCAAGTTTAGGGTTTATAATAGTATTAACTTCTTGGGGAGTTCTCAGAGTAGGGAGAAGGTCAAAACATTCTGTGGGTACCAAAAGTGTATTTCTGAGCCTCCCTGGAGAAAAATATCAACAGACACAGCTCAGTCATTTAATAACATTCACCTCTTGGCACAAACATACTTCAGAATTAACTTTCTTATGAAAGGGATTTTTTTGGTGGGGATAAAGGAACCAGGGACACAATCAGAAATGGCAGAAAAAGTCCAGAGGCCTTTTGGAGGATTTGAGTTCAGAAGACATAGTCTCCCATTCTTATTCTGCTACTACCTGCATAACTTTGGAAAAGTTACTTAGACCTTCTGGGACTCAATGTCCTCATTTGTTTAGTGGATAGCGTGCCCAAGTTGTTTTTCACTGTTGAAACAGTTTTTCAAGGACAACATGTAGAAGAAATGTTTAGTTAATTGAGAACAGGAATTGTTTCTTCTTCATAATTCCAGCACCTAACAGTGCCTGGCACACAGTAGGTATCTAATATATGTTTGCCATTGAACTTATAGACAGAGCATATCTAGGTTTGAAACCTTTTTGACATTTGCTCTCTATGTGATCATTGGCAGATCATTTCATCTCTCTGAGTGAATCTATTGTTGCTTTTTTTTTGTCCATAAAATAGGATTAATATTGCCTGAAGTGAAAATCAAATAAGAAACTGTATGTAAAGTTTTCTATAAACATTAATGTAGTAAAAGCATTCTGGTCTCACCCTTTTGGAACAAGGCAGGATACATCTCTTCTTTTAGGGTTCTAGACTAAAGGACTAAAGGATAAGGGAATCTTTTTTTTCCTTTAATTTTTATTTTCAGTTCCAAATTTTCTCCTTCCCTCCAGCCCTTCCCCCACCCCTTGAGAAGGCAAACAATATGATGCCCAGTAAACAAGTGAAGTCATGCAAAAAATATTTACATATTAGCCAGGTTACAAAAGAAAAGCAAGAAAAATAAGGTGAAAGAAAATATGCTTCAATATGCACTCTACCCATCTATTCTCTCTCTGTAGACAGTATTTTTCAACATGAGTCTTTTGGAATCATCAGGGATCATTGTATTGATATGAATAGCTAATCTCTGATTGCCATTAATATTGCTACTACTGTGTACAATGTTCTACTGGTCCTGCTTATTTCACTTGGCATCAACTCATAAATCTTCCCAGGTTTTTCTTAAGCCATCTTCTACATGATTTCTTACAACACAACAGTATTTGCTCACAATCATATACCACAACTTGTTCAACCATTCCCCAATTGATGGACAACCCTTTCTTTACCATCACAAAAAGAGCTGTTACAAATATTTTTGACCATGTGGCTCTTTTTCCTTTTTCTTTAATCCGTTCGAGATATAGATCTAGTAGTGTTTATTGCTGGGTCAGAGGGCGTGCGTGGTTTTATAATGCTTTCGGCATAGTTCTGAATTGCTCTCCAGAATGGTTGGACTAGTTCACAACTCCACCAATGGTTCATTAGCGTCCCTATTTGGGAGGACAGGCATCTTTCTCTAATGTGATCAGCTTGAGCTCCCATTACACTGTGTTCTCCCTGTTGTTAGTTGACAGTGATTAGCATCCAGTTCCATATAACCAATTAATGTCAATTAGCTTTTACAAAGGGCTCTTTACTACTCAGTTGGATCTCAAAGCCATGCCCCTAGGTTTAATGCTGGACTCACAGGTCACAACACCAAGCATGGACTCTTGGTGGCTTGTTCTCTTGACTTTAAACTGCTCACAAGGGCATTCAGTCTCCATTCTCCTTCACCTGGAAGGACAAAGGAATGAACACAGAGACAGAAGAAACAGAAGGACTTGTGTTGTTGGCTTCGTGCAAGATCCAGAAGAGATGGCCAGTGGCTCCTCATGCAGCCAACCGTTCATCCTCCTTCTCCAACCCCCGAAAGCTCAGAAAGGGCCTGTTCCAAGAGATAGGTCGTGGCTAACTATTGCCTTTTTTAATATATTCCAGCTCCATATACATAGCCAATCAACAGAATTACTCTTTATCATATGATTAATAGACCAGAACCAGTTACAGAATGTTTTAGCCTGCTCCAAAGTTCACTTAGGGATTACATCAGCTGAGAGCTCTGCTTATGCTCATAAGGACTGGGCTTATTGGCCGTTCCTCTGTTACACTAAAAAGCTTTAAATAGGGTCAGCTATCATTGCCATATTCAAGATATGTCTCTGACTATAAAAGAACTGAGGCTGCTGAGAGGTTTTTACAGAATGAACAGAGTTTAGCAATTATACCAGAATTCACGTCAGATGGAGAATAATCTCCTTCACACTGGTCACATTATAAGGCTACATGTATAGCTCCAGACATTTTTAATATCCTTTTTGCAAAGTGCCTTCATAGTCCGTTGCAAGACCATCAACCTGATTTCTATTATACAAACTAGATTTGAAACCAGTAGACCTGTGTTCAAGTCCTAGCTCTGTAAAGGACTGTAGAGAGGTCCTTTAACCTCTCTGACCTCACTTTCCTCCTATGTGAGATGAGAGGATTGGACTAAATGAACTTAGAGATCCCTTCCAGCTCTGAACTAATATAACCATAATAAATGATGGACAACTGGAACACTCACTTCATTCCCTAGAGTTGATGTCAGATAACTTTTGATTATTTCCAAAATAGCTAGCATTTATATGGCACTTTAGGGTTTATAAAATGCCTTACAAATATTTTCTCATTTTTTCTTTACAACAACCCTGGGAAGGTACAAATCCAGCTTCAATGGACGACACTTTTTTCCTACTGATGAGGTTCCAAAAAACTTGCCACAGGCTCTGAATGCTTCTCCCCAAGAACAGGCCTAATAAGTTTAAAGCAAAGCCAGCACAACTGGAATAGGTATTCTCATACAATTCTCAGGGAAACAACTTTGAAGGAGAAAATATTTATTTTGTAGGATTATGGACTCAGAATTGGAAGAAACTTAAAAATCATCTAGTTCCTTTATTTTACAGAAGAGGAAACTGAGGCCCAGAAAAGTGTAATGATTTGGCTAAGTCAGTATTGCAACCCAGGTTCTCAGGCTCCAGATCTTATATTCTTTCCACTATGCTAACTGCCTCTCATATATGGCATTTCTAGTAAGTTTGTGTAGGTTCTGGTATTCATTCCCCTAAGTATGCTTACAAGCTATTCAAGGGATAGCCTGCCACATCCTAAAGTCTCGAAGAGTAGCTTTGCTTTTTAATTGAATTTCACAATAAGGTCTTTCAGTTTTAAAGTCTGTATGTTGTGTTATGCACAAATATCATGTTTAAGTTTCATTGAGTTTTAGTTTCTTTAGTTTGATGAATAAAAATCGTACTCATTATTAAACAGTATTCAATAAATCTTGCCTTAAAATAAATAAGTAAACTCTCCCGAGTGTACATGCTAATGAAATGTGCTGCATGAGCCTATGTTTGTCACAAAATCAATCAAATGTCTTTATAGTCCTGTGCTGAAATACAGGATGCATACCTCACTGCTCATATGAGTGACCTCAGGGAGTAAAGGTGCTTTAAAAGCAAAAAAAAAATCCTTCCCTGTACTAATTCATATGTGCCATTGTGCCAGGACCCATCGACCTTATGGAAAAGCCAGAGCATTGGTCTTTTATATAATGTGGTTTGAGTGGCACCACCTACAAACCTCCTTCACCCAAACATCTTCTATACGTCTCTATGGTATCATAGAAAAAGCCTTGGATTGAGAATCACAGAATCAGAGTTCTGGGTCTAATTCACACCCTTATTAGCTGGGTGACCATGGGCAAGTCATTTCCTCTCTTTGGGCCTCTCTTATAAGAAGGTGATAACAATGCCTACATTACTAACCTCCTAAGGCTTTTGTGGGGATGAAAAGCAAAGGAGATAATGCATGTAAAGAAACTGTAAATTATTTAGTGCTACATAAATATAATTTCTATTGTCTAATGGAAATTTCATGATTAGAGAATTGGCTTTTTGAATTAAGGTATATATAATTATTATTAGATATTAAAATATAAGAATTTAGCTTTGGGATTCTATTTAATCGAATTAAGTAAATATTCATGAGGGGCATGTGTTGCTGTGGATGCAGAGCTGGCTTCAAAACCAGGAAGTTCAAGCCAGGCCTCTGACGCATGGAATGGGATGGATTTGAGAAGAGCTTATTAAGTACTTACCATGTGCCAAACACTGCTAAGCACTGAGGATAGAAATGGAAAAGTCAAACAGTGCTTGCTCTCAAGGAACTCACACTCTAATTGGGGGAGATGACACATAAAGGAGAGTTCAGTCCCTGACAGATGGAAAGGTCAGGTAGTAATTAGGAAATGCCTGGGAAAAGAGCAAACCCCAAGGACCTCAAGAAGTAATGGCAGATTGTCCCTCACTAAGAGGATAACAGGTGCAAGGGTCAGAGCAGAGTAAAGTTATTAGGCTGTGTGACCCTAGGCAAGTCATTTAACATCTCATTGCCCCCAGACAATTCTTTAAGAATTTGAACTGCAGATTTGCATAGGTAGAAGGAGTTTTCTCACTGAGAGGTGTAGAGTTGGTAGCCCAAGAAGAGTCAAAAAAAACAAAACAAAACAAAACAAAACCACAGTACTGCCAAACCAAATTAAAATGTAAATGGCAAATATTTAACAAAACAAACCAAAATATAACACAATATAGATAATGCTAATTTGTGGTTTTCTAAGTCAATATGAAGCCCATAGAGATCCTTTTGACACCACTGCCCTAAACCAATCTGGTATATGTATCTATATACACTCATATCTGAATGTATATTTTCATACATATATTTTAAATGCACATACATATATGTTTATAGTATGTATGTATATATACATATATGATTTGACATATAAATCTACATAGACTTTCTAGATAAATGGATGGATGGATAGATAGATAGATAGATAGACAGATAGGTAACGCATTTGCTCTAGTCTCACTATCTCAAGGTCAGCCTTGTTATATTTTACCCCTTCCTCTGAATAGGGTTCTCCATTACCCTGGGGGGATTGAAGAATCTCTTTTCTCTGCCACTGGCTCAAATCTTTGCGGGCTGTGTTCTCCCCACTTTAGGGTCATAGTTCCATTAAACCACTTATCATGAGATTAGCTTTTGCAAAGTGACATTTCAAAGATATAGCAAAAACAAACACTTCCCCCTCATAGGAATAAGTTCCCTTCTATACCACCTCAGTATCTAGGGAGGAGATAGAAACTAGGTGTACATAGTTCCTATATAGTATTAGTCCCAACAAGTTCAAGTCAAAAGCCAAACTAGGCTAGCATACCAGTTTCTTGCTCATCAGGGCTGCTGGACTGGCTGTAACATATGGCCTGAATTCCTAATCTCATGGATCCTGGTTTGGATTGGAGACTACATTCCATGCATGGACATTTTTTTGTTGGTCTGCTATGTGGTTGAGAGCAACCTTAGCCCACTGGCATCATGGTGGAAACTGTCAACTTCTTTAAAACTTCTTGCTTGAGTATCCTCTGGACTTTTGCAGCCTTCCATCTGAGAGTGAAGGACTCTCAGAGTGACAAACCTCCATTAAACATATATACACAAATACATATACATGTATTGAGAGAAACAGAAGTAGAAATCAAGGCATAGCCCTTACTCTTAAGGAACTTATAATTGGACTGGGAAGATAAGACACATATACAAATAAATATGTAAAGGTGAGGTTTGATTATGTCAATCGATCACCTCACTTCATCTAACCTTTCTCCACAGTGTGAGTTAAAATTATCATACTAGATAGAAAGTAATCAACAGACTCCACAAGAGGTATAACAAAAATGTCACAGGACTTTGGTGAAAGGAGAGATTCAGTTGGAGATTTCAGAGAAGTCTGTAAGGAAGAGTTTCTATTGGAACTGGAGATTTAAACGTAGATTGAATTTCAAATGACTGAAATAAGATAAATGGAAGGCATTCATGATCAGGTAGTAAATAAGACTAAATAACTTCTTATACGGGTAGAGGAGGTGAATGATGGGAAAAGTCCCAAGTAGAAATAACTAGGGAAAAACAACTATAATTATAATAATAGCTAACATTTATATCATGCTTGCTATGTGTCAGACACTTTGCTAAGGGTTTTACAATTATTACCTCATGTGACCCTTACAACAACCCTGGGAGATAGGTGCTATTATTATACCTATTTTACGGATGAGGAAACTAAGGCAAACAGGGGCTATTAACTTGCCCAGAGTCAGATAGCTAATAGGTGTCTAGACACTAGCTTTGAACACAGATTTTCCTGACTCCAGGCCCAGTGCTGTATCCACTGAACCACCTAGCATTGAACCTAGGTTCAATGAATTGCCCAAGGTCATACAGATAGTAAGTGTCTGAGACCAGATGGGAATCAGGAAAACCTGCATTCAAATCTGGTCTCAGACACTTATTAGCTATCTGACTCTGGGAGTGTCACCTAGCCTCTGTTTGCCTCAGTTTCCTCCAGTCCTGGCACTCCATCCACCGTACCACCTAGCTCCTTCTTGTAATATGGGCAGAAGAGATCTGAGCAACCAAGAGTCTGAACAAAGATACGACATGGGAGAGGCTGGAGCTGATAGCCACAAAAAGCACAGGGAAGAAAGGAAAATGGGGAAGACAAAGGTTATCTATTTCAGGATTTTGCAGCAGGCCAGGGCTGATCCTGAACAAACAGCCTTTAAAAGAAGATTCAGAAAAATGATATTTGACCAATTGAATCTCCTTTGATTTCCACCATATGTACCTTTTCACACTTCACCTCCTTACACTGTTCTCCCTATCATTAGTCTAAGAAAGCAGAAACATTTACCAGAAAGAGGTAATCATATATGTTTAAGAGCTTTTGAAAAGTTAAAATTCTTCATATAAATAAAAAATACTATTAATTTCCAGTGAATCAATATGTCTCCCATAAATGTGTATTCCCATGAAAACCCTGTTCAAGGAGAAGACCATAGTATTTAAAATTGAAAAGGAATTCAAAGATCATCTAGTCTAAGCCTCTCGTTTTCCTTGTGAGGAAACTGAGGCCCAAAGAAAAGAAGTGATGTGTCCAAGGTCACACCACTAGTAAGCAGTTGAGTCAAGTTTTGAATTCAGGTCTTCTGGCTCCTGTTTATCTCTCTTGCCACTAAACCACAGTCATTCAACCAAAATGAGAGTACTGAACTTCTTTCTGGCACACTATTTAGTTTTTATGAGGCACCCTGCCTGCTTCCCCTTCAGCCTGCCCTGATTTCTTTCTGACTCTGGCTGTCCTCAGCTTCTCATGACAATATACATAGTCCTCTGTCACACACCTCCACAGAGAAATAGGAAAACGGTAGAAATAGAATGGACTTCCAAGATTACCTACACTAA
Organism: Vombatus ursinus; assembly: GCF_900497805.2. Classification (NCBI taxonomy): domain Eukaryota; kingdom Metazoa; phylum Chordata; class Mammalia; order Diprotodontia; family Vombatidae; genus Vombatus; species Vombatus ursinus. Next base: position 3,256,191 of record NW_020954751.1, read on the forward strand.
TTGTCTCCAAACTCTTTGGGTCGTGAGCCTTATCAGTAAAACATTTTAAACACATACCTCCAATATGCATATATTTACATATTTATAAATTGCATAATTCATGTACTGATGGTTGTCCCCATACTCAGAATGCTCTTCCTCCTCATATCTGCCTCCTGACTTACAAATCTCAGCTAAATTCTCACCTACAGGAAAACTTTTCTAGTTCCTTCTAATTATAGCACTTTCACTCTATTGATTATTTCTTATTTATCATGTATATAACTTGTTTATACATTGTGGTTTACATGTTGTCTCTACCATTAGTTTGTGAACTCCTTGAAGCAGGGACTATCTTTCGCCTTTCTTTTTGTATCCCCAATGTCTGGTGCACAGCAGGTGATTAATAAATGCTTATTGATTATGAACTCCTTTTCAGAATAAGATTTCTAAATGCATAAAAAAAAGAAACATAGTATTACAAAGGAAATCAATTATATCAAAATGCAATTATTAAAAAAAAATTCAGAAACCCCCTTGAAATGTCCGTAGAACCTAGGTTAAGAACCCTTACCTAGAATCATGCCTTGACCAATGGAGGTACACAGGCCCCCACTTTGGAAGAAACTGATCTATTACAACCTATTCGTTTTGTAGATGAAGAAACTTAGATATGGAGACATGAAATGCTTTTCTGAAGGTCACCAGTGAGTCAGTATGCAAAACTGAGTCTCATAGCTTAATATTCTTTCCATGACATGATAATACAATGTGTCCATGTTTTGGGGTTTGTTTGTTTGTTTGTTTGTTTGTTTGTTTGTTTGTTTGTATCCCTACCCTAGCCTTCATGAAATGGTACTGACTTAAGGATTTTGAATAGAGTAGAGGACCAGAAATGGCTCCTCCGGAGGTCCCTCCATCTATTTACCTATTTTCTAAGAGTACCTGGGTTAGCATAAAGTCACCATGCTCTCCCTGGGAGAACTCTCCTCTGTGCTTACAACACCAACATATTCAGCTTCTGAGGGGCAAGGGAGAGCCCATTTTGTGTAACTAGTTCTAATGAAGATAAAATTGACTTCTGATAAAAGAGTATTTTGTAGATAAGCCCTCAACTGAATCCCTACAATACCATCTTGTCCCAATAAAATCCCTAGACACACCTGGACAGTGTCTAATCAAAATTGATATCTCCTCTAACACCTGGCGCAAAGCTTTGCACATGTTTTAATCCATCACGGGTCTGTGGTTCCATCTGTAGAAGATGATCCACACCCAATAACTCACATCGAAACCTATCTATTATAATAGATAAGTCTTAAGGAGTTCCCTGCAGCTCAGGGAGGTTATATGTCACACAGGGTCACACAGCTGGTCAGTCAGTACCTTCTATATGTGAATCAATGTGCTAAGGTCTGGGAATACAAGCCAAAGACAATCCCTAGTCTCAAGGAGCTCGTGGTCTAACTGGTACTTACCAGCTAGACTGGTACTTGCCAGTCTGAGGCAGGACTTAAGCTTTGGTCTTCTTCAACCCAAGTCAGAGAAGGTGCTCAATAAATGCTGGTCAAATTGAATTCTCTACAAGAGACTTGGATCATAATAATTGATATCATTATATTTTTGAGGTGCTTTACAGTTTATAAAGCTCTATATAACCCTTTCAGTGAGGAACCTTTGGGTCCCCATAATAAGCCTACCATGTGTTCATTATCATTCCCATTTTATGTATAAGAAAACTGAGACTCAGATATTAAATGATTTGTCAAAGATCACACAGGTAGTCAATTGTAGTATCATGATGTCAACACAAGTCTTCTGATTCCAAATCTAGCATTCTTTCTATTTACTTAACATCAGATTCAAGCTAGGTGAGCCTTTTGCAAAGTGACTCCAGTGAGGCATAAAAACAAAGTGGTCATTTTCTTCCCTATTAAAAATCCATTAGGTCAAGCCTCTTTCTAGTTTTTGTAGGATCCTATCATCCAATGTAAATACAGAGAGAGAGAGAGACTTCTACTGCAGGTTAAAATTCAAAATGAGAGCCCAGGATAGATAGCAGCATGTTATACTGGAAGGAACACTGACTATGGAAGCAAAGTCTGGCTCCTACACTTCATTTCTCTGGGCTTCCCAGGAGAGAGATCACAGAGTTTGGGAGGGGAAGGAATGTCCAATGATGTTGGAAAGACAGGGTGGGGCTGTGTTGTTAGTAATTTTAAAAACTTAATAGTGGAATTAATGCTTTTATTCTATAGGCAATAGGGAACCCCTGGAATTAACTGAGATGATCAGATCTACCTTTAAAGGAAATCACCCAGATAGCAATGAGTTGTATGTTTAAAAGGAAAGCAATATATTTCCCCCAAATGATGGAGAGACCTGAGTTTGAATCTCAGCTCTGACACTTACTGATGGGGTAATCCAGAACAATTCATATAACCTCCTTAGACCTCAGTTTCCTCATCTATAAACTGGAGATAATACTTAAATGACTTACTTCACTGGGATGTTAAGAGTGAAAGACTTCATAAAGTTTGAAGCTCTGTAGAAATGGTGAATGGTGAACAAAATAAGGCATATGAATGTAAGGGAAGACTATTGTGCAGAGAAAAAATGATGAAATGAATGGTTTCAGAGAAACCTGGAAACCTTTGCGTGGTCTTATACAGAATGAAGTGAGCTGAACTAGAAAAACAATTTATACCATAACAAAATTATAAAAAAGAATAATTTTGAGACTTTATAACTCTGATCATTGCAATGACCAATCATAGTTCCAGAAGATCAAAGATAAAGAATGTTGCCCATCTCCTGACAGAGCTGTGATGAACTACATGCACAGAAAGAGATATACATTTTTGGACCTGGCCAATTTAAGAATTTATTTTAACTGTATATAATTGTTACAAGGGTAGTTCCCACTCCCACTTCACCCCAGTGGGAGAAAGACATGAGAGAAAGAGAAAAGAAATGTTAATTTAAAATAAATTTAATTGTGAAAGAAATGAGAGCTACTATTATTTATTGAGTCCTTCATCCCCTAGATTATTGTCAACAACCTCCTAACTGGTTTTGCTGCCTTAAATACCTCAACCCTCAAGTCCATCCTACATACTGCTTCCAAAGTAATTGTTGTTAAACACAGAAGTCTAGATGAGTAATCAAAGGAAATTAATAATAGTAATAATAATAATAATAATAAGTGGTCCAAGACTATGAACAAATAGATCTCAAAAGAACAATTGCAAACTATTAGCAACCACATAATAGAAAGTTCCAATCATGAAAAATTAGAGAAATGAAAATCAAAAAAGCCCTAAGGTTTCACCTAACACCCAGCAAATTGGCAAAGACGGCCAATGATGGGAATAGTCACTGTTGAAGGGATTGGGGAGAGAAAGACACACTGCTGCATTCTTGATGGAGCTATGGATTAATAGAACTATTTTGGAAAACAGTTTAGAATTATGTAAATAAAGTGACTAAGATGTCTGTATCCTTTGATGTAGAGATTACATAGGCTTAAACTCCCAAGTAGGTCATTGAAATGCAAGCACAGTAAAAGCAAAATAAATAAATAAATAACCAAGAAAATAAAATATAATAGATTTGGACAGATACATTGACTCCTACTTAATCAACTCCAGTGGTTTCCTATTACCTCTAAGATCACATATAAATTATTCTCTTTACTTTTTAAAGCTTTACATAATCTGGCCCCAATCTCCTTTCCAGGCTTGTTGGACATTATTTCATCTCCCACACACTTTGATCTAGCCAAACTGGCTTTCTCTCTCTTTTCCACTTAGGACACTCCATGTCCCACATA
>NW_020954751.1:3260011-3456102 GCF_900497805.2 Vombatus ursinus
AAATATAGCATATCAATACAGTTTTAAAATATTTTCATATCTACTTGATATCCTCCCTCATTAAAATGTAAGTTCACTTCAGATAAGAATTGTTTCATTTCTTGTATTTGAATCTATAATACTCAGCATAGTGTCTTGCACATAGTAGGCACTTAATACATTCTTGTTGAGTGAGTGCTTGCATATGTGCTCAGGCCAGGCTGGGTACAGTGAGGGATTTAAGAAGAGGAATAAAAACATTAATAGCTATCATTTCCTCTACTAGATTCTTTCTCTGATAACTCTGTGTAGTGGGCACTTGACTCAGGGTTCTCAAAGTCTATGCTAGCAGTATACAAGCTCTGTTAGTCCCTACCAAAGTGAAAAGAATTCAATTTCAAGCTCAGGGTTATGTGAAACATATGCATGCATTGATTTGAGGTCAGTCTATCTAATTGCAAAGAGTTTCACTGACAGAAGGCTGGTCACCAGGGAATGAATTTATTTTTGGTTAGAACAACCTCTGAAACTGTTTTTTGAGACATGGTAGGGTTATGCCCCACATTGGTAGAAGGCTCAGCAAGGTCAATGAATCCCCAGATTGAAGTATTAAAGGTGAAGGAACATCTATCTAACATGGTATAATTCATATCACACATTTCTCATAGCTAGCCAATGAACTAACAAATGAATGTATTAAGGCAACACTTTAGGAATCAGCCATTGCTTTGGGATGGGCATTCTCTCCTCTGATGCAGATCAAAATCCATTTACACCCTGAAAGATGGCTGTTCAGAGTTGCTGTAGACAAATGCTTAGCAAATATCAGACTTCTTGTATTATAAATGAAGACAATGAGGGCTAAGGATATGAAGTGATTTGCCCCCAATCACCCAAAGTCAGAGGCAATTGAGAAGCTGTCTATTATAGTAGAAAGAAGGCTGGATTTGGAATGGAGAGATTTAGTTTAAAATCCTGACTCTGACATTTGCTAGCTCCATGAAGATGAACGTGTCACCTGACCTCTATAAACCTGAGTTTTCTCATCTTTAAGATGGGAATAATATTTGTACTACCTACCTAATAAAATTGTTGAAAATAAAGAGGCTAGAAACCTTAACATGTTATAAAGAACCAGGATCCAAATCCAAAATTATATTGACAAGTTTGAAAGATGAATGAAATATGGTGACATTTATTGGAGATAAATCAAAGACCTACACAGAGGTTCAAAATAAATCATTTTCATGTAAACAGTTATGTATGGATATAGAGTAGTTTGTCTGAAAACTATATGGGGATTTTAATGACCTTCAAGTTTAATATGAGTCAATAATGTGATATGGTAGCCAAGAAAGCTAAAGCAATCTTTGGCTACATAAAGGGGTACCATGCTAATGGAATGTTTGCCTATAGAGTTCATCAACCAACCAATCAACAAAGCTCTATTGCATGCCCAGTATAAGCCAGGCATTATGTTAGGTGCTTGAAATACAGATACAAAGAATGAAACAATCTCAACTCACAATGAATCTACATTCTAATGAAGGAGACAAATACATATAACAATATAGATATAAATAGAGAATTGATATAAAGTAACTGAAATGTAAAAGCAAATATTCAAACTCTGGTCCTATAACTATAACTTAGGTACTCTTTACCACCACGCTGCATTCCTAGGGCTGGGTAGTGATGTGAAATAAGGCTAGGAGGGGAGAACAAAGCCAAACAATGGAGGCCCTAGAATATCATTTGAGCAACTGAGAATAAGGACCTCAAAACAGGAAAAAGATTTCCTGCAGGTCCTTCCACTTGATTTAGTCCTTTAAGTCAGAATTGGAAAGGTAAGAGGAAAGAAAGAAAAAAAAGAAAGGAAGAGAGAGACACAGGAAGGAAGGAAGGAAGGAAGGAAGGAAGGAAGGAAGGAAGGAAGGAGGGATGAGGAGTGAGGAAGGGAAATAGAAAAGATAAACATATAGAAAAAAGGAGATAGAGAGAGAGAGAGAGAAATAATCCTTACATTACCTTTAAGAACCTTACATTCTACTAGATTATGAATCACTCACTAACTCAGCTTCAGCTATGTTAATATTCCCTTCACTCTGAAGAAATCAACTCTTCAGTAGCCTGGGCTTGGCTATAAACAAGTAGAAAACATATGGTCAAAGAGTAAGTTGAATCCTTTGCCTGACAGAAACTCTTCTCCCTGTCTATACTGTAGATGGACTAAGTCAGTTGCCCTCCAACAATTCAGCTTGGAATGATACTGATCTCCATTCAAATTACAGATTGTTTCCTGAGGGAATGGGTGGGTGGATGGTTTTAGGCCATTTTATTACAGCTGTTTGTTTTGAGATGGCCGCAAAACTGCTCTCAGTGTTTGTCCTAATCCTGATATCTTCTTCCTCAAACACATCAGTTTATGAAAAATAACTGATACCAAGAACACAAATAGACACCAAAGGCCTGAAGAGATGAAATACTTTCTTAAATGCTACTGGTCCCCAACTACATTCCACAAATATTATCTCCATTATTCTCCCTTTGATAAAGGCTAACATATGACCTCTGGTGTCTTTACAAAACAAATGTGGCTTTGAATTTTTAAAAAGCTTTTGCTTCTAGAAGAGAAATGGACATGATTTTCATTTTTTTACATTTTTCATTGAGCACACATGTAGGAACCAAAACCCCAAGTTTTTGTTTGCTTGCTTGCTTCTTTGTTTATTTCTTCCCCTTGTGGACATTTTTTTTGTAATTTGATATCCTAGGTGATATCAATCATGAATTTCATCCATTCAGTAAACATTTATCAAATGCCAACTAAATATAAAGCATTGAGTCTGGGAGTGAAGGTTCAAAGACAAAAATCAAAAACAAACAGTACCTTCCCTCAAAGACCTTACATTCCAAGGAAGTGGGAGACAATCGTACACAGACTAATTAATATAAAATATATGCAAAGTAAATACAAAGTAATTTTGTTGCTGTTGTTGAGGGGGCAGGGAGAGAACTGGTAGGATCCAGGAGAGCTAGTAGAATCAGGAAAGACTTGCAGAAGGTTAACACTTGGGATTATCCTTAAAAGAGGCTGAGACTAAGGATTCTAAGAGTCAGAGGCATGGAGGAAAAGCATTCCAGAACTAGTAAAAGGCACAGCTACTGAAGACAGAATGCCATGTATATGGAATACCAAGTAGGTTAGTTTGACAGGACCAGAGTGCAAGAGAAGAAGTAATATGCAATCAGTTTGGAAAGACAGGTTGGAGTCAGATTTAAATGGTTTTAAATATCAAACAGAAGAGTATGAATTTTATTCTAGAGATAATAGGGTGTCCCTAAAGCTTCTTGAGTGTCACAATCAGACCTGTGCTTTAGGAATATCAATTTGGCAGCTATGTAGACAGTAGATTAGAGAAGAGAGATTCTGAAAATAGGGTTCATGTTAGAGATGACAAAGGCCTCAACTAGGGTGTGTGAGTGTGTGAATATAAAAAAAGGCACAGATGTGAGAAAGGCTATGGAGGAGGAAGTGACAAGTCTTGGCAGAGAAGATTACTCCAAGGTTGTGAAGCTGGGTGGTAAGAAGGGTGTCAGTATCCCCAATAGAAATAATGAAATTACAAAGAGTAATGGGTTTAGAAGGGAAGAAAATGAATTCTGTTTTGGACATATTGTGTCTGAGATGATGAGGCAGCTAGATGGCACAGTGGATATAGCTCTGAGCCTGGAGTCAGAGAGACCTGAGTTCAAATCTAGCCTCAGACACTTACTAGCATAACAGTGTGACACTGGACAAGTCACTTAATATCTATTTGCTTCAGTTTCTTTAACCATAAAATGTGAATAATAATAGCATCTACCTCCCACGATTGTTGTGAGGATCAAATGAAATTTTGTAAAGTACTTAGTATAGTGCCTGGCAAATTGTAGGCACCTAATAAATATTTGTTCCTTTCTCTCATCTTCCTGTCTTCTAAAAGACATATGATTGGAAATGTTCAACTGTTCAATGAGCAGTTAGTGATATAGGATTAGAACTCAGAAGAGACAATGAAAGCAGTAGATAGAAAGAAAACAGATGAATCAATAGATAATGGAATCATATGTATATATGCATACATGTGTATGTATGATAAAATCATAGGATTTGATGAAAACATGGGAAAAATTATAGAGGGAGAGAGCAGAGCACAGGATAGAGCCCTGAGGACACACAGATTTGAAGTGTGGGACATGGTGATCCATGGTCTATGATCCAGCAAAGGAAACTGAGAAGGATCAACTAGGTACTTAGGAAGAGGAACAGGAAAGAGCAGTGTCATATAAAACCAAAGAAGAGAGAATATCCAAGAGGAGAAGGGTTGCCTATAGTGTCAAATACTGCAGAGAAGTCAGGAAGGATGATTGATAAGAAAAGGCCATTGGATTTAGCAACTGAGAGATATTTGGTAAGCTTTGAGAAATAGTAGCCGTGCTGCATGGCCTTGAAAAATAATTGAAAGAAGATAAAGTAGAGACAAAGGAGTGGACAGGCTTCTTTTTCTGTTTCCCCTGGAAGTCTGACTGTGAAAAGGAGGAAAGATCTAGGATGATCTAGAAAAGAATCTATCACTTTCCTCCTTCCCTTTACACATACTGTTCTCCCCACCTGGAATGCTGTCTATCCTGATCTCCTTCTTTAGGGGCTTCCAACTGCCCACAAATGAAGCACAACATGAGGGCCTGATGCCTTCAATATCAGTCATCCAGGCTTGTATATTCTATGAGATCTGACAGGTGATTGTATGGGAAGATGAAGAAAAGGGAAGAGTCAAGGAGGATGTCAAGATGACAAACCTGAGTAACTGGAAGAATGATGGTGCCCTCAAAAGAAAAAAGGGAAGTCTGAAGGAGGGTCAGGCTTAGGGGGAACAATAACAAGTTCCATTTTGGTCCTGTTGAGTTTGAGTTGCCTCCAGAACATCTAGGAGGAGCTATCCTACAGAGAGTTGGTAATGATGGAAATAAGACCTGGAAAGTAGGGCTAGGCAACTGAGGATGAATACCAGTCTCAGTTCATTCTCGACATCAACACTCTTGATAATATTCTTAATAAGAAAAGTTATTACTTTGTATTCATCTTCAGTTGCCTGATGCTACTTTTCAGGCCTTACTTTCATCTTACTTAAATATATTTCAAAATTTAAGCTGATGGATGAATTTCCCAAACACCCAGAGCTCCCCTTGCTTCCCCATCAGCATCACTTGCATTTATGCCATTAGGATCCTGGCTTCAAGAGTATCCCTTCCCTCTTAGCCTGGCTTTCTTGTAGAAATTTAGACTGTGGGGTATCATATATTCTTTGACCTCTTTGAAACTTGCTCTCCCCAAATCTAGGATCCATGTCAGATGATGTAAGACTTTCCTTTTTCCCCCTCTACCTCTCATGAACTCAAAAGTGGATTGTTCGTTTCCTTGAACAATATCCAATATTTCTTCTCTATCATATATACATATAAATGTTGTTGTATTGGTTAGAATCAAGTTAGAATAATAGTTCACCCTAGTTGAAATGATCTTAACCTGGGGTCCATGATTTTGATTTTGGAGGGGGACAATAATCTTAATGAGGAAAAATTACCCTTTATTTCAGTATTTGAATTGGTTTACTTTGTAATCTTATGCATTTTATTTTATTTTATTTTATTTTATGCATCTAAAAACATTCTGAGATGTTGTTCATAGCAGTCACTAGACTGCCAAAGGGGTCCATGACATACACAAATAAAAAGAAAGAAGGAAATAAACATTTATTAAATGTCTACTGTGTGCCAAGCACGTTACAAATATTGTTTCATTTCATCCTCACAACAGCCCTAGGAGGGTAAGTGCTATTTTTTAATCACTCTTTTGTGGTTAAATAAACTGAGGCAATCAGAGGTTAAGTGACTTGCCCAGTGTTACACAATTAGTAAGTGTCTGAGTCTGGATTTGAACTCAGATCTTCCTGACTACTGATCCAGTAGTCTATTCACAGAGTCACTTAACATTATTTATGGTGTTGCCATCTTCTCAATCACCCAGACTTAAAACTTTGGAGATCATATTTGGCTCTCCCTAATCTCTTATCTCACACATTTAATCACTAGCCAAGTCCTGCTGCTTCTGCTTCTGAAATGTCATTTCCATCTGGCCCCTCCTTTTCATTCTCCTTACATACAATATAGTTCAGGTACTAATTGCCTTTTTCTCAAATTATTATTAATGGCCTCCTAACTGATCTCCTCAACTGCATTCTTTCCCCTTTTTCATCTGTTCCTCACACAGCTGCCAGAATAGTCTTTCTAGTACAGTGATCTGATTGAGAGACTTTATTGCTCAAATATTTTCAGTTAATCTCCACTGTCTAACGAATAAAATATCTCAGAAGTTTACTATAGCATTCATAGACCTCTGCAATCTGCCCCAGCTTACCTTTCCAATCTTTTCTCCCACTATTCTCCGTCATCGCACACATCTCTGTGTATTCTGGACAAACTGAAACATTCGCCATCCCCTGAATGCAATAATTAGAGGTGAAGGCACCCAGAAGCCCCAGGGAGTTGACCAAAGCACCCCAGGATCGTAGGATCATAGACTGACAGCTGGAAGGGACCTCAGAGTCCCTTCAGTGCCAACCAGTCCAACCCTCCTCATTTTACAGAAAAGGAGACTGAGACCAAGGAGGATAAGTGACTTACCATCACCACCACCACCACACTCCAAGGTCACATAGGCAGTAAACATGAGAGGAAAGATTCAAACTCAATTTGGCACCGGAACCAATGCTATTTCCCCACTTGCCTTTGCTTACACTATCCTCTATATGTAGAAGAGACTTATCCTGCTACCAGCACCCCATCTCTATCTGCTGAAACCTTTCCATCCTTCAAAACCCTACTCAGGTGCCAACTCTTCCATCATTTCTTCCCTAAGCCCATAGGCCTCACCCCCAATTAGAAGTGATCTTTGCTTTCCTTCAAACTCCCCAGGCTACTCTGATCTCTCCTACGTATGTCAACATATTCAAATTTATATTATAACTATTTAAGGGACACATTGTTCCTCCCATTCCCATATACACATACACTGCCCACTAGCCTAGGAGTTTTTTGAAGACAAAGCTTTTTCCATTTTCATCCCTGAATCCCTCATCTGGACCCTGTACAATGACTTTATGTACAATTATTGTTGACTCATTTCAGTCATATCTGACTCTTCATGACCCCATTTGGGATTTTCTTGGCAGAGATATTAGAGTGGTTGGCCATTTCCTTCTCTGGGTCATTTTATAGATGAGGAAACTGAGGCAAGCAGGATTAAGTGACTTGCCCAGGGTCACACAGCTAGTAAGTGTCTGAGGCTAGATTTGAACTCAGTAAGATGAGTCTTTCTGATTCCAGGCCCAGCACTCTGTCCACTGCACCTTCAAATTGTCCTTATATATAATACGAATGGGGACCAGATCTCTGATTTCATTAATATAGAAAACTCCCAGATGAGGCAACTCCCTTTACCATCTCAGGTCAGCTTCATCTCAATAATTTATAATCCCACAGAGTTACCTATATTACTGAAACGTTAATTGACTCGTCTGGGATCACTCAGTCAGTATGTGTCAGAGGTGAACCCATATCTTTTTGGTTCTGAGGCAGGCTTCCTATGTGATTAAGTGGAATTACCAGAATGTCTGGCCCTACAAAGAAAAACATTTAGGACCATTTGACATAAACAAAGTATCATCATGTTGTGAAGGAAAAGTAGTTGTTGAAACAAGCAGGATTAACAAAATAATGAACCAACTAGAAGGTAGACTTCTATAGGCTTTGAGAATTTTGCTGGGGAGGTTTAGGAAGACAGAAAAAAGGGAAGGAAAAATAGTAACACCTTGGGCAGGTTGTTTTTGTTTGTTTGTTTTTTGTTTTGTTGTATTTGGCTCTAGTCAGTTTGGGAGGGAATAGTCCTAATCAGAATCTAGACATTTGTGTACCATAGCATTGGTTTGCAAAATTATGCCTTTTCTGTGGTATTACCCATCAGAGGCTTTGAGTTTTCCCTGTAACACATGTGTAATGGGGGTTGAGGGTATGTCGAGACTACCTAAGATGGGAGAGAAATGATGATTCCTCTATCATATTAATAATCAATTATTGAGTTAGGATCAGGATTTTTTTTTCAGAAGCCTGTAGGTTGTTCAGTCTTGATCAGGATTGCTAATAATGAGATTGATTTAACTTTCTTAACAATCTTGTTCAGACCCCACCCAGGTAGGGAAGTCCACTGTGCTCTATTCAGGCCTGGGTGGAAGCAAATTCTTTGATTAAATTGCCCAAGACTACGAGTTGATTTGGAAGTAAATGACATGATCAAAATCCCTTCCCCCAGCCCCTCATTAGAATAGGTCCACTTCTCATAATATTCATTCTTTCTCACTACTTGTTAACCCATCAGAATCCATTGCCACCTTCAGGAGCACCCATCCTCAAAAGGGAATATAAGCCTTGAGTGGGTTCCATGAGGTGTCCTTGGCATTCAAGAGTGTTACTGACCCTTTAATTAATAATATGCTAGCATTATTGATAAAATGATGAATTACCCAGAAACTATGTCTCTCAAACTTTTTAACCATTACAGATGACTTCATATACACAGAAGATGCTACCAAACTGTTTTTAGGAGACTGGAGCATGTGTGGGCACTCTCTGTTGGATTACCAAGTGGTTGGGAATAGCCTCTTTCTATTGGCTGTATGGTTTTTATACCAGTCTCACTCACCAGCAAAGGCAGAAACTTTGGCTGAATCACTTTTGAGAATGAAGACCTCCTTTACCTATACCGTGTATTAAGGGAGGAGGACCTGAGAGTCCCACACTCCACCCCTTAGGCCATATGGCCCTGAGAAATGAACCTAGGTCTTTGGCCTCTCTGTATGTTCTTTTCTACTTTAGGGACCTGAAGTGGAGTGTCCAATTTGGCACAGGAATCTGTGGGATTCCAGCCCAGCAGAAACCAACTGGCAGGTTTGCACTTGAACTTGGTGGGACTAATGACATGTAAGCTAAACTGTGAGTCTAATTCCCCTCCCATCTTTTCTTAGAGACTGAAGTGATATAAGTAGAATTACGGTCCAGGAAGGTGTTGGGTGTAAATATCCTTGCAGTGGTTAAATAGAACTGAGGTGCTGGTCACTGGACCCCTAAAATGAAGGGGGGGGACACAGCCAATGGGTGCTTGAGCCAGTTGCAAAGGAAAGAGGTTATCCTCAAGTCAAACACATTCCACCCCCTCCTGCCAAGGTTCAGAGAATCCTGAGGGTGGTAAAATTTAAAACACTCTGAGAGAATGGGGCCAGTCAAACCATGTTATACATGCCAATCACTTATATAATAAATATAATATTATATTAGTAAAAAACAAAATAAATATACAATAAAAACTGTGAGTCATGGAAAGCCAGAATTTTTGGCTTTTTAAAAAACAAAACAAAACAAAACAAAACATGGCAACATGGCCAAAAGGCTGGGTTTAGGGACAGGAAGACTTGGATTCAGGCCTCTTCCTCTGACATGTACTAGTCACACAACCTTAGGAAGTCATTTAGCCTTTCAGCATCCCAAGCATCTCTCCAAGGCTCTGTATTGCAGAGGAGTTGCCTGTTTGTATTGGTTTCTACACTAAGAGTTACCCATAAAGATGATATCATAGTTCATATCCCTACCCCTACACACAAAAAGTCTTTATTAAAAGTCTCATTAAAAGTGACCCTTATTAAAAGTCCCTTGTTAAAATTGTCCCTCTATGAATGTACCTGTTGTTGCATCCGGAGGCAGCTATGTAAATAGTGGCTGGAGCACTGGTCTTGTAGTTAGGAAGACTTGACACTGACTAGCAGTATGGGTATGCACAAGTCACTTCACCTCTCTTTGCCTCAGTTTTCTCATCTACAAAATGGGGATAGTAATAGTACCTACTTCCCAGGGTTGCTCTGAAAATCAGATGAGATAATATTTGTAAAGCACTTTGCTAGCCTTCAGGGTCTATTTTTAACAATTATTATCATTACACCTTGATGGTTTCTTTCCCTACCTGACTCTGGTCTTTATTATTTTCAGGGGACCTTTAAATGAATATCCCTTCCAGAGTTTTAACACCTCTGACCTCTTCACAAAGAAGCTTAATTTTGGTTTAGTAAAGAGGTGGTAGTTGTCTTAAGATTCATCTTTTTTTTGGGGGGGGGGCATGTTCTTGCTTTTGTCCAGGGATCTATCCTACTGCTATGCAGGTACAGGGAATAATGTTAATAGTGTTCTCTCTTTAGAGAGGTCAGGATTATTGAATCCTAGCACACAGGAGCCAGGCTTTGTGCAGACTAAAGGCAGATTTGAATAGATCAAAGGATGTTTATGCCTGAGGCATGAGAGGACAAAAGAGAAAAAGCCAACTTTCATTTTGCAAACAGTTAAGTGACCATGTATGGATCACATGGCCTAGGCACTGAGCATATACAAAGACACATAGTCAATCAATCAACAAGCATCTATTAAGTGCCTACTATGTTCTAGGCATTTGCTAAGCACCGACCATACAGACAAATGTGAAAGTTGCCCTCAGTCAGAGAAGTTTACAGTGTAGTCTGAGAAGGCAACATGTAGATACAAAGTGATTTGGGGGGAAAGGGTCTGGCAACCTGGAAAGATTAAGAAAATCTTCATGTTAAAGGTTAGAATTTAACTATTTGATTCTAGACTCCTTGACCTCAGAGATTGCTTTACTTTGGTCTTTGCATCCCCATTAGTTAGCACAGTGCCTTGTACATACCTAGTAGTTGCTTAATAAATACTTGTTGATTGATTTGGTGCATGAGCTGAACCTAAAAAACTAGCAGAGGTGAGGATGGAGCACCTTCTAGGTACTGGGGACAGCCAGGGCAAAGGAAGGGAAGGTAAGAGATGGATTGACCCCATGTGAGCTTTAGTAAGAAGATCAGTTTGGCTAGATAATGGAGTGCAGAAAGGGGATTGATATATTAGAGAAGGATTCTGAGAAAGATTCTGACCATAAAGAGTTTACAATGTAGTTCATAGACAAATGTAATGCAAATTAGATGCTGAACGTGTACAAGACTTGAATATAAAGCAGATGTGGGGGGAAAAAAATCATTTCCAGCTCGTAAAAATAAGGCAAGACTTGCTTGAGCAGGCTATATTTTATCTGGGCCTTGAAGGATAGATAGAATGTCAATAGGGGAAGATAGAGAGAAAGAAACATAAAGAAACTCTGTAAGCAAAAGGACAGAATGCCTGCTCCCTGCTCACTCCCTAAAGGAATGGGACTGATAATTATGGGCAATTAACAATTAAGGCCTAGAGGAAGAAAATATGCTTAGCAAGAAAAAGGTATATTGCAAACCATGATTGCAAGTAATTCAACTAAGTATGGGTGTCAGCAAATCTGGAGGTTTAGGCAGGAATCAGGAAACACAGGTCAAAGCTGAGGGTTGGATCAGCATAGAACAGGTCATATATAATAGAGGTACTAGAACAAGGTGTTGGGCAAATAATGCACAAGGTCTCTACCCAAGACAATCGTTTTTACTGCAACATCACATGCTGAACCTGCCTCCTTGTTCAGCTGCTTCCCCATTGCAGTCATCCTGATCATAAAGGCAGAAATGAAGGATATAATGAGGGGGTTATACTAGATGTAAAGTTGGAAGAGAATTCAGAGGTTATCTAGTGCTACCCCCTTCATTTTTCAGATGAGGAAACTGAGGGCCAGAGCAATTAAGTGACTTGTCCTAAGTCATGTCAGTAGCAAATGGTAGAGCCCAGAATCTCCATTTCCAAAGCATGCACTCTTTCCATTATACCATGGAAAAGTCATAGATTTTGACTGGAAAAGTGTGAGGTTAGGTTAGAAAAGTAGGTTAAAACAAGATTGTGAAAGTCCCTGGGGCCAACTGAGAAGTTGGTATTTTATTTGGTAAACGAAAAGAGGAGCCAATTAAGGTTTATGAGCAGAAGAGTTATATGATCACACCTGGGAATCAGAAAGACCAATGTGCCCATAGAGGTATACCATGGGGGAAAGACTCAAAGTGGAGAGACCCATTTTAGGAGACTATTGAAACAATCCTGAACAAAGGTAATGAGAACATGAGTAGAGAGGTGGTAGTGGAGATGGTAAGATGTAAATGTAAGGTGGAATAATGGAGAGAAATGATGACTTGGGTAACTAATGCAGGAAGGCAGGACAAAGAAAAGGACATGAGGTTACAAGGGGGCTTTGGCTACATTCTGCATGAAAGGATTTTAAAAGGTTCCTTAGTTCTTCAAGATGCAAAAGAATTCAGCAACAGAGTCAGTTTTATTCCCAAATTCCATTTGTTTTGTAGCTCCTTGAAAAGTAAATGACTTCTCTGCAATTTTTGGTCACCCCATTCATGAGAATGACAAAGCGTCCCCTGGCTCTCCCCTCCCCACCCCGAGCCTCTGCTGCTTGTTTGAAACCCCATTGACAGATAGTGGTTTGAAGCGAGGCATCCTAATATCAAAGGCGACAATGTGCCAGCTCACAAGGACATAGAAACCCCTCCTCACTGCAAATAAATCAATGTACTGCTATGGGAAATTACTGTATTAAGGGCTGGTTATTATTTAAGAACAAAAACAAAACTTACCTTCATCAGACACTCTCTCTTAGGAATTTCTTTATGATTGTATTGTTTTGCAAGTCACACAAAACAATTTTAAGTTAACCACATCCTGACACATCTTGCCTTCTCCAGTCAGGCAATTTACATAATGAGTAATTTACAAACACACACATTAGCTAAATGCATGTCTAAACCAATAGCTTGCAAAAGTCAGCTTGTAATAATAATAGCTCATTTATATATAACATTTTAAATTTTTGAAGGCACTTACATATGTTTTCTTATTTAAGCCTCATAATAACTCCGAGAGGCAGGTACTCCAGGTATTAGCCCTACTTTTAACAATTTAGGGAACTTGTCCACGGTCAGACATCTAATAAAGTATGAAGGGTGGGATCTGAACCTAGGTTTTCCTGATGTACTTTATCCAGTATAGTGTACCACGCTGCAAAGGGAGAGGGGAGGGAAGAGGGAGACAGAGACAGAGACAGATCAAGAGACAGAGACACAGAGAGACAGATACAGACAGAAACACAGAGACAGACACAGACACAGACAGAGAGACAAAGACTTAAAGTCAGGACCATACCTGGGTCCAATCATGGCTTTGGGATCCTGAATGATCAGGTCACTCAATTTCTCTGATTTTCAGTTTCCTCATCTGTAAAGTGCTCATTATTATTACTATTATTTTAGACAATTGGGGTTAAATGACTTGCCCAGGTCACACAGCTAGTAAGTGTCAAGTGTTTGGTCTGAGGTTGGATTTGAACTCAGGTCCTCCTGACTTCAGGGCCAGTGCTCTATCTACTGCGCCACCTAGCTGCTCCCTAAAATGCTCATTATAATACCCACATTGGCTACCTCACAGGTTTGTTGTGAGGAAAGAGCTTTATAAACCTGAGAGCCTATAGAAATAGCAACTATTTGTCTATTTGTCACATCAGAGAAGACTTTGATTTATTTTAGCAAAAGTTGACCAGCCCCTCAAAGTTAGCAATGAAGTAGACCATATAGTCGTATCATAATATCCAGTTTCCCAAACACACAAAGGCTCTATCCAATCAGAGCAAAAACTTGGGAGGTTTTCCCTTTACAGAGCTGAAGGCTGAGAAAGGACCTCTGAGGAGAGGGGGGCTTCTGGGATATTCGGACTGCAAAGGTCCTCACCTCAGAGGAGCATCTCCACCATGTCTCCAACAATCTTCTCACCCTGGAAGATCCCTCTTCTCCCACAGCCTTCTCACATTAGAGAGCCTTCTGCCTCTGCAGACCCTTCCTCTGATTGGTCGGTTCTTCTAAGGAACTGCATTTTAAGGGATGCCCTCGTCAGCCATGTCTACTCCTTCATTGCTCTCTGGGCTCTGCTACTGATGCTCTGGACTTCCTTCTCTGCCCCACCCCAGATTTGAACTCTGTACTTCCTTACTTTATCTGCTACACCATCAAACAATGATCATATTAACAACTGATATGTGTATAGCACTTTGAGATTCACAAAATTCTTTACATGTATTATCTCATACATACATATCTCATTATTTGAACCTCACAGATACTCAAAGGGATGGGGGAGGGCAGGTAGCTACTGTAGGTATTGTCCTCAACTTTCCACCAACAATAAGGATTTAGTAAGAAAGGAAACAGGCTCTTATTAAGCAAGTACTATGTGCCAGGCACTGTGCTAAGGATTTTACAAGCATTTTCTCATTTCATCCTCACAGCAACCCTGGAGAGATAGTTGATATCATTATCCCCATTTAGCAGTCAAAGAAACTGAGGCAAAGGTTAAGTGACTTATCTAGGGTCTCACAAAAAGTATCTGAGGAGAAATTTGAACTCAGACCTTCCTGACTCTAAGCCCAGCACTCAATCTATTGTGCCATCTAGTTGCCTTACTATATGTCAAATACTATTCTAAATTCTGGGCATACAAATACAACAGAAAGATAGTCCCTGCCCTCAAGAAGTTTATCTTCTAATGGAGAAAAAAAACACATTACAGGAAGTTGTAAAGGGAATGAGACGATAATAATAGCTAATATTTATATGGTACCTGCTATGTGCCAAGTATCATGTTAAGTATTTTACAAATGTTATCTCATTTGATCCTCATTACAACAGGTAAGGGAGAGAGGTGCTATTATTATCCCTAGTTTACAGATAAGGAAACTGAGGCAAATGGAAGTTAAGTAACTTGCCTAGGGTCACATAGCTAGTAAGTGTCTAAGGCTAGATTTGAACTCTGGTCTTCCTGATTCCAGGCCCAGGACACCTAGCTGCCCCAAGGATATATGGAGGGATGAATGTACCCAAAGTGGGAGTATGGTGGAGAACAACCAGAGAGTCAGGAGTGCAGCCTAGAAAGGCTGAAAAAACTTAGACTGAGAGAGATTAGTTGACCTTCCCAATCAAGATATGAAAAGGCCATTGTGGTTATCAGAATGTGGAGTCTATTGCTACTAATAGAGTCATTGGAACTGGAAGGAATTGGATTGGTGATATGATTTTATGTACACACGTCCCCACCCCACATTGACTCCACGCTTCTGATCATTCTTAGCCATTTACCTTGTGCTGACTGTGGGACCCAGGTATTTCCAGTGTTCTTGTTGGCCTCTGATCACTGGACTACAGTTGGAAAGTTCCTTAGAAATCATACAAAGTTCAGCTCCCTCATTTAACAAGTGAAGATCCTGAGGCCCATAGAAGATGTTAGATGACTCCCACAAGATCATGCAGGTAGCAAGTGGAAAAGCCAGATTCAAACCGAGGTCTTTTGCTTCAAATTCAGGGCATCTCTCCACTACATCATGTGGCCTGGCTGAATAAGCTGTCAAATCAATACCAGGCTGGTCAAAGAGAGTATAACTATCTTTTAAAACTGTGGCTGCTAAATGACATTGCCACTTGCTTTAGCGGCAAGAGAGAAAGGGAGTGATCACTTTCCTTCAAATGTCCATTCAAGATTCTTATATAAAATTTCCTCCTCTGGAACATGAGAAGTTGTACTAGATCAAGGATTTTCAAAGTGTTTGTCCAGGGACCCTGGTCATCTCTAAAACCTTTTCAGGAGGTCCACAAAGAACAAAACTATTTTCATAATAATATTAAGATGTCTTAATTTCTAACATGGTTAATATGAATAAATATAACATACACAAACAAAAGTTCTTGAGGGGAGAGGTAATCTTCAATAATTTTTAAAAGTGTTAAAGGGGTTCTGAAACCAAAATATTTGAAAATCACTGGATTGAATGATCTCTTTGATTCCTTCACT
The DNA here is from genome assembly GCF_900497805.2 of Vombatus ursinus. Classification (NCBI taxonomy): domain Eukaryota; kingdom Metazoa; phylum Chordata; class Mammalia; order Diprotodontia; family Vombatidae; genus Vombatus; species Vombatus ursinus. The sequence goes on from NW_020954751.1 coordinate 3,275,951, forward strand.
TTCCACCATTCTATGACAAGTTTCTCACTTTTATAGGCACACAAAATGAATAGGGTCAATAATTTGTTTACCCGCTCCTTTTTTTAATGTCTAACATACATTAGGAAAATTGTGTAGCTCCCAAAGGAAATAGGCACATGAAGAGGAGAGGAAGTACATTCTTTGATGAAAAGTTGCAGCTGGACCAAAGGAAAAAAATGTAATTATTTTTTGCTTTCCTGCTCAGGTTGCCCAGCCTTTAAGATTTTATTAAAGCAACAATCATCAGTTGTACATTGAATTGTCACCATATTGTGCTACATTATGGTTTCAGAGCTCTTCCTGTAAGTGGGACAATAAAATGTGCAACAAGGGCAAAGTTGCCAAATGTCCTGGAAGTATGATATCTCTGACTGAGGCCCAAGTAAGCACCACCCTGTAGTAATTATCTGGCTAACTCAGACTGAAAGTTTACTGGACTCATCCTTGGAAATTTAAGGCAAACCATACTGAACTTATCTGGATAGTTATCTCAATCCTTATCTTCATTTTGACTGTGTTCACAAAGTCTGAGCAGCCTCCTAGTTTACCTTCAATACTTCAGTGGATCTCATGGGCATGGCTATTTCTTCTAATGAAGATGAATCCTGCCTTCTCAATCCATACAACTCTTGTCTATGGCTTCCCATGAATCCTGCACAGGGGAATCACCTAATGAGGACCTCTCTCTAGGTTTCTTGACATTGCCTGGTACCAATGCAAAAAGCTGTCTGTTATTCCTTACTTCCAGTGATAATGGCTGACTGCAAATCATGGATCATCATAATTTCCAGCTTTATTAGTCATGTCAGCCCTTCACACTCCATGGTCCAGTCAAAAGGGCCTTCTTACTATTCCTACACACACAGCACTCCACCTCCTGCCTTAATGCCTAGCATTAGCTGGAATATATCCCCATGTTGTAATGTATTCTCTTCTCACCTCTATGTCTTAGAATCCCTAGTCCAGGGGTGGGGAACCTGTGGCCTCAAGGCCTTCTAGGTCCTCCGGTGCGGCCTTGAGTGAGTCCAAGTTCTACAGAATAAATCCTTTTGTTAAGGGGATTTGTTCTGTGAAGTTTGGATTCAGTCAGAGGGCTGCACTTGAGGACCTAGAGGATGATATGTGGCCTCAAGGCCTCAGGTTCCCTACGCCTGCTCTCTTTCAAGGCTAAGTTCAAGCACGATTTCTTACAGAAACCCTTCCTTGATCCCCCCCTCCCCAGGTACCAGAACCTTTTCCTCACTGCAAATACCTTTGTATCTATTTTCATCTCTTTTTATATACCTGTATAGATACTCATTGTCTCTTCTGGATAGATTGTAAACTCCTTGAAGGCAGGGAATGTTTCGCTTTTATTTTTGTATATTTAGTGCCTACCAACAGAGTGACAGAAAGACAATAAATGTTTAATAAGTGCTTAATCATGTCTAATAAATGTTTATGATGTTAATAATGTTTGATAAATGGCAAGCATTATCAGTGGAAGCTAAGGACAGTTGCATTTGGTACCCATACAATGTCAAAAAACCTATAGAGAGGTCCTCATTAGCTGAGTCTCCTGTACAGGATTTATAGAAAGCCATAAAAAGAATTGTACAGATTGAGAAGGCAAGATTCAATTTCATTAGATAACTGAATTGAATAAAAAGTTGGGGTTATCCAATGGGCAATGAAAAGCATAAAAAGTCTACAATATATATCATCAATGCTAAACCGAATGTAAAAGTAGCATGAAAGATGTCATCAAAAAGATGACAGGATCCAAGATGATATATTGAGATTTGGAAGAAACTTTCTAGGTTATTAAGTCCAAACCTCTCACTTTACAGAAGAAAAAACAAGGCACTAGAAGGTTGTCACTTTCACATTGCATGAGGTCACAAAGGTACATAAGACCAGAAAAGGGAGTAGATTAGTCATGCATCCTTACACTTTACTATTTCAAAAATAAAATTTTAAAGCCCATTGGATTAAAACCACAAATTAAAAGAAGGAGAAGGGAGAGGAAGATGAGAATGAGGAGAAGAAAGAGGAGTAGAAAGAAAAAAAGGAGGAGAAAGAGGAGCAGGAGAAAGAAAAGGAGGAGAAAGGGGCAGCTAGGTGGTGCAGTGAACAGAGCTCTGGCCTTGGAGTCAGGAGGATCTGAGTTCAAATCCAACCTTAGACACTTAACACTTACTAGCTGTGTGACCCTGGGCAAGTCACTTAACCCCAATCACCAAAGCAAAAAAAAAAAAAAAGGAGAAAGAAGAGATAAGAAGAAAAGGAGGAGAAAGAGGAATAGGAGAAAGAAGAGGAAGAGAGAGTATTTAGAATTTTTTAGTGACCTGCAGTTTCACAAAGAATATTGAATCAGTATAGGTCTTTACAGTTACAAAGCACTTTATAAACATGCTCTCCTTTGTTCCTGTGAGGCAAATGGGGTGAGTATCTCTAACCCCATTTTATAGGAGAGGAGAGCAAAGACAAAGAAATTAAGAGGCTGGCCCAAGGTTGCACAATTAATCATTTGTAAAGCCCAGGCTTGAACCCAGAGTCATTTGACTCCAAGTCCATCAGTCTTTTCCACTGTCCTGTACAGCCTCTCATCAGTCTGTCTCTCTTCTGTGAGATAACATCAGGGTGGAAGAAGCCAGGAAACTCCATGCAGGCCTGCTCAGTTCCATTCTGTGTTTCAAGAGCGATTAGTGATATCCACAGGATCATCAGGTCCATCAGAGTAAATTCAAGCACAGGATACCCCAGAACCTGAATCTAGGTCACTAGAAGAAATGACTTGGAAGAATTACATTCTTAAAGCCAGTTGATCAGGTATGTTTAGAAACACACCACAAAGAGAGCCCTGAGACCTGACAACTAAATCCCACGGCACTTCCCTTAGTCACAAAGCTATTCAAATCTAAATTCTAAATGAGCTTTGTGGCAAAGGGGACCTTTCCCAGGAATGGCTACCTCTCAAGTGGAAGCCCTATGAAGGTTGCCTTTTGATCATCCACAATGAAGTGGCCATATTTCAGATCAATTAATCCTGAGCAAGGAAAAGGAGCAAACATGAATATGGGGCCAAGGGAGAGGCAAGGTAGAGCATGGAATTGTAAGAAGTGCATTTCTCTGCTCCCAAGGAAGGACACAGGTATCTTTGGCAAGTTGGACAGCCATAGCCAATATTGCTTCAGGGGGAACCTGCATATATGCCAATCTGGAAGGGGAATGAAGAGGCTGACTAGCCATCTTCTATTACTCAGGATACATTTTTTCAATGTCACAACGGCGTTCTAGCCCATTTCACTTCTAACTTCCAACGTGAAACTGGGCAAATACTTCTAATTCCCTAGGTCTCATTTTCCTCATGTGTTAAAATGAGGAAGTTAAATGTGATGGTCTAGGATCTGTTCCATTACTAGCCACCATTATCCATTTTTTGATTCTAGAGCCTGATCCAGAAAGGTAAAGATGTAAGAAACACATCTTAGTCATATGTTTCAAGTTTCTCTTGAACTTGTTACAAATTATCTCTCTCTTTTCCCTTGAACCATTCCTCTCTTCCCCCATTATCTTTTAGTAGCAAGCAAGCACAAGTAAGTACTTAGTTCATTCCAATGACCACATCTTTTGCCTTTCATTTTATTACTAAAAATAGTTTGTTCAGTTTTTTTTTGGAGAAAAATACTTAGATTAGGGTACATGCTTTATTTATTTAATTACTAATATCTGTTGTTTCCTCATCCCCTTTATTTCTGAATCTCTCCCTTTCCTACCTAGCCAAACATACTTGGTAATGAAGAATAAAAAAGAGAGGGAAAGATCAGTTTAGTAAAACTTACAAATATATTATATTCAGTTATATAATATCCAATCATATATATTCAGTCACATAATATTCAATTATATATTATTAATACCTTAATGAAGTTTGACAACATGGGATAAATGCTTTCATTTGGAAAATAGTTTGATTATTCAAGACAGAGGGAAGACTATGGGAATGCCTGGGTTGAGTAGCTTAGGAGCAAGAGAAGATTTTGAAAGACAAAAGTCTTTGTTTTTATAGTGTTTCCCTAGATTTTTTTGCCTTGCTTACAGTAGGAAAAATAAAAAGAAGAGTTAAATCATTTTTTGGCCCCATCACCAGGAAATTTGTTGGAAGATTACAGTAGACTTTGTGAGTACAGGCCTCAACTTAGTGAAAATAAAATCCTGATAAGTCATTTAGAAGTCACTTAACCCTTTGGGGAAAGTAACACAGAACTTTGAAGTCAATTAATCCAAATCTCCTCAATTTCATAAATGTGGTAATTGAGGATCAGGAATATTAAATAACTTAACCACAGTTACATAACTAGCCAGTGGAAACCTATAGGCAGACCTGGAGTGGTGTGTTGGTAAACATTTAACAACAAGTTTTCCAGAAATATAAAATATATGCACAACAATTTTGAGTTTAATTTGCATTATTATTAGCATTTCCTCCAGCATTTTCTTAGTTCTAGAGTGTAGATGATCTACAAAACAATAAATCAAGCCCTGATTTTGTAGCATTTGCCAGTTTCTGGGTAAACAGAGTAGACTTACTCCCAGGGTTTTTCTATGGCATGCAGACACTGGGCTGCATGTTGCTTCTTTGATCTATTTTAAAATTCATAATCATCCTCTAGTTGAGATTGGATTTTTTTGAAGACATTTCAGAAGGAGGGCAGCTTATTTTCAAAGTTTGGTGTTAACAGGAAAAAAGTATTCCAGGCATTATCCCTGTCAAGTCAGATCCTAGCTAAAGAGTCATTTGAGGAAACTGAGAATGCACGCTCTCAATGAGGTTTGACTTCTTCCTTATGTCTATCTACTTAGTTTACCTTGGCTATCACTCCCCCCTTCCATAACCTTAAAAGGAGGCCATTGAATGAAAATGATTTGTCAGAAGATCCCTTTATGTCTATGACCTATGTGCTAACATTCCATGTTCTGGATTATAATAGTCTGTATTCTAAAGTCTCTTCCAGCCCAGTGAGGCATCTAGGTGCTAACTTTGATTCCTACCTCAGATGCTTGTCAGCTGTGTGACCCTTGGCAAGTGTCTTAATCCTTGTGCCTTCCCTGTATTGCTTATTTCTAATTTATCCTGTATGTATCTTGTTTTTTATAGAATTGTTTGCTTGTTATCTCTTCCATTAGACTGTGACGACCTTGAGATAAGGCACAGTTCATGTTAGGTAGGTGTTTGATAAATGTGTATCAATTGACTGACAACCTCTTTCAGTCTTAGTTTTCTGTGAAATGGGAATAATAATAGCCTCTATCTCACAGGATTGTCATGTAGATCAATCACTATTATCAATAATGAGGATCAATAATATTTATGAAGTGTTTTGTTTTTTTTTACAAATCTTACAGTGCCATATAAATCTATACAAATGCTAGCTAATTAAAATATTATTACCTATATTTGAACATTCTATGTTAGAAGGTCCTCCGGTTTATATATTCTACACCCTACCATTCAATTTTCTAACATTCTATGATCTATTATTCCTACACTTCGAGTTCTAGAATGAATGAATCATGTTGTCAATTTACATCTGGAATGTCTTTTTAATTTTTTCTTATTTGCTAATTTTAAAAAGAAATCCTGAGTATCCTCCCAGCTTTTGATGTGGCTGCAGAAAGTGCTTCTGGGAGACAGTGAAGTCTGCATTTACTGCATTAATTGGTGATGTGTCATGGGTGTATAATAGCCTGAGGTGTAGATTCATTCTGATTATATGGATTTTACCCCATGGGCTCAGTTGCAGCTGTTCTTACCAGCTGGGCCTAGTTGCCTGTCATGTCCAGATTGAGTTTGGTGATGAATTTGGACTTGAGATTTGATTAGCCAGGAGTCCCCCAAGCCCAATGTCCCTTGTTTCCATCTCCCTTTAGCAAAACGTGACCTAAGGCTTTCTCTGAAGTATGGTATATTCCTCAATTGATCCCTAGTTTGGGGAAAGTAGAAAAGTAGATCATAGTCTCCAGAGTTGCCTGAAGAAAAGGCACCTGTCTTGTAATTGGTAGACAAAATCCCATCCTTTTCATTCTCCATTTCCAACTTGAACCTCCACAGTTCATGAACTGAATTGTAGCACTTATTGGTGCCATGATTCTCAGCCCTGGTTTGAAAATAGCCCTAAGGATCCCCAATTCATAGACTTTTCCCTATTTATATATATAGACTATTAGAGCTTTATGAGACTTGGAGATCATCTAGTCCAATCTACTCATGTTACTGATGGAGAAACTCAGGTCAAGAGAAAAAGGGGCTGTGCCTCTAAAGGATGTGGTGAAATAGCCTATTGTTGATTTTCATTTAATTTCATTGAGAAAAAAATGCATTTTACTCAGCACACATTTAGTATGTTGAAAGAGGCTAACATCTGTAAGGGCTAATTCTTCCTTGAATCTATCATTGTCTCTTTTGTCTGCTATCAGAGGTCATGTTCCTTGGAGCTGATTCCTTTTGTGTGATTGTCTGTGTCTCTGTCTTTCTTTTCTATCTCTCTGATTCTGTCTTTCTATGTCTCTATCTTTGCCTCTCTGTCTCTGCCTTTCTCTGCCTCTCTCTCTCTCTCTCTCTCTCTCTCTCTCTCTCTCCCCTCCCCTTATCTCTCTCTCTCCAACAGCTGGATATGGTGTCTCCTACTTGACAATTTACTCAACTGTGACCAAGACCAATAGAGGAGAGAAAAGAGAAATACTCTCCCCATCTTCCCACTATCCCTTTCATAGAGGTGCAGGGGACACACAGCACAAAGAAACTTCCTTCCTTCTTGGACTGTCTTACAGAGCTGGAAAGCTTGATTTTTTTTTTTTTTGCTTTTTTTTTAGTGAGGCAATTGGGGTTAAGTGACTTGCCCAGGGTCACACAGCTAGTAAGTGTCATGTGTCTGAGGCTGGATTTGAACTCAGGTCCTCCTGACTCCAAGGCCAGAGCTCTATCTACTGCGCCACCTAGCTGCCCCTGAAAAGCTTGATTTTTAAGGGTCACCAAGGATATACCCAATCTTTAGTTGGCCAGTAATGAGTTGTCCCTCTAATTCTATTGGGAAGAATACCTTCACACTTCACAAAAAGAAGCTCTTTGTTTAATGCCTTAATACCTGATTCCTTCTATATCTGCCTTCTCTGTCATCTCATCAACTAGACTAGAAATGAGGGATGGCAAATCAATTGGTGAGGGCCAACTCCTGCTCACCTTGGAGACAGAAAGACAGAGGCAGAAAGAGACAGAGAGAGGAGAAAGGGAGAGAGAGAGACAGAGAGAAGAAAGACAAATAGAAAAATGCATGAATTTGTGTATATACACACATACATGAATAAATGTATGTATATATACTATGTTGGTATGTTTTATATAAATATATATATGTACACACACACACACACACACACACACACATAATGATACTTTGTCACCAATCATTCATTAAGTTTCAATGATTTGTTAAACATTTCTGTTCTGTACTTCCCAGGTAAAAGATTGACCTTAATAAAGAAACAAAAGCAAATAGGAATTGAGAAGCTTTGTGATTCTCAGTGAGTCACCTGGAGCCACCACAGCTTTCATTATTAGCTGTTCTCTTGGATAGCAGCTAAATTGCATATCCTAGCTCTTGGTGATCTTCCTCTTGCCCCCCCCTCCCCAATAATTGTAAAAGCCTTTTTAGTAGTTCATAGATAGCATTTATACTCATTCATTGCTCTAGACCTCCTGACACTATTCTTACAAAATCAATTCATTCTATTTCATTCAATTCAATCACAAACATTTTTTTTTTAGTGAGGCAATCGGGGTTAAGTGACTTGCCCAAGGTCACACAGCTAGTACGTGTCAAGTGTTTGATCTGAGGCCGGATTTGAACTCAGGTCCTTCTGACTTCAGGGCCGGTGCTCTATCCACTGCGCCACCTAGCTGCCCCTAATCACAAACATTTATTAAGCACTTACTGTGTCATACACTGTTCAAAGCACTAGGGACACAAAGACAAAACCAAAAAATAGTGCCTGCCTCCAAAGAGCTTACATTCTATTGGGGAAACATCATGTTCACATGTAAATACATGTAACATTTGTACAAAGTGTGAAATCACTGGTGTCAGTAATACCACTTCCCAAATACTTTGCCCTGGATGTTCCTAGAGACTCAAGTAGATCCTAGCTCTGAGCCAGGAGTGCAGCAAACATTACTACTACCACTAACTATGCCTAAACATAGGACCAAAGATCACTAGGATCTGAAGGCATAATTTCTGAAACAGAGATGTCAGTGACTCCTGTTACTAGAGTGTTACCACCATTGATAATTGAAGTTATAGTTCTTCATACTGAATTGAAAGCTTGAACTGTCAAACACTGAATCTATGTTGGATACTTCCAATTCTTGGTTCATTAAAGACATTAAGCATGACAGTAAAACATAAGTAGAACCTACTCTCTTCTCTTTGAAATAAAATTTAAAAATCACTCAAATATCTAATATCAAAAAGCAAAAATGTCTGCTCCGAGATCAGAGAGTAACTGATATCCCATTTGTTCAAAATTGTTTCTGGTATATCAGAAGAATGCCAAAGAAGTTTCAATGTTGAGGTATGGAACATGAATGAGATTTCCAAAGAATTCATGAGACTCTTTTGGAATAATTCTTTGTTACTGGCCTCACTTCCATCTTCTGTAAATGATAAATCTCACTGGGGTATTCAATTTGTTGTTGTTGTTGTTGTTGTTACTGTTACTCATGAAACAAAAAATTCCAAAATGGGCATTAGTTCAGTATGACCTACCTCTACTTCATAAGTAACTTCAGTAGTAGAATAGTGGAAAAGAGGACAGGTGGCTGATTCTGATAGTGTGTACCTATAATCAATCTCCTGTTACTGCGAAGGCTGAAACTGGTGGATCATTCGGACTCAGTTCTTATCAACAATCGGCTAAAACCAATCAGGTGTTCCCACACTAAATCTGGCACCAACTGGTAAGTTCCTAGGAAGGTGAATGACATCAGGCTGCCCAAGGAGAGGTGAACTAACTCAGGCTGGAAATAGAGTAGGCCATGCTGATTAGCAGTGAGGCCAGGCCAGAAAGTGACCACTACAGGGAGAAAAAGAAAGCAAGAAAAGAAGAGAGAGAGAAAGAGAAACAGAGAGAGAGAGAGAGAGAGAGAGAGAGAGAGCTGATAATTGCCCCACTATTATTAGACATTTATTTAATTGCTGTACATTACATGTGAAATCTTTGTCAAATGACCAATGACTGGACACTCTACTGGAGGAACTCAACTGTCATACTACATTTTTAAAAAATGAATAAAGCCCCAAAATGCAAGAAATTTCCTCTCATGAAGTTTACATTGTCCTCTGGGATCAAACGTGTATATGGATAATATAACCAGGGCAATTTGAGAATTGATCAAAAAACATTCAGAACTAGGGGGATTGAGGCAGGCTTCACATAAGTGGTGCCCGAACTAAGTTTAGTCTTGGAAGAAGATAAAGAAATGTTAAAAAAAAAAAAAAAGTGGAAGTGTATAGGCATGAGGGACTGCCTTCTGCTGAGACAGAGAAGCAGAAAATAGAACACTGAGTTTGGGGAACAACTAGTTGGACAGTTTGGTTGAAACATAGAGTAAGCAAAGGAGATCAACAGAGATACGACTGGAAATGTAGGTTGGAGCCAGATATAGAGCTTTAAATGCCAGGCTGGACAGAGTGTTGCATTCACAGGAGGACAGTTCTCAGCTACCTGAATGCCTGGTGACTCTATGTGAATATCAGCCACATGCTCTTTTGGTTCTTTGGCACTTGGCAGGTTCTACAAAAGTCTTGGTCCTATTTCTTTGTCAGGTTCAACAAACAGACCATTAGAGTTGAATTTCCTTCATTTTTAAAAAATCACTGAAGACCTGATTTTTTTTCTTTTTATTATAAGCTTAACAAACACTACCAAGCATGAATATTTGACTGTACAAAGAAAAGAGGATGGCATATCAAACCATGGGCAGCTATTTGTCATTCAGTCTGTCAGTCAACCAAAAAACATTTATTAAACACTTACTATGTGTCAGCCACTTTACTAAGTGCTGAGACTACGTTAAATAAAAAGGCAAAAAACACAGTGCCTGCTCTTAAGAAAATGACACACAAACATTATGCATAAGGAAAGTATGTACAGAGTAACTATAAGGTAATCTCAGAGGGAAGACATGGTGGAGGGCAGGGGAGAAGGGAGGGAAAGACCCCCTAATGGAGGTGAGATTTAAGGAAGCCAATGAAGCCAGTAATTGAAGATGAGGAGGGAAGGCATTTCAGACATAGGGGATCACAAGCAATGCAAATGCAGAGTCAGGATCTAGAATATCCTGTTCAAGGAACAGCAATAAAAGCTTTCACGTTAGGTACCTTCCAATTCTCAAATACCGTGATATACAGTTCTTAAGTATATATTAAGTTTAATTCAGTAGTAACACTAGTTCTTTTTATAACCCCTTCTGAACTCCTTTTCTTCCCCTATGCATTTTTTTTTAAAGTTTTGGTGATTCTTTGAGACCTACATTATTCAGATGGGTGGAAAGTTGAGGAATGACTAGAAATCTTTTTTTTTTAACCAAAGCCCTGATTTACAAACAGGTGGAAGGTTGTAGTGTTTCATTTTTCTGATCTGGAACCTTTTCCCAAGGACAAAGAACGACTAAGATTTTACCAAACTGGTTTTCATAAATGTGATGGAAAATACGGAGATTTAGGCACCATACACGGGAAATTTCCTAGTAATCAGAACTGTACAAGACAGAATAGGTGGCTTTGGAGATGGAGGGGGGTGGGGGGGTGGTTTCAACCCTCACTAGAAGCCTTCAAGCAAAAGCTAGATCACCATTTGTTGGGGGTTTTCTAGAGTCCATCGGGTAATGGATTGGACTAGCTGGTCTCTGTGGTCTATTTTTATTCTAAGAGTAAATTTTTATTCTAAGAGTCTCTGTGTACTGTGTAGTTAGTGAGTTGGGAAACCAAAAACAAGTAAAAGCAGTCATTGTGGAGTAGTGGAGAAGCATAATAGCTTATCCTAGTATTTGAAGGGCTATAATGTGAAAGAGAGATCAGGCTTCTTCTGTTTGACTCCAGAGAGCAGAATTAAGCCTAAAAAAAAAAAAGGAAATTTAGGATTGATGAAAGGAAAATATTTCTAATAATTACAATTTAATTACAATTATTGAGAGGATAGTTAGGGCAGCTAGGTGGCACAGTGGATAGAGTGTCAGGCCTGGATTTGGGAAGACTCATCTTTCTGTCTTCAGACATGTGAAGCTATGTGACCCTGGGCAAGTCACTTAACCCTGTTTGCCTCAGCTTCCTCATCTGTAAAATGAGCTGGAGAAGGAAATGCAAACCACTCCAGTATCTCTGCCAAGAAAATTCGAAGTGGGGTCACAAAGAGTCAGACACAACTGAACAAAAAACAACAAAAAAAGGAAGAATGGGCCATCTTGGGAGATAGTAGGTTCCCCCTCATTAGAAATCTTTAAAGCAGGTCTTCAAGACTTGTTGCCCGGAATATAGTAGCAGGGATTCATTTTCGGGGGCCTCAATAGATCCTTTCCAACTCTCAAGTTCCAAGATTTCATAAAATAATTGGTACTAAAATGTAATGTGGTATAGGAGAAAGCTCATTGCATTAGGAAACAGGAATCCAAATCTCCACTCTACCATTGACCAGCTGGGTGAATTGGAGCAAATGATTTAACCTCTCAGTCTCTTCTGAAAGATGGAGAGAGCACCTTGCTATCCTGAAGGTGAGGGCTGGCTCAGAGCGCCTCTTAGGGTTCCTTCTATGATTCTATGAACCTTTCATAAGTGACATTAATGTCCTCATTCCAAAGCTTGTAGTAAAGATGTCCCATTTTCATAATGTTAGAGGGCCAATAAAAAAGATATAAATAAAACAAGAAGCACATTCCATCCTAATTGTCTAAACTGCAGGGCCCTCCTCCAAATTCGCTTCTGTAGTTTATGATGTCATTAGAATGTATATGCCATAGGGTTTCTAGTTGCTCTCATTGTCTACATTTATTAAAACTCCTCTGCCAAATTTGGGTCTGAGCTTCTGCCCATTAGGTATGTTATTTTAACATATGATTAGAGCTGACCCCAGGCAGCAAGCCTGAATTTTTATGGGAGAGTGTAAGACATCATCACACCAGGCACGTTCCATGTGCTAAGTACAGTGTCTATTTAGAGTTATGGCAACTGTGTCGATGGGAAAAATGAAAATCAGCAAAACATACTGCAAAGGGTTAGGAGTAAGGAAAGGTTTTCTTTAATCTGCGAAAGAAAGAACAGATTTCAAGAAATAAAAAATTTCAAGGCAAGCCAACAGACTGCAGAGAGCAAGAGGAGCTATGGCACAGAGCTCCAGCCTGGGAATCAGGAATCCTGGGTCTATTTATCACTACCTGTGTGACCTGAGAGATGTCATTCTATCTCTCAACCGTCTGAGGGAAGTCATTCTAACCCTCAGTTTATTCCTCCATAAAATGGCAGAAGCAGCCAGAAGTCCTTTTCGGATTTGCAGGGAAGCTAGGTAGCATAGTGGATGCTGTACTTGTATTCAGGAAGAACTGAGTTCAAATCCTACCTTGGACATTTAACTGTGTGATCCTGGTCAAGTAGCTTAATCTCTCTCAACCTCAGTTTCCTCATCTGTAAAATGGAGAGAATAATAATACCTATGCCACAGGGCTGTTGTATGAGGATCAAATGAGAGTATATGTGTGTATGTTTGTTGATATATGTACATATATAGTATATGTGGATGTGTGTCTGTGAGTGTGTATGTGTGTGTGTGTGTGTACTGCACTTCATAAACCTTAGCGCTCTACATAAACATTATCTATTATAAACTTTATGGGCAGCTAGGTGATGCAGTGGATAGAGCATTAGACTTGGAATCCGGAAGACATCTTACTCAGTTCAAATCTGGCCTCACACATGTATTAACTGTGTGACCTTGGGTAAGTCACTTGACCCAGTTTGCCTCAGTTTCCTCATCTGTAAAATGAGCTAGAGGAGGAAATGGCAAACCATGACAGCATTTCTGCCAAGAAAACCATTAATGGGGTCACAAAGAGTCAGACACAAGTGAAACAACTGAATAGCGACAACAAATAAACTTTAAAGCACACCATAAGTGGGAGTTCATTGGATCCCTGCATTTGATCTGATAGGGTTGTCTGAGGTCATTTCATCTAGTGCTTCCATTTTACAGGGAGGAAACAGAGGCGCAGAAAGAAAATGTGACATGAAAAGTCACATGGACAGTAAGTGGCATGGCTGGTGTTCTAACCCACGTCCTCTGATTGGAAATCCACATTCATTCCATTGAGCAATACTGACTCTTTGATTGTCCCACTTCTAAAATTATAGTTCCATATGAAACCTGTCCTGAATGCAATATCAATAACTGACATTTCTAGAGCACTTAAACATTTGCAAAAAAACTTTACAAATATAATCTCATCTGACCTTCCTAATGACCCTATTAAGTGGGCACAACAGGTATCATTTTCCCCCTTTCACAGATGAGGAAACTGAGGCTCAGAAAAGTAAAATGACTAGCTCATAGTCACATAGGTGATAAGTAATGGAGTTAGGGTTCAAACCTAAGTCTCTCCTTACTCAGAGCCTAGTGTTCCTTCCACTACCGTATGAGTGGCCACTGAAGCATGAGCAAAACAAAATTATTTAGGAAACAATTTTTCTCACTCACAAAAAAGGCAAATGATGGTAGCATGGTAGAGTAGATTAAGACCTGACCTTGAAGCCAGGAAGGCTTGTATGATGCTGAGCAAGACATAACCTCTCCGTGCTCTGATCAACTCTCTAATATTATAAATTACAGAAAAGGTGCTGACCTGCATTGGCAGAGGGATTTTCCTTACCCAGAAGTTCCTTCTACCAGTAAAAGGCCCAGTCATTTGAAATTTCATTATATCCCCAGCACTTAGCACAGTGCCTGGCACATAGTAAAATTTTAGTAAATGCTTATTGATTGACCAACTATGCCCCTAAATGTGATGATGCTCCTAATTATGACATGGAAACCTGCCATTGGGTTTTTACCTCTTCCATGGCATGAAACAGGCATGTGGGCACCTTTGCTGCCAGCACCTGTTTTTCAGGGTCCCAGTGGGCATATTGGTCCACTACCAAAAGACCCTTTGGACTCGGATTTCAGGAAGACAACCTCAGTACCCAGTACTCAAAAACAAAACAAAACAAAGAAAAACCAAGGAGGCACATAAATTCATCTAACAAATTCACAGGGGGATTAGAAAACAGGATCTGGCAATAAATATGGTAATTAGGTGATTTGAGACTTCTAGCATAGGGTTCTTGGAAAATGCAATCTCAGGGCTGAAGACCAGCACTGAAATCTCTACCATTAAGGAGAATTATGGGAGAACTGAAACTTTTTAATGACATTTAAATATCTTTTAGTGGTGAGTTAATAACTTTTCTGTCCACGCTAGGGAAATGTTAATGATAGAGCCACATGGGGAAATTTCTTCGTTCCTGTCCCCACCTCTCCAATTTTCAGTGGCTAAACTGGCAAGTCTGTAGTTAGCTTTTCTTCCTGGGAACCAAAGTATCTCTTGAGTCAGAATCCAGAGGGGGAGGGAAAGCGGTTGATATTTAAAGATTCAGATCAGCTGCTATTTTGAACACATCGTATTCTTTTTCACCACTAATCTAATGGTGCCAAAGCTTTAATTATATTTTGCTGTTTCACAGAGGGGGGCACAATTCATCCAATCAATCTATATGCCAAGTCAGACTGTTCTCCATCCCATATTCTTGTCCTGTTTTCTTCCACCTCAGTGTTCTTGCTCAAATTCTGCCCCATGTTTACAATTGACTCTCCTCCACCCCCACCATCTTTGTCTGTTGGAGTCTCTGGGCCATTTAGGGCCCAACTCAGATGTCACCTCCTCCAGAAAAGTCTTTCTTCAACTACCCCTACCATCAGCTGAAAGTGATCTCTCTCTACTCAAATTTCTGAAAGCCCTTTGCCCAGAATCTCGTTGTCCCTAGGATATTCTATTATGTATCATATTGATTTGTACCATATTGTACCATTTTTTTTCCTCTCCCCATTAGATTATAAAGAACCATAGAAAGAAGTGGCCTTAAGGATCATTTAATCGAATACTCTTATTTTACTTTTTAAGGGGATGTGGCATATTTTACCTATGTAGGTTATGTGTGTCCATATAGTTCTCTCTAGGTGTGGCTTACAGGGAGGTGAATAGATATCTCTAGAGTCTATTTCACCTTCTTTTCTACTCAGGAGACTGATTCCTGTCAGGAGAGGAATAAAAGGTTGGGGCCAGAGACTAGCTACTCTGCTCTCCTCAGAGAGAGGAAATGTGAAGGAGTAGAATTTATGTAAGTTTCCTCTTAAATTTAGTTTAGAGGAAATAATTTCAGGGTGAAACTGAGCTCCTAGTTCTTATTCCTTAAAAAGTGTCCCAAGCTATATATATGACTTGACTCCCTTCCCATCTAATGCCAGGTCCACAAAGAACAGACATTGCAAATAGCAAATAAACCCATTTATCCAAGCTGATAGCAAATAGAAATCAGAAAAAGCATATAGATGAGCTTACACATCAGACAAGACAGAGTGAATGAGGTCTCTCATTGGGATAAGGAGAGGAGAGGAAAGGAGAGGAGAGGAGAGGAGAGGAGAGGAGAGGAGAGGAGAGGAGAGGAGAGGAGAGGAGAATTGAATAATCAATTTCCACCAATGAGAAGAGTCTTATGTAAATGAGCTTTGAGCCAGAAGTTACAGACAAATAAGAAAACTGAAGCTCAAAGGTCTACAGATTTCCAACCCACTGCTCTTCTCACTACACAAATCATAGAAAGTTAGCCCAAGATAGTACCTTAGAGGTTACCTAGAATAGCTAGCTCACTCATTTAATTATTAATTGTTTGATGACAACTTGAAAGGATATCTCCAAGTACCTGTGTTTAGTCCTATGTTATTTAATGTTTATATCAGTAATTTGGAAAAAGGCATAGATGGAAGGCTTGTCAAATTTGCAGATGACAAAAAGCTAGCAGGTACAGCTAAAACATTTGATGATAGAGCTAATACCCAAAAATAAGTTGAAAGGCTAAAGTCTAGGGCCCAATTAATTAAGATGATATAAAATAAGGATATATGTGAAGTCTCACACTTGGGTTTAAAAAAATCACATTAACAAATTTGAGATGAAAGAGGCATGACAAGGCAAGAGTCCTTATGAAATGAATTTGTCTGCAATATGATTTGGTAGCTTAAAAAGCTAATATAAACTTAGCCTGAATTACACAAAGTGCTAGTGTCCACTGTGGTGTGGCTCAGTGGATAGAAAGATGTACTAGAGTCAGAAAGACCCAGGTTCCAATACTGCCTTAGATGCTTCCTAGCAGAGTGACTAAGTAAGTCACTTACCTAACCCCTCTTAGCCCATGTTTCCTCAACTGTAAAATGAAGTGGGTTGTACTCAATGACCTTTAAGGCTTCTTCTGGTTCCAAATTTCTGATTCTATGACACTATTCTAATTACAGTGGCAGGTTAGATAACCAGAGGGCAGCTGTCATCTACTACTACTACTACTACTACTACTACTACTACTACTACTACTACTACTACTACTACTACTACAGGTTCTAGGGGTAACTCTGACAGGAAAGGTTTCTACTGTTGTCCCTCAGAAGCCTTCACTGATACAGTTTCCATTGACAATCAAACAGCCAGACTTCAAGAAGCCTTTAGAAAAGGGTATTTATTAAGAAGACATATCAACAACAATAGTTACTAAAAAAAAAAAACTCCCCACCCCAAACTGGAAGTATACTGTCTCCTTGCTCACAAAGTTCAAGGGAAGAGTGAAATGAAGTTTAGAGTATGCCTAGTAGGGAGGCATGCATGGGAAGAACATAAGTGGTCAAACTCTCAATTATTGGAAGTCATTTCTTGAGTCAATTGCTGTCAATCCCTAAGGCAAGGGGTCATATTTCTTTAATTTGCTTCCTCCCTTGGAGGGTTTCATTCCAAAACCCTTTGTCCTTGTTCTCTGTATGTGTCCTCAGCATATCCTCTGAATACTTTGTTACTTGTTCAGAATCTCTGATAACAAGGTCAATCGTGGGAATGGGGGGAAAAGTAAGAATATAATATTCTTTCTGGTCTCACTCCAGCCCACTTCTTCCCTTTCTGGTTCAGGCATAAGGGTCTGTCTTCTCAAGATGCTCCTGAGCCTAGAATCATCAAGAACTTAGCTGCTTTGATGCTGTATTGGCTGGTGGCTAAAACTCTTCAACCATTTAAAGTCTTTGGGACAGAGACGGCTTATTTCTTTAGCCAATTACAGCCTTTCTTCATCCAGTCAAAGAAGCTTTTACTTTGTGAACAGATCACAAGGTATAAGCAATCCTTTTTTGCACATTTAAAAAACCAAATTATGCTCTTAGACTGATTAATTGAAGTAGAGGTATATAATACGTTAAAATACATCCAATATGCTGAGTGAAGTGAGCAGAACCAAGAGAACGTTGTACACAATGACAGCCACGTTGTGTGATGGCTAATATTAACAAACTTAACCCTTCCTGGCAATACAAGGATCTAAGACATCTCCAGAGGCCTTGTGATGGAAAATGCTATCCACACCCAAAGAAAGAACTATGGAAGCCGAATTGCTATTTTTTTTCTCTTCTGTTGAGTTTTGTTTCCTCTTTCTGATGGTTCCTCCTATTGGTTTTAATTTCTACTTACAACATCACTAATGTGAAAATATGTTTAATATGAATGTAAATGTATAGCCTATATCAGATTGTGTGCCGTCTTGGGGAGGGTGGTGGGGAGGAAGGGGGAGAAAAATTTTAAACTCAAAAGCATATGGAAGTGATTATTGATAAATCAAAATAAATTAATTTAAAAAAAACAAATATTATTTTCTAATTAAAAAAAATACATCCAACAATAATCTGATCTGTCAGGCCACACCTGGAATATTCTGTTCAGTTTCAGGTGCCATACTTGGTAAATTGGAGATTGTACAGAGGAATGCAAAAAAAAAAAAAGGTAAAGGATCTAGAGTTCATTAGATAGGAAGATGTGTTGAAGGAACTTAAGTGTGGAGAAAAGACTTGGGGGTGGGGTAGTTACATGGTAGCCTTGTTTGAATATTTGAAGGGCTGTGCCATGGAAGAAGGAGCAGACTTTTTCTGTTTGGCCCCAATAAATAGTACTAAGAACCATGAGTTGAAGATTTATTGTGATTAAAATTTACAAGATCATATATTTAGAACTAGAAACTACCTTAGAAATTACCCACTTCAAACACCATCATTTTACAAAAGAGGAAGCTCAGGAGCAGAGAAGTTAAGTGACTTCCAAAGACAGCCTTTCTAAAAGAGTTATTTGAAAGCACACTATAGGTTTTCTCAGAGTTGAAAGAGATGAGATCTCTCAACACTGAGAGCCAGAAATTCATATAGACATCTCTTCTGAGAAGAGAAGTTACTTGTATAAGATCAAACAGCTAGTTGGTGTTAAAAGAAGGACTAGAACGCCACTCTCCTAACTCCCAGGAGATTTTACCAAGCTGACTTCCAAGTAGAAGCAGGAGGAATGCACCTATTGGAAGCTTTAAGTAAGCACTTTAAACTGGAAGTCATTAAAAGGTAATGCTTGTCACTTAGCCAGCCCCTGTTGTAATTCACTCTTCACTTCTCCCAGACACTGTTAATCCACAGGAGCTGAGCTGTTGGGGTTTACGACAGTAGCACATAGCTCCTTGGATGAATTATGTCCAGGCTGTGCCTCTTATTAGCTTGAACATTCACTGGCTAAGAACAGAACCGAAAACAAATGAGCCATTACAACAAATAGTAAAAACAGTAACAAGAAATTCCAAGCAACCAGTCTTAGATGGTAAAGCGAATATAAGAGAAATGCTCATAAACTCGGACTCTACTCATTCCCATGCTCAGATAATTACAGCAGGCTGGGTTGACATTTACCTTTGTCTGAAATCGACAAAAGGCCAGGGGGAGAGGGGTAGGGTTTGGAGTGGGAAGGAGAGATGCTAAGTAAGTAGAGAATTAGTCCACCTAAAAATTCAAGATGCCTATTGTTCATTCAATTTAATTCCATTTAATTAAATTCAGCAATTAAACTACGATGTGCCAGGAATTGTGCTAAACTGTGGGGATACAAAGGAAGATAAAAGACAATTTCTGCTCCCAAGGAACTCACAGTCTTATGAGGGAGACAATATGAAAATAACTATGTAAAAACAAGATGTTGTTGTTAAATGTTTGTCCTTTGTTTTTTGAAGAGGACAAATGATGGCATGCGGTGATGTCTTGACTTGCCTATGAAGTGGATTTAAGTGAGGCAGAGTTGCACAAAGTCCTCAGACTAGCTCTCTCTTCCAGAATCATTGAAGTCCAGTGGCAAGACAAAAGTCAGGACCACTGGTGATGGCATGGGATACAGTGAATGACCTTAGCATTTTTGATGTCTGATCAAGCTCTAAGCACTCTACAATGCCTCCTTCAGTTGCCTCCATGACTGTTGAAACAAGTTGTTCTTATCTACCCATTCTACCCGGGCAAGTCTTCACATGCTTAGGGTAGACATCCTCCTAACTTACCAACAAGTTTGGGGCCTGCAGGTTACCCTCAACCTGGTTTAGCCCATCTGCTGGGACAGTTTTACCAGAGTGGGGCTGCTCCACATGCTGTAGTTTCTTAAAGCCCCAGGTGAGAACCTGGTGATAGGTTGTACCTCAAAAGTGAATGAGCAACCCTGAAAAGGGCTTGGCAAGCCCTCACACCAAAGATGCTAGTCCTCCCTACCCCCTGTACCCCACAATCAACTGGCCCTGAAAATGAATGGTGCTGTAGCATCACTGACAATAGGTAAAAACAGGAACAGTAGAGGCTTAGGACTGGCGTAAGAGGAGAACCAACTTGGGGTAGGCCTGGAAGCCTAGGGTGGGGTGGTGCTGAGCACTGGGGTACAGATCTTGATGGTGGTAGCAAATATCCAAGCAAGAATTTTGAAGGCCAAAGTGGAGAAGGGTTCCATGGGAACAGCAGTTGAACATAGGTTAGTCAGTCCTGAAAGATAAGTGAGAGCTGTTCTAAAGGGATGAACAAATGGCCTCCATTGCCCTTGGCTGATCAAAAGGAAGTTGGGTTCAGATGTCTGAATCTGGAGTGGTTGAAATGGGCACTGTAATTCACTCTTCCCTTCTCCCTAGGGAAACATCTAGTAGACAGAGAGAGACTGAAAATAAGTGAGAATGCCCATCAATTGGGGAATGACTAAACAATGATTGTATATGATTGTAACGGAATATTATTGTGCTATAAGAAATGACAAACAGGATGATTTCAGAAAAACCTGGAAAGACTTACATGAACTGATGCATAGTGAAGTGAACAGAACAAGAACATTGTAAACAGAAACAGCAATATTTTTGATGAAGAACTGTGAATGACTTACTATTCTCAGCAATACAATGATCCAAGACAATCCCAAAGGACTAATGATGAATTATGCTATCTGCCTCCAGAAAAAAAACTGATATTGACTGAATACAGATTGAAGCATGCTATTTTTCACTTTCTTTCATTTTTTTCTTTTGAGTCATCTTGTACAAAATGACTAACATGGAAATGTTTGCATATGAATAACCTATATCTGATTGCTTACCATCTAGGGGGGAGAGGTTTGGGAGGGAAGGATAAAATTTGGAACTCAAGACTTTAAATGAAATTTTTTTTTATTTTTTTTAAAAGAAAAGTAAGAAAGCAAAGATGATGGGGGGACAATCTGATGGAGAAGACATGATGGAGTGGGATCATTTTTGTGTATGTAGAGGGAGCTTACTTTGGCAAGGAGAAAGGAATGATAAGTAAGAGGAGAACTTTCTTTTCATCTGAGACACAAGTAAAGGAAGAGAAAGGACCCAAGTGGTGTGAGATGAGGGGGAAAAGAGAATAAAAAATAATATTTATTAATTAAAATGAATATTAAAAACTTACTTTGGAGTTGTCACTATGCTAAGCTCTGGGTATACAAAGAAAAGGTTAAAAAAAAATCTCCTGTCCTCAAGGAGCATATATGTTAATGGAAACAGAACGCCAATAACATGCAAGATAGAGAGTAAATAAAAGGTAATTTGAAATAGGAAGGCATTGGCAGCTAAGGGTACTGGGAAAGACATCCTACAGAAAATGAGCCTAAAAGCAAGCCAAAGAAATAAATGGAGGTTTGAGGGCAGACCTTTCCACCATGAGAGAGAGCCAGTGCAAAGGCCCAGAGATGGGTGATGCAGTATTTTTTTTTTAAAGAACACCAAGTAGGCTAGTATAATTGTATCAAAGAGTGTGAAAGGGGGGGTAAAATGTGACAAGACTGGAAAGGCAGCAATGAGCTAAGCTGTAAAGAGTTTTAAATGCCAAACAGAGGGCTTTATATGAAAAGTAGAAGTGGAGAGGAAGTAAATTCCAATCATGGGAAATAGCTTGAACAACAGAGAATACAGAGGTGGAACGCAAAGTAGAGGGAATTGTAAACAGTGTAAAGGAATACCTTGGAGATATTTCATGTTTGGATCCAGACCACCACAATAAAGTGAGTATCACAATAAAGACAGTCATGATTTTTTTGGTTTACTAGCACATATAAAAGTTATGTTTATACTATACCGTGGTCTGTATAAGTGTGCAATAGAGTCATAATCTTTTTGCTGTTGGAGGGTCTTGTCTCAATGTTGATGGCTGCTGGCTGAGCAGAGTAGTGGTTGCTGAAGGTTGATATAACTATGGCAGTTTCTTAAAATAAGACAATGGAGTTTGACTTTTCCTTTCACTTAAATACTTAGGGACCATTATAAGGTTTTTAACTGGCTTAATTTCAATATTATTGTGTCACAGGGAATAGGGAGGCCCAAGAAGAGGGAGAGAGATGGAAAGCCCCTGGAGCAGTCAAAACACACACAACATTTATGAATTAAGTTCACTATCTTATTTGGGAGCAGTTTGTGGTACCCTAAAACAACATCAAAGATCACTGATTACAGGTTACTATAACAGATATAATTATAATGAAAAACTTTGCAACTATTGCAATAATTACCAAAATGTGACACAGAAACATTATGTGAACGCATTCTGTTGGGAAAATGGCACCAATAGACCTGCTTGACATGGGGTTGCCACAAACCTTCAGTTTGTAAAAAAAATGCAATATCTGCAAAAAAGCAAATAAAACAAAGTGTAATAAAACAAGATGTAGCTATAATTTAGCTGGAAAGTAGAGCAAGTTGACCCAGAATAATGTGCAATAAGCCTGGAAAGGAATGTGACAATCAGATTGTGAAGGGTTTGAAATACCAAGTTATGAAGTTTGGATTTTATCCTAGAGGCAATGGGGGGGAACATTGATGAATTGCATGACCTTAGGCAAGTCATTTAACTTCTGTGGGCCTCTGCTCTTTGATGTAGAAAAGGGGGCTATTACTACTACCATAGACTACCTAAAAGGATTATTACAAAAATGAGGCCAGAAGATGAATGTGGATGTGCTTTGTAAACCAAAACCCAAACAAGTGTTAGCTATGTTAGCTATTATTTTATTATTCTATTAATTTATTAATTGATTTAATTGATTTATTAATTATTATTTTATTAATACTTTAGCATTTATTAATATATACCAGCTATATTTAGGAGCTCCCCACTCTGACAAAATATTAGATAATTCACAAAGAGGAAGAGACCAGGAAGAGGAAGAGAAAGAAGAAGAAGAAGAAGAAGAAGAAGAAGAAGAAGAAGAAGAAGAAGGAAGAGGAAGAGGAGGAGGAGGAAAAGATGGTAGTGGTGATGATGATGGTGGTGATGGTGATGATGATGATAATGATGATGATTTCACTAATGAGTTATATGTCTTGGTCCAGGAACAGGACTAAGTTAAAAGAATCTCATTGCCAAGCTAGCTGCAGGGCCAAGTTGTTTGGTCATAGCAAATTTATGATCAAGGCATAGAGAATATGTATTCTGAATCATTGGAGAGTATCCCCATATCAGTGAAATCCCAACATCCTTGAAGTACTGACATAACCCAATTCAATTCACCATTTTTTTTTAAGTTCCCATTGTGGGTAAGGTCTTATACTCAACCATGGAGAGTTTAACTTTCTAATAGTAGAGATACAGCATTTGCACAAATAAGAATGATGATCAATAATTATATGTATATACATATTTATGCATATATTGGAAAGAAAGAAAGAAAAAAGAAAGGAAGGAAGGGAGAAGGAAAGAAAGAAAGAAAGAAAGAAAGAAAGAAAGAAAGAAAGAAAGAAAGAAAGAAAGAAAGAAAGAAAAAGAGAGAAAGAAAGAGAGAGAAACCCTGGTATAGTGATAGAAAACCAGCCTTGTAGTCAGAAAGATCTGAATTTAAGTCTTGCCTCTGTCATCTACAGGCTATGTGACCCTGGGCAAGTCACTTAACCTTTCAATGCCCCAGGCAATTCTCTAACTTTTATAAACTGCAGATCTGCATTGGTAGAGAAAGTTTCCAGGCAGGCGGTTCTCTAAACTAATGAAGTCATGGGTCGACTATAATAATAATTATTACTGTAAGTATTATATAAAATATCTACCCTTATTTATGCTTGCATTCAAACAATGAATATAAATTCAAATAGCACCTCAAACAGTACTTTGCACATAGTAGGGACCTAATAATTGCTTGTTGAAATGAATTGGATGAGAATAACTAACATTCTTACCACCTCCTGTAATCATAGCTCACAACTACAGCTCATCTGCTCTACAGGGTTACTGAGTGCATGTGAAAGTTTCTTTTTTAATTGCATTTATTTTCAAGTGCTCAGACAGACCAGACTTTTCTCTAAGCCAGACTGACCTCCCCTTGTTCCTTGAATTAGTACCAAATCTCCATCCCTGCATTATCAGCTGAGGGTGCATTTCCTTGGTCTCCTGAAAAAGGTGCTGAGTCTGAGATCCAGTGATAAGCTGCTCAATCTCACCGTGGGAAATGATAGTTTCAAAAAAAGGAAGAAAATGATTTGGGGATTTCAGTGGCAAAGGCTAGTGGGAAGGAGATATATAAATTACACAGACAGAAGCTTCACAGAAATGCTGACACTGAAAGATGCAAGGCTTTTGCAGTGAGCATAAAATGGATGCCAGGTACCATATTGCTGGGAAAGATGTTTCCTGATAGTTCCTCCATGGGTTGTTTCTGTTGTTTTTAAACCCTCAGTCCCTGCTTGCTGACCCCTGGAGTTCTAAATGTAGGCTCTTGGCAAAGGTGGACTTTGGCACTCAGAGGAAGAGCCATCTAGTTTGACTTTCCAATTAAAAACTGAACTCCAGAAAACTCATTGGCTCTTTCCCTGCTGTCTACAAACTTATGCAAATCTCTCCTGTCTTTAAGAAACCTTCCCATGACCCTGACACTCCTCCGGGGTATCACCCTATGTCTCTCCTTCCTTTTTCGGTCAAAGTCCAAGAAAGAGTTGTCTACTCTAGTGGGATGTCCTCTTTCACCCCTCACTCACAAAATCATAGAATTAGAGCTGAAGGAAAACTTAAAAGTCATTTCATTTTATAGATGAGGAAATCAAGATTCAAAGGTGTTAACTGACTTGCTTGAAGCTTCAAAAAAGTAAGGAGCAGAGCAGAAATCTGAACCCAGGTCCTCTGACTCCAAATCCATTGTGCTGCATCTCCTCTGAGTCTCTTGAAACCTGATTTCTTACCCTACCAATCGGCTCAAACTGGTCTCTCCAAGGTAATCAGTGATCTTTTAGCTGCTAAATCTAATGGTCTTTTCCTAGTATTCATTTTATGTGATTTACCTGGTGCTTTTAACCCTGTTGACTATTCCCCTATTCCTAGATAGTTTTCCTTTGATTGGGTACTATAGCACTCATCTCTCTTGGTTCTTCTCCTATTTTCCTTACTGTTTCTTCTCAGTCTGCTTTGCTGGATCATTATCAATGTCTCATCTTCTAAATATGGGCCTCCCCAAAGGCTCTATCCTAGGTCTTCTCTCCACATGCTCAATTTCTCCTGTAGTACCTGGGGCTCCCCCTCTCACTTGTGGTAGTCCCCCAGAGAGATAACCCTGATTCAGGTCACTGTATGCATCCATATCCAACCAAACCATCACTGACAAACTCTCACTGATGGATATACCTTTTCTCTCTCAGAGGCTATATATTCAGTTAAAAGCAAAGGCATTTAATGAACTAGCATAGAAAGAAAAGTGGCAATAGAATACCCCACCCATAAACCTTGGGCATTTGCTGTTGTTCAGTCATTTTTTCAGTTGTGTTCCATTCTTTATGACCCCATTTGGGGTTTTCTTGGAAGAGATCCTGGAGTAGTTTGCCATTTCCTTCTACAGCTCATTTGACAGATGAGGAAACTGAGGCAAACAGGGTTAAGTGACTTGCCTAGGGTTACATAGCTAGTAAGTGTCTGAGGTCAGATTTGAACTCAGGTCCTTCTGACTCCAGGACTAATGCTCTATCCACTGTGCTACCTAGCTGCCCAAAATCTTGGACATACTCTCCCAAAATATATATAGCATCTATGGGAAAATAAGGATCACACATAGAATCACATATGTTATTAACATACGTAAGGAACATGCCTGGCCCTCTGTACCCATGGAAGGGTAACTTAGGCCTCTAATGTTTCAGTACCACCCAAGCCTTCCTGTGATGTCATTGCACTCTTCTCAATAAGCCTGCTTCCAAGTGGGTATGGCATCTCTAATGGATGTATTACTTCACTAGTCTTCAAAATTTTAGTAGTGGCTATTGGACCCCATAGTCTCCATGGAACTTTCCTTTCAGTGTTATAGGGGCTAGATACATGGACTGACGAATATTGCTCCTTATTTTAGCTCTGGCTTCTGGTTTTTGTCTCTTAAAGGATACCAGGTAGCCATTTCAGCTCCATCTTGCTAGGGGATAGTAGTTAGAAAACCTCTCCCTTGGTAAGGTCAGCCTTATCACCCTTTAATCACAGCTACCATATTCTGTTTTCAAAAGCCAAGCAGAATGTCGCCAAGCTAAAATGAAGTATTTGATATTCCATCTCGGGGCAGCTAGGTGGTGCAGTGGATAAAGCATCAGCCCTGGAGACAGGAGGATCTGAGTTCAAATTCGGCATCAGATACATAACACTCACTAGCTGTGTGACTGGGCAAGTCACTTAACCCCAATTACCTCACCAAAAAAAAAGAAAAAAAAGATATTCCATCTCTATGTCTAGGGTGAAGATGACAATCTTTTGTCCCAGACAACTATCCTATTGAGAGCTGGAAATTCCCAACATTTTCTCTGACTTAACCAGTAAATGAACTTGAGAAAGAACAAAAAGTTAGCTTAGGGGGGGCAAGGTCATTGTTCTCTGTGCACCTGGCCTATATTCCTGACTTTACTATGAATATCTGTCAGGAGTAAAATCTCATTGCTTTAATGTTACATTTTAGCAAGTGAAAAACTGCTTCTGTCTACACTCCAAGGAATTCAATTATCATCTCTATGCAGATTACTCCCACAACTATATATTGAGCCCTAATGTCTTTCTTGAATTCCAGACAAATAGTATCAATAGTTTGCTGGATATGTTTATCTGGATGTCTCATCAGCATCTCAAAAACATGTCAAAAATGGAATTCAACATTTCTACCTCCCACTCAAAAACCTGCCCCTCCTCCAAATTTTTCTATTTCTGTGAAGGGCACCACCATCCTCTTGGGTGATTACCCAAGCTCGTAACCTTGCATTTATTTTACTCTTTCACCTCCTTCACCCAGATTATCTACTTACTTGTCAAGTCACTTATATATTTTTTCTTTCACTCCACTCACAGAACTACTACCCTCAGTTCAGTCCTAAAATGTCGCAATAGCTTTCTAATTGATTTCCTGGCTCCTCATCTTACCCCTTTCAATCTATCTTTTGCACAGTTGCCAAGATAAAAAGCACCAATCTGACTGTATCATCCCTTGTTCAAAATCTTTCAATGACTCCCCATTTCTCTAGGATGAAAGACAAAATCTTCAGCAAGAAATTCAAGGCCCCAATCTTTCTCTCCAGCCTTATTTTGTATTTCTCCTTCCCTCACTTGCTCTATATTTAAGCCAAATTGAAGTACTAGCTGTTATAGGAACTTGACAAACAAGCCCCTGCATCCAAAGAACTTTGCCTGATGGTGACAAGTTCGCTCCATGTTTCTTCCTCTTAGAATCTTCAGCTTCCTTCAAGGCTCAATTCAGATGCCATCTCCCCATGAAGTTTTCTGTGCTTCCCTGAGTTGTTAGCACTCTCTTCCTCCTCAAATTTCCTTCTGTTTACTTATTGAGGTATATGTTATATCCTCATCCTTGTAAAAGAATATCAATTTCTTGAGGGCAAGGACCTAGTACATTACTATAAACATAAAAGATGCTTAATAAATGTCTGTTGAATTAAAATTAAGGTCAGGCTCCATTCAAACACGCTTTCTTAAAATGTGTGGTCCAAACTGAACACAATGTATGTATAACCTATATCTGACTGCTTACCATCACAGGGAGAGGAGAAGGGAGGAAGGGAAGGATAGAATTTGGAATGCAAAACTTTTTTTTTTAAAAGTGCTTAAAAAAACTGAACATAGTATTTCAGATATATTCTAACCATGACAAAGTAAAGTGGTGTTAGTACCTTTCATGTGCTGGATACCATGCCTGTCTTCATGAAGCCTACTGGGACAGAAATTTTGGTTACCACCATATATTTTCAACCCATAGTGAGGTTTCAGTTCACTAAAACCACGGATCTTTTTCACAGGAATTGTATCTAGCTTTACTTTCCCCATCCTATATTTAGGGACTTGACTTTTTTAACCTAAATGTAATACTTTACATATGGGGCAATTAGGCGGTGCACCAAACAGAGTGCTGGGCCTGGAGTCAGGAAGACTGATCGTCCTGAGTTCAAATCTAGTTGCAGACTCTTACTAGCTGTGTGACTCTGGGCAAGTCATTTTACTCTCTTTACCTCAGTTTCCTCATCTGTAAAATGAGCTGGAGAAGGAAATGGCAAACCACTCCAGTATCTTTGCCAAGAAAACCCCAAATAGAGTCTTGAAGAGTTGGACAGTACTGAAACAACTAGACAACAGCAATAACAAATACTTTATGCTTACTTCTGTAATCTATAGCTTAGAGCCTATTTGCATAAGATTCTCTTTATTATTGGAGATGGTTTACTCAGGGCTCTTCAACTGAACAGGGAAGGAGTCGGCAAGAGATTGAGAGAAGAAAGATCCTGGTCTTCTGCCTTTCAGCTTGAAGAAATAAGACACAGTTCCAGGCTCTCTTCAGGTTCCTTACAGGAGAGAAAGACCTTGGAAAGAAGCTGATAGGTTGGGGATCCAGAACCTAGATCACGTCAGTTTCTTCCCAGAGTCTTTCTCTCCTATCAGGGGTCTAAAAAGAGTCCAAAACCATCTATCTTCTTTTTCCAAGCTAGAAGCCTAAAGACCAGGATCTCTCTTCTCTCAAGCTGTCACCAACTCCATCTCTCAGACAGGCATGAAGCATTGAACAATCAGTTTCTACCAATGAGGAAAGTTTTTATACAAATGGGCTTTTAGCCATGGGCTACACCTCTATTATATTGTCTTAAAGATAACTGTTGAAGCATTTGAAAATTGATATAAAGATAACTCTTGGTTTACTAGGGGGAAGAGTTAGAGATAGGAGAATCCCTATGTAAGGGGCCAGAAATTAGGGAGAAGAGGCTTGAAGAAATTTGCCAGAATGCAGACAGATAGAAGTATTATATGGTATTGAATCTCTTGGAGCATAACTGGTGTGTATCAGCAGATGTATGTCACAAGCCAAGATCATATCTCATATAGTCACATGAGGAAGGATATCATAATAACAATAGCTGTCAGAAGAGAAAAGTGACCTCTTGTGAGGTAGTGAAGCTCCCATCTTTGGAGGTGTTCAATTGGAGGTTAGATGACCACTTTTTAGGGGTATTATAGAGGGATTTCTAGCTTTGAGGCTAAATGACCCTGATGTTTACCTGCCCCCAACTGAGACTCTATAACTATTTATTAGATTCTAATATCATATTCAGAATGTTCCTTCCTGCTTCTGGGTTGTGTTTTTCCCTAGCTAGAGAAAGACCAGAATTCCTGAATCTCAGAGTTGAAAGGGGCTTTGAAGATAACCTATTCCAACCCCTTCCTTTATAGATATATCCTCTACAATGTTCTTTAAAACAAAACAAAACAAAACAAAAAAGTCAGCCATGTGTGACTGGGCCCCCTTCACTTACTAGGCTGTAGAGGATAGAAAAATTAGGTTGGGGTAGAAATTGAGCATTATACAAGTGACTAAGAGTCTTGGCACATTCAAAACGAAGAGGGACCTGTAGCCCAGCTCCAAGTGCACTGACCATATACATCTTGCTGAAATGGAAACTACAAGAGAAATTAATCTCTATTTCTGTTCCAAAACAAGGAACATGGACAGCCCGCATCTCCTATAGGAAGGTGCTGCTAATTATGTCATTAATAATACTTAGCATTTTTGCCTAGTACTTTTCCAACACTAATTAATCCATCCATAGCCCCTGGAAGGAGATCACGAGTAGCATCAGTGCTGACTCTAAAGCTTTTAGTTGATAAGGCTCTCTCTTAAGTATCCCTTCATCTTAGACCTTTGTGGTTGGGTCCTAGGATAGATCAGAGAAAGCCAAAAGGTGGGGTTTGTGCTTGGAGGCAATGGAAAAGAGGAATAAGCATTTGGAAATGGTGAGAATGGGCCCAGTGCTAAATTGTTCTTGAATACTATCTCTTCCCTTTTACAAGACACAGAGAGGTGGGCCTGCTCCCTCTGTGTTATACTACTCAGAAATAATGACTACCATTTATATAGCCCTTTAAGGTTTAGGTGTAGGAGACGGAGAATTGGTCTCAGCTCCAGCAACACCTAGGCTCAAGTTCTACCTCTGACAAATATGGGCTATGTGGTTTTGGGTAAATCACTTAACCTCTCCATCTTGTAGGTCCTAGAGCAGAGATGGGGAACCTGTGGCTTCAAGGTCACATGTGGCCCTCTAGGTCCTCAAGTGCAGCCCTTTGAGTGAATCCAAACTTTGTTCCCCACCCCTGTCCTAGAGAATAAGAAACTCTCTTAGAATATAAATTACAGAGAAGATGCTGGCTTGAATTAGAAGGAAGAAGTTGTATAGGAGTTCCCTGTTAATAAAGCCATAGGTCCAGTCCCTATTCCCCAAGGTTCATAACCCTAACTCTTTCTGAAGACAAAGCTATGAATTAAATGGTTTAAGTATTATTATCTCCATTTTACAGATGTAGAAACTAAGGCTCAGAAGATTTAAGTAAATTGTCCAAAGTCTCATTATTAGCGTCAGAATTATGACCCGAAACTAGATTATAAGATTCCGAGTCGAGCATTATTTCCGCGAGGCAACACTATTTCTTTTACTTTTTTTTTTTTTTTGGTGAGGCAATCAGGGTTAAGTGATTTGCCCAGGGTCACACAGTTAGTAAGTGTCCTGTGTCTGAGGCCATATTTGAACTCAGGTCCTCCTGACTCCAGAGCCGGTGCTCTATCCACTGCACCACTTAGCTGCCCCTAGCCAACGCTATTTCTACAGCAGACATTATATGCTCTGGAGAAGCTACCAACTTTCCAACCTTATGGACTCATTCTCCCTTATCAGGGGACAGAGGATCAGGAATAGTTGTAGAAAGATAACAGTAGCAATTGAAATTTACATTGTTTTTCACAATTTACAAAAAGCTTTCCTCAAGACAACCCTTCAAGACTCAGGAATGCAAGTGTGAATATGTCATTACTTTGTTTTACACATGAGAAAACTGAGGCTCAAAAAATGGAAGCAACTTGACCAATGTCACAAAACTGGCAGAATCAGGGTTCAAACCCTTGACTATGATGCTTCAATCTCAGTAGTTAAAGATCAGGGTAGTGTATTGTCCAGAGCTGCTTCCAAATAGATAACTCTGGCCCTGGGCTTTACTGATACTGCTGAGTAACACCAGCCCACCATCTTGCAAGGTCTGGATGCTAGATGTGGATCTCATACTGATGGAGATAAAACAATTCTGCTTTCCTATGCATGTTCCCCCTACAAAGAGAGGCCCTTCTGTTGGTTTTTCACCAGCCTTCCTAGGGCCCACAGGCATTCATTGCACAAACTATCTCCCTCATGCCTGAAATGTACTCCCTCCTGTACCTCTTAGAATTCCCGCCTTCTTTCAAGGTTCTTCTCATGAGCCATCTCCTAGAAGACCAAGGAAGTCTTTCCTGATCCCTCTACTTCTTCATGTTCCTTTTGTTCTCCTCAAATGATAACATACGTAATTACCTCATTACTTATTGTATCACTCCAGTGGAATTGGAGCTCTTTGAGGGTAGGCACTATTTTTCACTTAGCCTTCGTACCTCTAGTCCCTAGAAGAGTGTATGAGATTAATAAATACTCGTTGGATTGGGTTCCATTTGGTTATCACTTCACATCATAATTTTAGAGCCTGAAATGATTTTAAAGACCATTGAGTCCAAACATGTTATTTTATAGATAAGGAAAGTGAGGCTAAGAGATGATAAGTGATTTGTTCATGGTCACACAGCTAGTAAGTGTCTGAGGGAGGATTTGCATTTAGGTCTTCCTAACTCCAAGTCTGGGAGTCTAGCCACCCAAATTCTGAGAATTATGTAAAGAATATTACTTAGCATTTACCCAGTTCTTTTGCAACACTAATTAATAGAGCCCTAGCCAGCCGAAGAAGATCAACTCTACTGCGTTCTACTTGGTGGGACTATATCTCTCCAGGATTCTACCAACTCACCTGATGTGTGGTTAACAGAAATAGAGATTATAGCTCAAATCTCCAGGCTCCTACTTAGTCAATACCCTTTTTATTACACCCCCATATTATTGGTCCCAGTTGTATTTATTTTCCTTAAAGCTAAACCTGAGGGAGGATGGAATGATTGACTGATTGACCCAAAGGAATGATTTCTCTTTAAAAGGGGTTATTGTTCAGAAACCAGTGGAAAGGCTGGGGAGGGGGAGAAGAAAGAGATAATTAAGTGCAAGTCAGGATAAGATTCCTAGAGTATCTCAAATTACATCACTTTGTAGTATCCATCACATTACAATGTTGGGCCCTTATCTGACAAAACATCAGTGTCAACATGATCTTTCTGCTCTACCTGCTGATCCTGTCTTCCCTATTCTCGTAACACTAACTCCTCAGTGACTACCCAGCGGCCCATGTGACTTGGGTTATTATCATTTTTCTTATCATTAATATGTAAGAGCATTGTATAGTCAAAGGCTTGCTAAGAACTTTACAAATACTTAATGTGGAAATATGTTTAATATGATTGTACATGTTTAGCCTATATCAAATTGCATACTATATTGGGGAGGGGGGGAGGGGATCGAAGGGGAAAAAATTTAGAACTCAAAATCTTATAAAAGTGAATGTTGAAAACTAAAAACAAATACATTAAAAAAAAAAGAACTTTGGAGGCAGCTAGGTGTCACAGTAGATAGAGCACCGGCCCTGAAGTCAGGAGGACCTGAGTTCAAAGCCTATGTGAGACACTTACTAGCTGTGTGACCCTGGGCAAGTCACTCAACCCCAATTGCCTAAAAAAAAAAAAAAAAGAACTTTTTAAAATAATTAGTCCTCAGGACAACCCTGGGAGGTAGGTACTATTGTTATTCTAATTTTACAAGGAGGAAACTGAGGCAGATAGAGGTTAAGTGACTTGCTTGGGATCACACAGCTAATACGTGTCTCACATAGGCTTTGAACTCAGGTCAGGTTCCTAACTTCAGGTCCAGCACTCTATCCATTGAGTTACCTAGCTGCCCCTTTACATACAATCTATTATTTGATTCTTCCATTAACCAGAAGAATTAAGTGCTATCTTAATCCCTATTTTATACAAAAGCAAACTGTCCCAGAGAGATTGTGACTTGTCTAGAATCATACAGCTAGTAAATACTTGAGGCAGGACTCAAACCCAGGTCTTCCTGGCTCTGAAGCTGGGGCTTTACCCACTACTGCCTCTCAAGTGGTCAACGTATATTACTAGGTCTTGCCTCAAGAGGACTAATGTAAATATTTCTTTTTCAATTATAGAATTGAATAGGGAACTGAGGACTGGGCATATGAAGCAGTTGAAGAAACTGGGGATGTTTAGCCTAAAGAAGAGATGACTTATTGAGGACAGGAGAGCTGTCTTCAAGTCTTTGACGAACTATCATAAGGAAGAAAGTTGGCATTTATTCTACTTTGCCCCTGAACGCATATCTAGGATCAGTGGTTGGGAGTTGCAAAGAGGCAGATTTCCACATTAGGTAAAGAATGTCTCCCTAGAAATTGCAGCTATCTGACAGTAGAGTGGGCTGCCACAGAAGGTAATGGTCTTTAAGCAGAGACTAAATGATAACTTGCCACAAACTTTACAGAGGGGACTCCTACAGAGGTAGGATTGAATTTGATGATTTAGTTAATCTATCATTCATCTGGGATCTAGGAGCTGAAGATACAAACATAACAATGAAAAAAAATCCTTGCCCTCAAGGAGCTTATATTCTATCAGAGGAGATAACACGTACCTGTATAGGTACATCCAACATTGATAGAAGGTAATTTGGGGGTGGAGGGTACTAGCATATCCATGGACTGAGAAAGACTTCATGTACAATGTGTTACTTGAGTTAATCTGAAAAGATGTAAGGGGTTCTACAAGGCAGAAGTAGTGAGGGAGTACATTCCAGACATGGTAGAGGAGAGGAGATGAAAGATTTTGTGGAAGAACAGCAAGAAACTCCAATTGTCTGGACCTTAGAATGAGAGAAGGGTCATAATACAATACAAATCTAGAAAGGCTGGTCAAAGGCAAGTTGTGGAGGTTTTTAAAAGCCAAATGAAGGAGTTTTTAATTAATCTTAGAGGCAATAGGGAGTCATTGGATTTTATAAAGGAAGAATATGGTATGGTTGGATTTCCCATAAGAGAAATTGCTTTGTTGTTTATCCTTCATTCTCAAGGAGGACCAATGATATCACAATTCTTTAGCCACTGAAGAGAGGATGAATTGGAGGGGAAAGAGACAAGAAGCAGAGAGATCAAATAGGAAGCTATTGTAAATAGTACAAGTAAAAGGGGTGATGAAGGCTTAATGATGAAGAGACAAAACCTAAGGTGGTGGCTAAATAACTAGTGAGAAGAATACTAAGGATTCAGTTCAGTTGTTTTTTCAGTCACATCTGACTCTCTGTGACCCCATTTGGGGTCTTCTTGGCAGAGATACTAAAGTGGTTTGCCATTTTCTACTCCAGCTCATTTTACAGATGAAGAAACTGAGGCAAAAAGGGTTAAGGGACTTGCTCAGGTCACACAGCTAGAAAGTGTCTAAGTCCAGATTTGAACTCAGAAAGATGAGTCTCCCTGATCCCAGGCCTAGCACTCTATCCACTGCACCACCTAGCTGCCCCAAACACTAAGAGTATGAAGAGTAGGAAACTGGAAGTATGGTGATGCCCTTGACAGAAATAAAGTTTGAAAGAGGGGTGTTTTTGAGGTGTGTGTGTGGGAGGGGAAGAGTAGGATAATTAATTCTGGTCAATGTGGTATAAGCATTAGATTTAAAATCAAGAGACTTGAATTCAAATGACAACTCAGATGCTTGTGAATTGTATGACCATAGGCAAATCTGTTAGCAACTCAGTCTCAGTTTCCTTATCCAATGCACAAAATGCACTGAATACTAGCACTGTTAACCTGGCAGAATAAGGAAAGATCTTCACAAACCTCAAAGTACTTAACACATGTGAACTTTTATAATGAGAAATTCAGAGATCCCTTCCAAATCTGAGATTTTATGATTTTTTTCCCCAATCAGGGCCTCTGGTGCCACCTACCAAGTTTACATGGGTTGCTGGGTGGTTAGCCACCCCCACAGAGCATTCTCTCACTTTGTAATAATCTGCCAGTAGAAGGATAAGTGGCTAAGCAAGTCCTAGGCTTAGGAACTCTATGGGGACAGCCCGATCACATTCCAAGGCAAGTTAAGCAGCTTAGTCCAAACCTGAAATTGAGGGGCTCGGTTGGCCCCGGTTAGCCATATATTCAACTTCTGCTGAAACTTTTGAAGTTTTCTTCCCTTATCCTGCATTTCCAAAAACCTGGAACCATTTTTTAGATCTTCTTCATCAGTCTTATATTTATGCTATTAGTCTTTTCAATAACGCCATCCACGGTCACCCTTAGCAACCAACATGGCAATTTACAGGGTACTGTTCTCAGTGCTTTCTCACTCTCCTTTCCTTTTGTATGGATGATGAAGAAGGGAGCAGTATGGCATTTTGAATTAGAACAAATTATTTCTATTCTAGCTGTGTGAGTTTATCCAAGTCCTGCAGTCTCTCTGGGTCTCAATTTCCCCCTGTGCAAGGCTGTAACCTAGGATTTAGGGGAAGAACTAACATCCATATTATAAACTGAATGGGTTCTCCAGGCCACTATGTGGAGCAGTGCATAGAGTTCTAATCTTGGCATGAGGAAGACATGAGTTCAAATGCTGCCTCATAGTTAAAACCTGTGTGACTAGGAAAATTACTTAAACTCTCCCAGCTGCAGTTTCCTCATCTGTAAAGTAGGGATAATAAGAGCTTAACAGAGCTGCATAAATATTTGCTACTGCCTCTTAGCCTTGTACCCTATGGAGTTGTGTTAAGGAGTGAAGTAGGGGTAAGGTGAGGAGCGTGATTTCATCTTTTAGGAGGAGTTAATTTTTATTTCAGCAAAACTTTGATGTTACGGAGGTGGGAGGTAAGAGTGCATGGCAAGACACTAAGCATAGAGACAGGCAAGAACAAGTCTTTGTTCTCACTCCTGCCAGGAATTTTAGCAAATCATAGAAAAGAGGATCATGCTGGAAAGCAGGCCATGGCATTAGTAACTGGCCAGGGATCTACCAGGTACACTGAGATTAACTGGTATAGCCATCTCCGCTAATGGATGGGGAACACTGGATAAGAAGAGCTCTCTGGTCCCTTCCAGCTCTAAAATGCTATGATTCCATGATTTCCACAGTTAAGAACCAAGTTGGAATCTCAGGGTTTATGGTTACTTTTCCTAAGTGAACCTGTGCACATTGCTCTCTCATTAAAGGAAATGGGGATATGATCATCACATGAAATTAGCATGAACAACCAATGACTAAAGGATATGGACATTGACCACACTGACTAAATCATTCATTGTATAAGTATCTGGGTCCCTCTGTAGACTGGGTAAAAAATCCACAGACATTGTCATGACAAAGAATTACTGATTCATGAAGGAGAAGAGCTATGTCAGGGACTCAAGGGTTACAGAGTATGTGTATAAGTACACATAGTTACATGTGTGCATACACATGTATCATGTGACATATGTATATATACATGCACATGTTATGTTATGTATGTCTATGAGAGAAATGACTGTTTCTCTTATATTAATAACTAATTATTAATTGAGATTAAGATTTTCCCTTTTCTATTTCCGCATTCAAAAAGCAGACTCTTGTAGGTTATTCAGCCAGCATCTGAAGGACATTGCTGATAGATGAGATTGCCCAAATCCTCAGGGTACATGCTTTTCAACCTCAGGTAGGACTCCACCCAACTAGGAAACCTTACAAACAGAATCTATTCTAAATGATATCTTGCCCTTAGGAAATAAATCCCTGTCTGTCCTTGGGACCTTCCATTGGAATTTAGGGTGACCTAGCTTATGAAGGGGAAAATCAACCAGAGGTGTCTGGGTGGAAATGGATTCTTTTGCCCAGATTGCTGAAGGCAAGTAGGTCTCATGATTAGGTTAACTTTCTGTTGGAGAAGCTAAAGACTTTTTACCCACCTCCCCATTAACATGTCCATTCCCTCATGGATTGTTAACCAATCAGAGTTGATTTCCACCTTCAGGTACATTCTCTTTTCCCAAGGCTTTTTAAGAATTCAGAGGCCCCCAAGATTTGTCTTTGGTTTATGAGAAGGTCAAATGACCATCCTTTCATTAATTAGCTGCTAGCCACAATTAACAAAATTATTAATTATCCAGAAATTATATCTCGTACTTTTCATTCATCAAATCTGTATGTGATCTTATGAAATAGAATATTAGAATGGAAAAGATCTTAGAGTTCATAAATACAATCTCTTTCTTTTGCTGCAGAAGAAAGAGGTAGAGAAAGTCAAGTGATTTACCCCAGTTCACAAAGCTAATAAATAGCACAGCCAAAGTTTGGAAGACAGTCTGGGGTAGGAGGAAGATTACTGATGGGATAACCTACTGGAGAAGACAGGAGAGGATTGAGGAAAGAGTAGGAGTAATGTCAGGATTTTGAGAAGAAGGAAAGAGAAGAATATGGAGCACACACTGAATAGCCTCATTTTTCTCCAAAAGAGATAGTCCTCAGCTGAGGTAGAGGAGAAAGTGTGGGATTCAAGAAGTGAAGGTTTACACTAGCTTCTATGGTAAGTTTGATCAGGAATCAAACATGGAAGAATAAAAAGATTGCCTTGCTATAGTGTGGATGCAGTTGAAATTAGATAACATGAATTTATAGTACACCTAATAAGCGTGGCTGGATTGCTTCTTCCAGTTCTATTGATCAGTACATAAGGATGTGGATAGTAGGACTAATCGTGGGTTGCTATTTGGCCAAGCATGAGAAGAGAAATGTCACAAGGGGGCCAGGGATTCAAAAGTAGAGGGCAATATGGTGTTTAATTGATTAGCTCCAGGGTTGAGATTGGTAAGAGAGGAAGGTCCAGTTAGCTGAGATAAGTGCCTGAGAAAGTACTAGGAGATAGGGGAGGCATTAGAGGTCTCAATGAGCACAAAGAATAGGTTAGACAAGGAGAAGCATAGGGAGAGATGGAATGATAAGAGATTATGGTCACAGAGAAATGTCAGAGTTTTTGATCAATGATGTCCTGAAATCCAACTGTGACCAACCCTGTATGTGGCAGAGGTACAATCATGGGATCTGAGGAAAGTGAGGAATTGGACCACTAGGAAATTTGAGTAAGTATCATCCTTAATATTAAAGTTCCCTAGAATAAGTGCAGGAACTGGGGAGCAGAAGACAGTGAGCCAGGTGCAAAACTCCTTAATAAAAAGAAATCCAATGACTTGGGAGCCATTACACAAAGACCACAATTATCTACACAGGATGAAAAAATGTAATAAAATGAACTTCAAAGAGGGAAATAGTGCTTAGAGATGGCAACACATGAAGGGTCTGGAAGGCATTAGTTTTCTCTCCATACTCAATTTTTCCCTAGAGTATTCTGTCTCTTCTCTCTGTTGCCTTCTTTGCTATAGTAATCACTGTCCTAAAGCCTATTGTTATAGGAACCTCTCTTTATTAGTAGA
This sequence comes from Vombatus ursinus, assembly GCF_900497805.2. NCBI lineage: Eukaryota > Metazoa > Chordata > Mammalia > Diprotodontia > Vombatidae > Vombatus > Vombatus ursinus. The sequence goes on from NW_020954751.1 coordinate 3,314,600, forward strand.
GATGAAGGCCCTGACCTTCATGAGGGTTAGAGAGGAATTGGCAAGAGGCACGAGTATCAGTTCTCCACAAGTCACCACTTTGGGGACTCTTCAAGCAGAAATCCCCCTTTGGAACTCCTCAAACAAGAGTCTTCTTCAAGTGTAACATTAAGTCAGCTTCCAGCTTTGAGAGAGAAGATTGAAAAGGCCAAATCTCACTTCAGGTTACTGAAGGAAAAGACTCTGGGAAGACATGAGAGCAGCTGACAATCTCCAACATGTCCCTATTCCCAGCTTGCTATTCTAGAGACTTCAGGGAATTACCCTTTCGGTGCGATCCAAAACCATCTCACTTGGATAAGTTGAGTTATCTCACTCCCAATGATAGAGCTCCTTCACTCTGTATTGTCTGGTATATATTATCCTATGTATATCTTTGATTTCTGTTTTGCTGTGATTTGGATAAATAGGCTTCTTTGTTATTCTTTATGTGTGTTCATTGTGGAACTGGTATAAGGTGAAGATGGGGGTCAAGCCTTAGATATAGACCTTGAAGTCCTCTTGTCCCAAAATGAAAACACAATCAAAACTTAGGTGGAACTTGATCATATGCCCAGATAAACAATATTTTAGGGACCAGATATATATACTTCTAGCCCAGTACCCCCCCCATCAGGAAAGCATAGTGGTAGCTTCTGGCCCCAACTTCCTACTTTCCCTCCTGGCAGGAATGAAAGTCTCCCTTAGAGAAGGGTGGGGAAAAAAAGACTTAGAGATGTCTATTCTTCCTCCCTTCAAGTCACGCACACAAGGACAACCATCCTCACTACACATGAGCCCTCCTTACATGTGGGCTCTGCTATTGTCACATGTTAGGACAGAGTCCTCACCACCAGCAGGCCTCACTACTCATAACAGGGCCTATTCCTCACTCCCACTCCCTACACATGGGACTCTGTATCCTTATGCCACTTATACATCCTCATGTAAAATGCAAGCTCCTCAAGGGTAGGGAGTTTTATTTCTTTTTATTCACAGAGTCTAGCACAGTCCTTTATGTATCATAAATGCTTTAAAAAAATGTTGGTTAAATCAAATTGAATCTAGTTTTATCCCATACTTTAGAGTAAAAAAGAGCATCGATTTTAGACCCAGAAGATTAGGGTTTATCTCCCATCTCTCATAATTACTACCTACAGGAATGTGGGTAAGACATTTCATCTTAATTGTTTTCAATTATTTCATCTGTAAAACTAGAGGAAATAGATTAGGGATTCTTAACCTGAGATCTATAAAACTGTTTATTTTAATTTTGATAAGCACATTTTAATATAATTAGTTTCTTTTGTAATTTTATCTATTTTTTATTATACATTAAAATTCATTGTTAGGAGAAAGGCTCTGTAGGCTTATCTGCCTATGACAACAACAACAACAAAAATCATGACACAAAAATGATTAAGAACTCCTGAACTAAATGATCTCTAAAGCACTTCCCAGTTCTAATTTCTATGATCCTATAAGCTTCAATTTCCTCATTTCTACCTGACTAGATTGCTATAACTGTAACTAACTCAAGACCTGGAAAATACATGACTTCATTGACATAAACATTCTTTCAAGCAATGTAGATTGATATGTCTGCTTGGACCATACAAGATGATTTCATGAAATGCTACAAAATAATTAAAATATTCGTCTCCTGGGGGCCAACACATGTGGTGATGGGTCTCTCTCTGGATTCTGCTACCCTGATCCCTTATAGATAGATGAGAGATCTGTTGCCAGACTGATGTTTGAAGCTTTTTCAGCTTGCAAAGACGTACTATAGCTCACAATCTAATGGTATTGTCTTGGAATACTACAGTCTCCACCAGGATCAAAGACCTAAGTAGGATCTCTAATATGGATACTAATACTAATACTAATATGAAAGCAAGGTATTAGTGAAGGCTGAATCAAGTGACTCTAAAAACATTCTCCCTGACTCTATTAGGCAGGCATTCCTCTGGCTGACTCAAGCACAGGAAGATTCAGGAAAATGGTGGATCCAAAGCTGTGTTGGCCTCCCGGGAGTGCCAGCCGATGCGGATTCTCAGACAAAGCACAGAATGCTTGGTGGGAATGTATTACTGAAAAAAGCTGTATGTAAAACACACAAGAGAATTCTTCCTGTGCATGTTCCCAGGGCATAAAGCTGTGTTCTCTGATGCTGAATGTTTCAGAACATTCTGTTTTAAGCCCACCGTGGGTGCATTATCATCATGATTTATGTTAATACAAATCATAAAAATAATCATTTTACTGAACTTTGGTTTCACATAAAATGCTTTATAAAAACTTCATATGCTTTTGTAAACATCCTAATGGAAGTTCCTTAAGGTCAGGGACTGTATCTCTTTGTTTTATGTTTGCTGAGCCCACCCTTACTCCTTTTTCTAGTACCACGCTGTGCATCTAGTTGGTGGTCAATAAGCATTTAACAAACAACAAAAAATGTATGAAATGACAACTCCCCAGAGTACCTCATGTTAAGCACTGGGAGGGATACAAAGCTAACCAAGCATAGTTCCTACCCTCCAAGGGCTTACAGTCAAATAGGTGTGGTCCAATTTGGGGATAGCATTCATTATAGCAGCTACCCTCACTAAATTACAGTAGAATCTTGGAATGTGAAATTTAATTCAATTCATCAAATATTTATGAAGCAATGACTACCTGGAAGGCACTGGGCTAAAGCCTGAGATCACAAAGTGGTCAAAGGGCATAGCTTTTGGCTTCAAGGAGCTTACAGTCTAATTACAGGGGCTACAGTATGTGCATAAATATAAATATTTTTGAAAAATGTGATCAGGGAAAAGGAAATAACTAGACAATTTAAGGAAGGAAAGAACACTTTCATCCTGCAATAAGGGTGTGGTGATTAGAGGAGGAGTGACCAGGGAAGGTAAGTAACATGGAGGAGATAACACCCAACTTGAGCCTCGAAAGAAGATAAGGATTTCAACAAGCAAAGAGGTAGAGGGGGATAGATTCCAAATATAGGAAACAGCCTATAGAAATTCATGGAAGCCAACAGAGTGGAGCCCAGTTTAGCTGCAACAGAGAGCATAAAGAGAAGTTATGTTAAATAAGACTGAGAAGACCTGCTAAAGTCATGTTTTTGGGGAGCCTTAGGTAGCATTTGTATTGTTTATCCTCTAGGAGGGGCACAGTCAGATCAATGTAAGATTATTTTGGCTGTTCTATACAGAAGATGGCCTTGAGAAGGGAAAGACTGGAGGAAAGAAGTTCAATTAGGAGAATGAGTAAGAGATGGGGATCTAAACTAGAATGATGGTGGTGTCAGTAGAGAAGAGAGAAAAGACATTAGAGATGGTTTGTGGGTCAATGTGCCAGAGTTTAATTTATTAAATGTGGGAAAGTGGGATGATTATGAGAGAGAGGGGAGAGTCAAAGATGACTCAGATTTTGAGTCTGGATATCTGGGAGAATGGTGATTGTGTCAACAGAGGTAAGGTAGGAGGAAGAGAAAGAACCAGTGAAAGAGAGCAGAAAAGAGGGAGATAACGCTTTGATCTTGAATGTCATAATGGAAAGGGCAGAGAGGATGGACAGACTGAGAAAATGGGGAAAGAAGGAATTAAGTTCATAGAGGGTAAAAAGCAGACTTAGGAGGAATGAAGTGGTCAGACAGGTGGAGGGATATGAGACTGTAATCAGAGTGGGGGATTTCACAATATAGAACAGAAGGAAGATGGAACAATTCCAGGGGGTTGGTGAGGTCTGGTATGAATACAGAGCAGAGAGAAAGGCATAAAGTGGGGGTGGAGTGGGGATGGATGCTGAAGCAGAGTGGAGAAGGCTGTTATAGACACTGAAGATGTTGATGAACTGGGAGGGAGCACAGAGTTTCTGAAGTGTTCAGAGAGAAGAATTTAGATGCAACCTTAAACATCATCAAGGGTCCCCTGTATAAAGAACTCAACTTATCTTTCCAGCCTCATCTGAAAGGCAGCATGCTGTAGCAGATAGTGTACTGGACTTGGAACCAGGATGACTCGAGTTCAAATCCACCCGCAGATATTTCCTAGCTTTATGACCCTGGGCAAGCCAGTTAAATGCCCTATGCTTCTGTTCTTCATCTGTACAATGAGGGGTTGGACTAGATGACCTCTGAGGTCCCTTCCCATTCCAAATTTATTAGCCTATACTAGTCCACCATAGAGAGGTAGTTAGGTGGTACAGTGGGTGGAGCGCTGAACTTGGAATCAAGAGAAATTGAGTTCAGATCCTGCCTCAGATACTTTTTGTTGTTGTTCACTCATGTCTGACTCTTCATGACTCCATTTGGGGTTTTCTTGGCAAAGATACTGGAGAAATTGGCCATTTTCTTCTCCAGCTCATTTATATACAGAGAAAACTGAGGCAAATAAGGTTAAGTATCTGAGGTCAGATGTGAACTCAGAAAGATGACTCCAAGCCTGAGTTCTATCCATCTAGACACCTATCTATCTAACCACCTAGTTGCCCCCTTCAAACACTTACTTAGCTGTATGACCCTGGAAAGTCACTTTAACCTCTTCCAGCCTCACTTTCCTCTTCTGCAAAATGAGGGGGCTAGATTCATTGGCCTCTAAGGTCCCACCCAACTCTAAATCTATGATCCTATGTATATTCAAGGAAAATTGGATTACTCATTGATTTCTAAATGTACATACTTTTCCACCTCTACACATTTGTTCATACTGTGCTGTCTATCCGTGAGACCTTCCCGTATCCCCACTTGTTGAAATCTTACAACTTTCATGATCCAGCTCAAAGAAACATTTTTCTTGAAACTTTTCATCTCTTACCATCTCCATACCCCATTCCAGTGCCAGTTAAGACATGATCTATTTCTCTTCTGAACTCTGAGAGGGTTCATTTTAAATCTTATTCCATTCCTGACCCTCTAGATTTTTCCACCTTTCCCTTACTTAAATATCTCCCTTCTTAACACCTTCATTTTAAATTCTCTTAATATGTTATTTTCCCTCATTAGAATATAAGCAACCTGAGGGCAGGAACTGCCTTGCTTTCTGCTTACATTTATGTTCCCAGCACTTAGCACAGTGCCTGACACAGAATAGAATCTTAATAAATGCCTCATCTAATGTTTATACCTCTCATGGCACTTATAATCTGCCTTGCATTAAAGTTATGAATTACATACTTGTCTAGTTCCATGAGAGCGGAGACCATGCTCTGCTCATGGTTTCATCTTAAGCAGTACCTAGCTTTGTAAATATCTGTTCAGTTGTTGCTAGTCTGCACAGAAGGAACAGGGGTCAAATTTACCCAAGGTCACACAGACTCATTTAACCAACCGATCAATAAGCAATTGTGAAATATCTCATGCGACAGAGCCATAAGAGTGCATAGGTGCTTGGGATACAATCACAAAAGGAAACAAAACCTGCCCTCAAAGAACTTACATTCTAGAGGAGAAGATATTATGCACAAATATAAGTATATCCAAAACACATACAGAACTGATACAAAGTAACCTTAGCTGAGGGAACTAGGAAAAGCCACATGCCAAAAGTGATGCTTAAACTGAGCCTTGAAGGAAACCAGGAATTTGGAAAAATGGAGGTGAAGATGGAATACATTTCAGGCATGGGGAAAAGCCAGTGTAAAAGCAAGAAGACGGAAAATGGAAAGTCATGTGTGGGAAACATCCAGAAGACCAGGTTTAGCTGAACTGTATGGTGCAAGGAAGAGAATGATGTGAAAGACTAACATGGAAGAAAATGGTAAAGAGCTGTAAATGACAAACTGAAGAATTTATATTTGATCCTGGAGGAAATGGGAAGTCACTGGAATTTATTGAATAATGGAAAAATCATTTTTGCAACAGCTATGTGGAGGATGGAAGGGAGAGGGAAGAGATTTGAAGAAGAGAGACCAATTAAGAGTCATTGTCCAGGCAAGAGGTGATAAGGGACTGAAGTAAGGGGAGAGCTTTCCTGCTCCCATGCAGTATTCTTTCCCTAGGACTTCCAAGCAGTGCCTGGATAAAGGCAGCCCGTGGGGAGTTTGGAAACATAGAGAGCACCTCCACATTCCAACTGAGTGTCTAACCAACAGTGATGTGGAGCAGAAAGTAAACAGTCTCAATTCTTCTTACTGAGAAAAATTGGCCGGCAGGGAAGTAAATATTGACCTTGAGATAAACCGTTTAAGCCCCCTAGCTCAAGATTTCTTCCCAAAGGCACCCTGGCTTAGGGAGGCTCAACAAACCTTAGCAGCCTGAGGTTTTGCCTTCCACAGAACATGTTTGGGGTAGTTTCAAATCCCTTTTATAAAGGCTTTGGGAAGGAGGGAAGGAGAGGAAGTCTGCACCATTGTGTTTATTTAAGAACTAAGGTCACCCTGCGACCTGAATAGACTTCCAACCCTTCTCCACTTGTCTTTTCTCATCTGGGAGATATAAATCCTATTTGCAGCTTTCAAAGCAATGTCTAGAAACAGAACTATGGAAACAGCAGAGGTCATAAACATAGCTCACATTTCTATAGCACTTTAGAGAGTACGAAGTATTTTCTTCACAACAACCCTGTGAAGTCAAGGGATTATTCTCCCCATTTTATAGATGAGAAAACTGATACTCATAGAGGTTAAGGGACTTGTTCAAAGTCACATAATGAGTAATAATAATAGCTACATATCTTTCAAGAACCCAAAGTCACCTCTATGCCACAAGGCTTCAGAGGAAAACTTTAGTGGAGACTCAGATCTGTGAGAAATGATTCATTTGGATCCCTACTCATTCCAATCAGTATTAATTAGTTCAGTGTGATTCCAAAAGAAATGATGATTATTAACAATTATTAGTGATATACTTGTCTAGTAATATGCATTTAGTCAGTCATCTAACAATAATAAAAGAATAAACATGTATTAATACATATTTTACATAAATCACATAGGGATCATTAGGTAAGATAGGTTCTTACAGCAGGCTCAAACTTTAATCCAGTGTTCACCACTTGTTTACCAGTTATGAAGCTCACTTGAGCAACCACAAGAATGCTGATAAAGATATCTTCATCCTGTTTTGCTTAAATTCCATGTCCAAGGCTAGCAGGGTGGCATGACATGGAAAGTTCCCTTAATGTGTTTTTGTACCATCCATATCATCTCCTCTTGCCCAACACTTGGAGGAATCCATCCATCTTATGATGTTAGTCAGTGGAGAAATCCTGTGCTTCACCCAACCCATGACCGCCCTGTTAATACACCATTTTTTGACTGTTGCATCATTTTTGGCCCTCAAAAACAAGTTCTATCAACCAATGGGATTTTGTATTTTATTCTGTCTTTTCTCAGAGTTTGGGTATTAAACTTTATAAAAACGAGGGTCTGTGTACCAGGGGACATTTCAGGTTATGAGGAAGATCTGAAGTCCACTTCATTAGAGGGGGTCATGGACCCTATTGGCTTGGAGCTCTGTCTTAGTGATTTTTTCTTGTAGATTAGACAATTTTGGGCCCCACAGATGATTCAGGAAGAACAATTACATCCTGACTCCATGTAGATTTCTTCTTTAAGGAATTTAGTGCAATTGCAGTTAGAAGAAGGGGAAGAAAGGTAGCCAATTATCCTGCTTCCAAAACAGCCCACTGGCATTGGTTGGACTAGGAGGTCCCACCCCCTGAACAAATCAGTTCAGTGGTTGTTGTCCTTCATTCTCAAAGAGGACCAAAATGACATCATTATGTTGGGGTCAAGGTACAGTGTGTCTGACTGTGGCTGATTATTCTGATAAAGCTTGGAGGGCTTTACCACAGGTCGAACACAAATAGCTCATATGAACATTTGGAGTGGAGATGTCTCTAAATTTGCACCTCACATTTCTTTTAAACTACTGCAATTCTGCTTTATTCACAGAGCACAAGCGCCTGCTTTGATGTGGACATGCCATACTGGGCAATCCTGTGCCAGTCTCTCCCATATCTTACAATTGATTGCAAAGTTCTTCAGAGAGACCTTGAGAGTGTCCTTGTATAGCTTCTTCTGACCTATATGTGTGTTCTTGCCTTGTGTGAGTTTTCTGTAAAATAGTCTTTTAGGCAAACATATGAACAACATAGCAAGCCCATCAGAGTTGTACTCTCTGCAGTAGAGTTGAAGGCCTGGCAGTTCAGCTTGAGAAAAGACCACTTCCATTTGAATTGTCTTAGAAAATTCTGAAGATCACCTAGCAAGATAAAATACCAGACACTGAAGACAAACCAGTACAGCACAGAAGATAGGTCCAGTAATCATAGCTCACGTTCTCTATAGCACTTTAGTTTAGAAAAGTTTAGAAAGCACTTCTCTCCCAACAGCTCTGTGAGCTCAAGCATTAGCTCAGGTACTGCCTTCATTTTACAGATGAAGAAAACGAGCTTTGGAGAGGGTAAGTGGTTTTCCATTCGTAAGTATCACTCCAAAGATCTGAACTCAACTCTTATAAGTACACTGTTCTTTCTCCCATACTGATGGCCATGTTGAACACTCTCCTGTGGTCCTCTCCTGCTTTCCTGTCTTTCTTGGGAGTCAACAGAAGCTCAATTTGAGCAAGGGATGCATACTGAGGATGAAGAGCCATACCAAGTGAGTATAATAAGGTATTTTATAACCTAAGCAGTGGCAGGTAGTAGGAAGAAAGTAAGTTAGTTCATGCATACTCTGTTTAAGAAGGCGGGTAAGGGCAGGTAAGTTTATTTCAAAAGATTTTTTTTTTTAATTTAAAGCATGGGTGTTTCAAGGATTAGTCTTCTGTTATCTGGAGAATTCACTTATATGGAACAGGTCCTTCCCTAACAATGCTGAATAAATGAGAACCTTAATGTAGATGAAAGAGATCTAATCTAGAATTTGGAGAATAGACATTTAAACTCCAGCTCTGATACTTATTAGTTCAATGACCCTGGGCAAGTGTCTTTCTCTGTATGAACTTCAGTTTCATCATCTATAAAATGACACTACCTAGGTTTGACACACAAGATTGCTGTAAGGAAAGTATTTAGAGATCTTAAAGGATAGGGACAGTACCTGGACCTCTGATTTCATTGTCATGGGGAGCTACTGATGAGAAACTTTCTCTACCAATGCAAGTCAGCACCTTCTCTGCAACTTACAGTCTTAAAGAGGTATCTGGATCCATGATGAAAAATGTTATCCCTCTCCAGAGAAAGAAGTGATGAACTCTGAATGTAGATTGAAGCACACTTTTTTCACTTTCTTTATTTTTCTTATTTTTTTCATTTTTAAAAATATGGCTAATATGAAAATATGTTTTGCATGATTTCACATATATAATTGATATATTGCTTGCCTTCTCAGTGGGTGGGGGAGGAGCAGGAGGGAGAGGATTTAGAACTCAAAACTTTTAAAAATAAAAAAAGGGAGAAAAAAAGAAAAAGAATAGTGATCTAAAGCACTGAGAGATTGATTTGCCTAGTATGTGTCAGAAGGAGGGATCTGAATCCCAGTCTTCCTGGTTTCAAGGTCAGCATTAAACCACTGCTGCCTCAATACATTATCTTAAAACAAAATATAAATGTGAGTTACTGTTATTTGATTTCTGTAGTAGGGAGGTATATTGGTCCCTTTGCAAATAGCATGTGGTAAGAAGGTAGTGGATTAAGAAGAAAATTCTCCTGACTTCTATAGTCAGACTTTATGTTCATGACTTTATGCCATTTCTAATGAACAATTGGTTGTTCCTGGGGTCAGACTATGTGCTTAGGGGGCCTGAGAGAAGTATGGCAGGCTACTCATAGTCCTTCAATAGTTAACTGTTGTTTAGAAAACCAGTGAATGTCTTCAAAACTCTCTGATGCTCGTGGGAATGAGATCTACAGCGGCCTCTGGAAGGCTGATTTCAATGTATTGGTGAGCTGCAAAGAGAAAATAAAAATCCCATTTCATTTCTGTAATAGGAGATGGCTGCTCCCTGGGAGCAGCTCTGGAGGTAGCATCCAGAACACACTGCTGGATGGAAATGGGGGTTTTCAGTGATTTAAATTGCAATTCACTTCCTCTAAAAACTGCATTTTCTGACAACTCCCAGTTCAGGACATTTGAAAGGCCCCTTCACCAAACATGTTTTCAGAGAATTCATTAAGAACAAGAGGTGTATCAGCCCTTTGGAGTCAATGCTGGACAGATGTCAGAGTTTTGCATCAATAATGTTCTGAGATCCAATTGTGACCAACCCTGTATGTGACTGGACAAAGAGGCCTCAACTCTGGCTCTTCTAGATGGTTAATGTACGTTTAAAAATATGTGTGTGGGTCCATATGTTACATGTAATAATAATAATAATAGCTAACATTTATCTAGCACTTTAAGGTTTGTAAAGCAGTTTTAAAAATATTATTTCGATAAATCCTTACAACAGCTCTGGGAGGTGGGTGCTATTATTATCCCCATTTTACAGATGAGGAAACTAAGGCAAACCCAACCTTCCCAGGGTTGCTTGGGAGCACTGAAAGACTGAATGATTTGCCCAGGGTCACATAACCAATATATATCACAAGGGAATCTGGGTCTTCCTGACCCAAAGGTTGATTATCAACTAAGTTACTGTGCTTCTAATAGGTATAATTATTCTCCATTTTACAGATAAGGAAATCTGAGATTTTGCTAGGTTAAATGACATGGTTATACTGTTAGTAAGCTTAAAAGGCAAGAGTCAAACTCAGGTCTCTCCTGATTCTTTCCAGACACTATAATGATCAGAATTCAAGCAATAAAGAAGCTCTCTACAGATGTTTTAGTTGTTTGTTTTTTGGGTTTGTTTTTTTTTTTTTTTGAGGAGGTAGTTATTTGTTTTGTTTTGTTTTTCTCCTTGAGTTTGGGACAGAAGAAAGACATATAGAATTAAGAGTTAGAGGCTGGCAAATTGTTTTAGAACATTTTTATAGATGGTCAAAGCAAATATGAAGCGAATAGCCAACCAAAACAAACCCTCAAATTCAAACTACTAGCATTTTGATTGAAAATGATAAAATAATATGACTTTAAAGCAAAGAATAATATTAATATATTTGCTTTGTGTCCCCCTTCTGAATCCATTTGTATACTTATAAGGTATTGAGCTATACTACAAGCTGGAATCCTACTTTAACTATTTTAACAGTCAAACTTTCTTCTAAGAAAAGGGCAAAGTCATCACCTTAGTGAATAATTAACAGGCTGAGTTTGATCCCTGGCCTAAAACTGACAGCTGAAATAAGTATTTACTCTTTGCCATGAACTAAAAAGACAGGAGTGATTTCCTTCTCTCTGGAATAGGTGACTAGGGAAGCAAATACCAGGCGCTCCTTCCAAAGGGCTCTGTTGTCCTTGGTTCCCCATCCAACCCCCTTCTATTTCCTGCCCCAAGATGGTTCATGCACACACCCAAACTCCTGTATGTGGATACCTCTGATAGAAGAAGGGGTGTTGAATGAATATAGTAATGTTTCTACTAACATGCCAAAAACATCTGGGGGAGGGGAATAGAAGAAGGGGCCATAGAAATTTCAGAGAGGTAAAAATAAAATAGGAGTCCTATAGATGCTTTCCAAGATACCAGATAAGGGGAATCTACACCAGGAAAATATCATTAAATATGACCTAATAAAGATGCTTCAATATTACAAAGATCTGTGATTTCAGTCTTGAAGCATGTCCTATGCCAATGTGGATCACAATTCTACTCCGCCTTTTAGATTTAAAAAAGTAATAATGACAATTACCAGCTCATTGGTGTGGAGCCTTAGCAAACTAAAAGACCCCTCATGGGAAGACAGACTCACAGCCCATTTATCAGGCCTGACATCAAAATCTGTCCAACTTCTACTCCTTTGGTGTAGCTTTAGAGCATCCAGCTCCATCTTGACACCATGATGGGCCCATCAGAGGAGGACTCAAATGAAGGAAATCTTACCTACACAGAACCAAATGTACCATAAAATCTTAGAGTCTTAGGGAAGAAAGAGGGAAGGGGAAGAATTGAATTAAGGTTAAGGGAGATGAGAAAGGATGCCAGCCAGATGATACTTAAGCAAGGAAAGGGTGGAGAGATACAAAGGGAGTTACTGAGAACGGACAAATCCCATTTATACTGCAAATCTGTTGTGGGAAAATATTTCATGGATCTTATAGATAGTGGCCAATTGAGTATTTGGAAGCTAAAAATCCGAATACCTTCCCTTCCCAGCAAATAATTGTATGTTAGCTAAATAGATAAAGAGAAATTCAATGGGATCTATTAGATGCATGGACAGTAGGAGAAATTCTTAGATCAAATGATGAACATACAAACCCAGTATGAGTTGATATCTGTCAAGCACATGGACTAGAAGGAGAAATTCCTGGCTCAATACAAACATATACACATCTTCACATATATACATATGTATGTATATATGTATGTGTATATATATATATATAATATATGTATGTGTGTGTGTGACACTGACTCAGCTTCCTCATCTGTAAAATGAGCTGGAGAAGGAAATGGCAAACCACTCCAGTATCTTTGCCAAGAAAACCTCAAATGGAGTCACAAAAAGTAGGACATGACTGAAAACGATCTAAAACAGCAACAATATACATGCAGATAAAATTATGAAAATATATGTTGCCCTCATAAATAAATCTCCATTTTCTATCTCCATGCTTTTGCATAGAGTGTCTCTCATGCTTGGAATGTACTCCCTCCCCACATTTACCTCTTGGTATCTCTATTTCCTTCAAAGTTTAACTCATGCATTACCTTTCACATGAGGCCTTTCCTGATTTCCCCATTGATGGTGCTGCCTCTCCTCAAAATTACATTATTTTGATTTTGTACAAACTTACATATGTACATGTTATCTCCCCTGCTAGAATACAGACTCTTTGAGGACAGGGACTATTTCATTTTTGGTTTGTATCTCTAGTATTTAGCACAATGTCTGGGACACCCTAGGCACTTAAATGTTTGTTGATCATGTATCTAGCAAGTGACTCAGCTCAAATAAAATCTGGGTTTTTCAGCCCCATTCCAGTGTTCTTTCTCCTTTACTAAACTAAAGGCAGAGGTCACTTATCAGCTTAAAATCCAATTGCAAACAGCTTTTGTTAAATAATAATTGAGTCTTCGATAACATTTGATTCCTGAAAAGGGCCGACAAGAGAGGACACTGAACTCGTGGTCGTAAAGCACCTTGTTGTTACAAAGCACTGGATTTTGTGTGACACTGTGCTGTGGCAAACAGACTTCTCAAGTGAAGGCATCTGGCAGGTACTTATATGATAAACCAGGGAAATACTGCTGGGAATGACTCATCACAAGCAACCTTGTCTGCAGTGGGTCCAGACTGAACTTGTAGTATCAACAGGAATGCATTTCACAGCATTTCCTCAATTAAGAGCAATGATTGATGTTCCCTCCCCAAGATGAGGGGGGTGGGGGGATGGAGTAATTTTTTTTTCCTGGAGGGCATTAACCTTGTACTTTTGAACTCTCACAAAATAATAAGTTGAACATGACCTGAGTTAGTTACTAACTGGACATTTGAAGGAGAGTGATTAACACATAAATCTTTCATAACGATTGCTGTTGTTCAGTCCTGTCCAACTCTTCACGACCCCATTTAGGGTTTTCTCGGCAAAGATACTAGAGCAATTTGCCTTTTCCTTCTCCAGTTCATTTCACAGATGAGGAAACTAAGGCAAATGGGGTTAAGTGACTTGCCTAGGGTCACACAGCTAGTAAGTGTCTGAAGCTGGATTCGAACTCAGGAAGAGAAGTCTTTCTGACTCCAGGCCTAACATTCTAACCAGTGCACCACCCAGTTGCCCCTTCATAATGGTAGTTCCATGTATAGAGATTTTGGGAGATGACTGCCGGCAGGCAGCACTGATATTAATCTTAATATAGTTAAGTTAAGGAGATCAATTGGGTCAATACACTGGTGTGTTAAACTAGCTATGGCTCCTGGGGACTATTCTCAACAGCCTCTCAAGGACTACCAAATCATGCAATCTTAGAATTTCAATATTGAAAGAGATTTTAGAGGTGTTAGAGTCTAAATGCTTAATGAACACACCCCCTCTACTACATATCTGATAAGGGATCGTCTAGCTTGACAGAATATTTACAGTGATAGGGGAATCACTATCCTGCAACCTCATTTTGCATCAGGAGAATGTAAGCTCCTTGAAGAAAGGCAGAGAATTTTTTTTTTAATTTTGTGTTTGAATCTCCAAGACCTTATACAGTGCCTCATAAACAGCAGACATTTAGAAAATGGTTGATGAAATTAATAAGTCAATTTTGAACACCTTTAATTGTTAGGAAGTTATCCTTATATTGCACCAGTAAAATAAAATTTCAAGGAGTCATTTTTTTCCCCTGAATCCAACCCTGCCCACAAAAGTCCATCTAAGTAATAGCGGGACCTGAAAAGCTCTTTCTGTCACCTTCAAGTTATTCTATCCAAGACAGAATAGTGGAAACTATTAGTAGAACAGTAATGATCAACTTTAATATTTCAGAGTGGTATTGAGAGTGGTATGTGTCCTTGAAGGCTAGACCAGCAGAACGCAAATTCTGAGAAGTTCGACCAAGCTGAAAAGGTTTCATGTGTGGGCTTGAGGATGGACTGTTATCTAAGGACTTATCCTAGCCAAACCTGGAGAAGTTTATTGCCACAGGGGCAACGAGGTGTTGCAGTGGGTAGAGTGTCAGGCCTGGAGTCAAGAAGACGCATCAAATCTGGCCTCAGACATTTACTAGCTGTATGACTTTGAGCAAGTCACTTAACCCTGTTTGCCTCAGTTTCCCCATCTGTAAAATGAGTTGAAGGAATAGCAAACCACCTCAATATCTTTGCCAAGAAAATCCCAAATGGAGTCACAAAGAGTTGGGCACAACTGAAAAATGACTGAAGAACCACAAACAACAACATTGCCCCAGGGAGCAACATAGTTATAGTGGAAATATAACCAAACCTGGAGCCAATGGACTTGTAAATGAGTTGCACCACCAATATCTGTGTGACCCTGGGCATCACTTAATCTCTGGGCTTCAGTTTACTTACCTGTAAAAAGAGGTAGTTGGGCTGAATGACCATTAATGATATTTCCAGTTCTAAATATATGATCCTATGAAGGTTTTTCACGATGAATTTAATCTTAGCCACAACGTATGTGCTAGGTGGCACAGTGCATAGAGAATGATTCTCAGAGTCCTGAAGATCTGAGTTCAAATGCTGCCCCAGACACTCAGGAGCTACCTAATGCTGGCCAAATCACTCTCTCAGTCTCAGTTTCTTCATCTGTAGAACAGAGATAATAATAGAACCTACTTCACAGGTTTCTTGTGAAGATCAAATGAGATAACTTATATACAAGTACTTCGCAAACCTTAAAGCATATATATCTGCTTTTTGTGTTGTTTTTGCTGTTGCTCAGTTGTATGCAACACTTCATGACCCCATTTGGGGTTTTCTTGACAAAAATATTGGAGTGGTTTGCCATTTCCTTCTCCAGCTCATTTTACAGATGAGGAAACTGAGGCAGATAGGGTTAAATGTCTTGTCTCACACAGCTGGTGTCTGAGGCCAGATTTGAACTCAAGGTCTTCCTGATTTCAGGCTTGGCACTTTATCTACTGTGTCACCTAGCTGTCAATATATATCTACATGCTATTATTATTTTATTGTTATTATTGCAAAACTCGTGGGGCAGCTAGGTGGTACAGTGGATAGAGCACTGGCCCTGGAGTCAGGAGGACCTGAGTTCAAATCCGGCCTCAGACACATAACACTTACTAGCTGTGTGACCCTGGGCAAGTCACTTAACCTCATTGCCTAACAAAAACAAAAAAAACAAAAACAAAAACAAGCAAAACTACTGAAGGGTAGAGAGGTTATGATTTATGTGCATGGAGGTAGTCTCTAGACCACTGATATCACAGATATTTTCAAGAATTGAATAAGATACCATATTGTCACTTTCCATGTCTAGGTTCCCCTAAAAATAGGGGTGTGTCCAGATAAACCTAGAAAATCTGGGACATCCAGATAAGCCCAGAACCTATGCCTATCAGAGCATGTATGAATGAGTTCAGCAAATGAATTCTATCCCCATTTTCATAGAATATTAGACCTGGGAAGCATCTTAGAAATCATCTAGTCCAGCCTTCTGACTTTACACATAAAAAACCTGAGGTCAATGATTTATTCAAGGTCAAAAGGCTAGTATATGTAGATTTAAAAATGGAAGGGACCTTAAAGACTATCTAATCTAACACCTTCATTTTACATGAGGAAACTGAGGCTCAGAGAGGCTAAGTAACTTGCCCAGGTTCACATAGTTAATGAGTGTCAGGCTTAGGAGTAAAACTGAGGTCTTCCTGACTTCAAGTCCGATACTTTATCTATTAGGCTGAACTGTCTTCTAAACTTGAGGCCAACTTGACTGATTCATAGTATGCACATTCTGTTGATTTCCGGTAGAATACAAGGCCTTTCAGGGCAGGGACTTTTTTTCCCTTGTACATAGTAGGTGCTTATAAATGCTTGTTTGATCCTTGATTGTTTGACTGATTCCAAGACCAGCTGCTTTTTCTCTTCAAAGCTGTATCACCCACAGTACTTACCACTGTGCCTTGAATATAATGTGACTTCAATAAATGTCTCTTTCTATGTCCTCTAGGTTTTTTAAGTATTTTTTTCCTCATAGGAACTCTCCTGGGTAGGCAGATTTCTATCTCCATTTTATAGATGGAGAAATAGAGGCTCAGAGAGATAAAGGAGTTTTATTCAAAGTCACAGTGAAATTTAGTGGTACAGCAGAACCTGGAACTCAGATGTTCTCGTTCAAGTTCAAGACTCTTCTTACTTGTGCCATACTCTCTGAGTAGAAGGGCAGACATTAGGTTACTATAAACCGGTACAGTAGAGAATACTGGATTTGAATCCCAGGTCTGCTAGCTGTATGACCTTGGTGAATCATTTCGCCTCTGGATGATTCAGTTGCCTCTTATGTAAAATGAAGGAATTGAACTAGATGGACTCTGAGTCCCCTTAGGTCTCTAAATCTATGATCTTATGATTTCTAAGAATCGTCAGACTTCAGGGAAGCAGGTAGACAGACCAGAAAGTTATTTCATCACAAGAGCACACAATAAAGGAAGCCATCCAGGGGTGATCTGAAATCAGCCTGAATGGGCTCATGAAAGCTAATTGATAAAGTTTCATTGTGAACATTTATACTTCGAAAATCAGCAAATGCTACAAATTAATTTATTATTTTGCTGATTGTCCAGAAATAAAAAAGTTATAAAGAAAATAATTCATATTAAATTTATAAGTGCATCATTAGTACATTTTTCTCCCCTCTAGAAAATTGATTGTTCTTCACTGGCCCCAGTTTCTGTGCCATTTTAATGGAAAAGATTTTTACCAGATGATATCTAAGATGACTTTCTGGTTCTAGAGCACTAAGAAAATAGCCAGCAAGTTTTTAGGGAAAAGAATACTGGAGGATTTGGAGGCAGAAGCCTAGTGTTAGAGGCAAGTCTCCAGCATTTGCTGGCTCTGTGCCTGAGCAAATCACAGCCTCTTGAGCCTCAGCTTTCCCATTCTTCAAGTGGAAATCTCATTTGTCCCATGAAACCAGATTGTTGTTTGTCCTTTGTTCTTGAAGAGGACCAATGACATCAGGAAGGTGACATCTTGACTTGCAGGTAATTTGGATTTCAGTGAGGCAGAACTGTGCAAAATTATCAGCCCCACTCTTTCTTCCAGAGTCATCAGAGTCCAGTGGATGACTGGCAATGGCCCAGCCCAATAAACCAATAGGATCCTTGAAGGATCAAATGAAATCAGAGAGGTTGTTCAGTCATTTTTCAGTTGTGCCTAACTCTTTGTGACCCCTTTTGGAATTTTCTTGGCAAAGATACGGAGAGGCTTGCCATTTCCTTCTCCAGCTTGTTTTATAGATGAGGAAACTGAGGCAAAGTTAAGTGACTTGTCCAGGGTCACCTAGCTAGTGAGTGTCTGAAGCTGGATTTTAACTCAGGTCTTTCTGACTCCAGGCCTGACACTCTATCCACTGTGCCAACTAGCTGCCCAGAGAGGAAAGGGACCTTAAAACTGTGAGCTCCTTAAGCGTAGAGAATGTCTTTTATCTTCCTTTGGATTCCTAATACTTAGCACAATTATTAACACGTAGTAAATGTTTATTGACTGACTGACTGACCTTGGAGTTTAATGCATTCATTTTACAAGTAAGAAAACTGAGAATTAGAGAAGGGAAGCAGTTTGCTGGAAGTCACTCAAGTGGTAAGATATAGAGCCGTAATAATATATAGGAAATGCTTTGTAGCTGTAAGGCATTATTGAAATGCAAGCTATTATTATTTCTAAGCCTCTCTTTTGATCAAGATGCATGTAGACTTGAGAAAACATGGCATCCCTTTATAGGTTATGTGAAAAGGCTAATTTCCATTGGCCAGGATACAAGCCCCTCAAAGAGGATTAGAAAGGGGAAGGTGGTGAGGGAATGATTGCAAACAAATGATAATGATAAATGACATTCTATTGAGGTCAAGTAAGGGTATCAGGGACTTGTGTGCATTTCTCCTTTTCTGAACATCTTTATTAATGATCTCAAAGACAGGGTGAATAGTATGTTAATGAAGTTCTTTTAGCAGATTCTAAATAAATTCTTGGCAAAAGAACAGAAAGGCATAGAAAGGAGTTTGAGCACCTGGGCAGGAAATGAACAGAAAAGCCCAGCTATGAGAAAGATCCATTAAGGAATAAAGAAAATCCTCATGAAATTTACTCTAGTTAGAAATGGACAGCTTCTTTTAAAAAATAAAAATAAAGCCCTCGGAAAGGCTCACAGGAGTCTTCCATCTACTTTCCATTGGCCAGGGTTGGCTTATTCTCTAATAACTTTAGAGTAATAGTCTGAGTTGAAAGGGTCCTTAAAGGTCAACTAGTTATTAGTATTACATGTCATAAGATATGAAAAACATTTTGCAAACCTTAAAATGCTATATAAACATTAGCTATTATTATTTTTATCCCCTCTAAGTGATCATCTAACCTTTGATTCTTAAAGACCTTCAACACTTGGGAATTCATCACCTCCTAAGTGGTTCCTGGATCTGGAATCAGAAGATCTAAGTTCAAATTCTAGCTCTATTCTATATTGTCTTTGTGACCTTGGGCAAGACATTTAATCTCTAATTGGGCCTCACTTTGCCTCTCTATATAATGGGAGAGGTTAGGCTAGATGGACTTTATATTTCTTTCCTGCTCCAAATCTGTAATCTTCACGTAGTCCATTCTACTCTTGGAACAACTCTAATAGGGAGAAAGATTTTCTTGACACCAGGCTTTAAGTCATATCTATAACCTCTACTCATTGTCCCTAGTTCTGCCTTCCAGGACTAGGTGTTTTAGGATTTTGGTTTTAGTCATTATTACTTTCTTCACGGGGTCAGGGAGGGAAATGTGAAGAAATACTAATCAAAGTAGTCCATTTCCTTTCCCTTATTTCTGGTATCGGCTTGGTTGTTGTTCAGTCAGTTCTTAGCTATATCTGACTCTTCATGACCCCATTTGAGATTTTCTTGGCAAAGATACTGGAGTGGTTTGCCATTTCCTTCTCCAACTTATTTCACAGATGAGGAAACTGAGGCAAACAGGGTCACACTGCCAGTAAGTGTCTGAGGCCAGATTTGAACTCAGGAAGATGAGTCTTCCTGACTTCAGGCCCAATGCTCTACGCAATGTACCAGGACTTGGGGGAGGGAGGTGGGTTGGGAGGCTAAAATGATTAACTTAGATGGGGATTTCAGGTGCCCTAGTTTTGTATTGATTCCCTGAGGTTTAAAATGTCTAATTGCCGTGACTGAGCCTGAAATGATCTTTCCCCTCCCTACTTCATCAAATTCTCTATATCCTAAGGCCCACCTCTAATCCCACTTCTCCATAAAGCCTTAGAGGATAGCCTACATTGATTCTTCTTTTCTTTCTTAGCCCTTAATCAACAATCAGTCAGTCAACAAGCATTTATTAAGCATTTACTATGTGTCAGGCTAAGTGATTTTGCTAAGTGATGGAGACATAAAGAAAGGAAAAAATAGTCCCTGCCTTCAAAAGGCTCATCTGGTAACGGTTGGAGACAACCAGGATGTGGGTACATATGTGAATGTATCTGTATCTGTATCTGTATACATATGTGTGTAGAAATATATAATGTTCCCATAGATTTAGATACAGGTACAGATCTAGATGCATTTATAGATATTGATGTAGATGTGTGTGTGTGATTGGATGCATGTGTGTATGTGAGATATATATCATCCGTATCCCTACAGGGTAGATGGAAGATAGTGTCAGAAAGGAAGGAGAAAAGGCACTAGCAGCTGGAAGGACTGAGAAAAGCATTCTGCAGAAGGTGGGGTTTGAGCTGAGACTCATGTCTGAACACATAATTTTAGTGCATTATATGCTATCTTATAACAACAACTGACATTTTTATAGGGCCTCACAGCTACAAAGTACCCTTGAGCATCTGGAAGAATTGTCATAAAACCCCTGTTCTCAAAGACAGGTTCTTGGAATCTCATTCTCAGCCTAACTTAACCCTATTTCAGAAAAACTAAAAACTAGATTCATAACTATGCTGGGCATTAGCACCGAATAAATCATAAGACTTGTCATGGTAACTCTGAGATAGCAAAGCAGCTCAATTATGTTCTGTGTACACAGTTTTAAAAGGCAAGAAAGTTTATAATCCGCTTCAGAAACATTTCCTTCAAATACATCAAAACATCAAGGCCAGGGAAATGAATAAAATAGATCATGGATAATCTAACTAGGGCAGGGCATCCGGAAAATTCATTTTGGATCCAATTCAATTTAGTTTAAAAAAAAATGTTTATTAAGTATTGTGTGTGGAAGGCCCTGGGCTAAGCACTGGGGATTCCAGTATAAATAAGTGTCTTGCACATAATAGATACTTAAGAAATTAGGGCTGATTGGAACTGAGGGGCCCCTACACTTGTGGAGCTTAGAGTCTAGTGGGGGCAGAAACAGTTTACATATATGTATGTAAAATATGTCTATGTGTATTATATGATGTATATAATATAAACCATACAATAGAATATATGTAAGATATAATATATGTAACAATTATATATAACCTGTATAATTGTATATAACATACCTGTAATAGAATTATATGATATATAATTATATCATATGTAATATAATTGTGTGTAATATATAAACATATATACACACATATAGTATGTGTAATATGTAATCATATACATATATACACACAAAAAGTATGTATATAATACATAACCAAGTAGAGTGTATGGGGTGCTCAAGGAAAACTAGCACCTCTGGTGTGAGAGCTTGCCAGGTTCTTTTCAGGGCCTCTCATCCACCTTTCGTCCCCACTTCTTACCCAACTCTCATCTGTGGCTTCAAGAAGTTGTAGCATATGCATCAGCCACACCCCAGTAAAATTATGTCAACAGATGAGCAAAACCAGGTTAGGAGAACCAACAGGCCTCAATCCCATCAGTGAGTTAGGGAGATGTCCACCAGATGCATGTGAAGATTTCCCCTGACAGAGTGGGTCAACATCCATGGAGGTAGCTGAAGCAGATGCTCTGGAGTGCTTAGAGCTTGGTCAGACATTAAAAATGCCAAGGTCAGACACTGCATCCTGGGCTAGCAGCAGTCATCTTCACTTTTGTCGTGCCATTGGATTATGATGACTGGAAGAAAGTGAGACTGACAGCTTTGTGCAACTCTACCTCGATGAAATCCAATTCATGTGCAAATCAAGATATCACTTATCATGTCATAATGTCATTAGTCCTCTTTGAAAATGAAGGATGAACAATGTATATAATCATGGACATGTATCCATATATACCTATTATCAAACAGATATACACATACATATGTGTATTGTATATATATGTGTGTAATTGTGTGTATGTCTATGTGCCTATGGGGCAGCTAGGTGGTGCAGTGGATAGATCACAGTGGATAGAGTGGATAGAGTCAAATCTGGCCTCAGACACTTGTTAGCTGTGTGACCCTGAGCAAGTCACTTAATCCCTATTTGCCTCAGTTCCTAAACTGTAAACTGGATACACACTAGAGAAGGAGATGGCAAACCACTCTAGTGTTTTTGCCAAGAAAACCCCATGAACAAAGTCCATGGGGTCACATTGAGTTGGACATGACAAAACACCTGAACAACAATATGTATGTATATTTGCATGTGTATATATACATATATTTATGTATGTGGATATGTATATGCCACTATGTACCATGTGTACGTATAAATTCATATGTGTTTATGCATGAGTATACACATGCATATTATATATACACATATGTGTATATACATATATTCATATATATATATATACACACATACATACACGTACACACACCCATACATACGCGCACTCCACATGCACATAATGTATATCCCAGATCTACGATTTAATTGGTGTAAGGAGCCCCTGGGAGAAACTTTCTCAATCAATGAAGAGTGGCATCTTGGAGTCCTGGAGAGTTGCCTGGAGTCACACAGTTAGTGTGTGTCCAGGCTTTCCTAATGCATCAGCCAGTTCTCTACTACACCATGAGCCCTCTCATAAATAACTGTAATACACACCACAAATGTTTGTTTGCTGCATATGAGATCACTTCTAGCTGAGGTGGGAGGGTTCATAGAGGAAAGGATAACCTTATCTGGGCTTTTGAGGATTAGACAAATTTTAACAGGTTGGACTAGACCAATAGAGCAATACAGAGACAAGAAGCAGTGTGAACAAAGGCACAGAAGTGGGAAAGGCCTGGAATATCTTTGACTCCAATGTTCACAGATAAATGAGGCCTTGACTATTATTTTTATCTCTTTTATCCACAGTACTGAGTATTCTGTAAGTATTTAGTAAGCACATAGACTTGAAGTTAATAGGGACCTTAAAAATGACTTAGTTCAACTCTTCTTTTTGCAGAAAACAAAATCGAAGACCAAAAAGCTGAAATGACCTTCTTCAAGGTTATAAGCTGAGTCATGAGCTAGGATTCCTACCTAGGATTTCCGATTCTACAACCAAGACTTTTCCCATAGGCTTTCCCACCACCCTCTCTCTACCCATGGTAAATACCTGCTGTTTAAATGATTGACTTTAATTATGCAGCTAGGTAGCAGGGGCAATTAGGTAGCACAGTGCACAGAGTGCCAGACCTGGAAGCAGGAAGACCCGAGTTCAAATTCAGCCTCAGACACTTACTAGCTCTGTGATGTAACCCTGTTTGTCTCAGTGTCCTCATCTGTAAAATGAGCTAGAGGAACAAATGGAAAACCATTACAATGTCTTTGCCAAGAAAACCCCAAATGGGGTCACAAAGAATTGGACAGGACTAAAATGACTGAACAAAGGTATTCTTCTTTTATTAGGCTTTCTATAACATTAACATATATGCTAAGTGCTCAATAAACCTCTGAGTCAATAATAAATATATTTTATCTTTAAAAAGGCAATGTATTCAATATCTTTCCATTTCTCATTTTTCATCCCTGCCTACTTCTTTAAACAAAATGAGGTACATTTCCCAAGGTGAAAAGTTAAAGGAATAACTGTGGATGCTACATTTTTTGCAAATAATCACTAAATTGATCAGAATTTTGTGAGTAAATAATTTCCATCACAAAGTTAGGAAGCGAACAGAGAAAATGCAGAGTTTCTCTAGGAAATCACTTAAAGAATTGCTCTAAACCCCAGCATCAGTCCAGCTGGAAGTTATGTTTTACATGGTAGCTAATCTGAGCTGGAACTGATGAGCTATGGGCGTGGGAAACCCTCCCCCCGCCCAAACTTTCCTTTTCAAGATCTTGGAGGTCGAGCTTTTTCCAGTTAGGGGCAAATTTCAGGGAGTCCTTCTGGCTCCAGCTGTGAGGATCCGGTGGCCATGAGGCCAGGAGACAAGGGGAATCCTGCAGACACGGGCGTGGGAACAGGAGTCCTTCCATGAAGGTGGATACAGGGGTGTAGAGGGAAGAGAGTAAGCTTCAAGAAACCAAGAAGTACCTGCAGTTTTCCCAATTCCTAACCCTAAATGTGCTCAGATTCCTTAAGAGTCTGGCCCAGTTGTATTCTCATTACAATGGCTCAGATTCTTAAAATCTCACCCACTCCAACTGGTGTCGTAATAAACTTTGTCTCCGGATGAAAGAAGGCTTGAGTCAAATTCATTCGAGGCAGGACCTGTGTTGCTTGCCCTTGAATTTTCAGGATTCTGGCACCTCTAGACCTCAACATTTTGGTTCCCTGACACCGGGAAGCTGCCTAAACTCAAGCTCTTCCCCAGTCAAGACTGGGAGGTATGTAAGCCTCCCCTCTCTTGCCCTGCAGTTGGGTTCACTCTCCAAGCACCTAGGAAGGCTTGGAGATGCTTTTTGGGCCTGATGCTCTCAGGCTCCAGATTTAGGTCACATAGTTATGAAGCTGTCTTGCAGTCAGCCTGCACTCTCAGGATCTTGGTCGAGAGGTTCTGTTCAAGGCCATGGACCTGGGCACACCTTCTGCAGCATAGAGGATGAGGACAGACTCCCTATCTGGAAGCATATGCCCAATTCTCTCAATTCTCTCAATTCCGTTAGAGGCTAGGGAACTAGGAAAACTGCAAGTGTTTTTTGGTTTCTTGAGGCTTACGCCTTTCCCTCTACACCCCTGGAACACCCTTCACAGAGGGACTCCCGGTCCCCATGCCCATGTTTTCAGCATCCCCCTTCTCTCTTGGTTTCATGGCCACCAGATCCTTGCAGCCAGAGTCAGTGGGACTTCCCCGATATTTGCCTCTAGGTTAGAACTGGAAAAAGTTTGGTCTCCAAGACCTTGAAAAGGAAAGTTTAGAGGAGTGGGATTTCCCTGGGCTCATACCCCTTCAGAATCAGCTGGGTGACCAAGCGGATAGAGAGTTTGGCCTAGAGTCAGGAATACCTGAGTTCAAATCTGGCCTTAGACACTTACTTGCTATGTGACCCTGAGCAAATCACTTAACCCTGTTTGCCTCATCTGTAAAAAAGAGCTAAAGAAGGAAATGGCAAACCACTCCAATATCTTTGCCAAAATAACCCACAGAACAAGACTGAAATGACCAAACAACAATGTGAGCCAACACCCCAATTGCTTTGGGGTGTTGGTCTCTATTTACAACTGCCACCAGTCCTAGCCTAATTTCTAGAGTACAGTAGTTCCTTTCCAGCCACATCTCCCTGCACTCTCCCTTCCTGGTGCATTCCTGGCCTAAGGTAGGAAACGCTGGTCTCTTTCTTACCTGGGAAATCACTTAATAAAGTGTATATATAAGAAAGAAAATTGAACCCAGAAGTGATGATGATGACTGGCAAAGGCTGAGAGGTAAGGAGGAGAATAAAATATATTGTGGAGAAACTAACAGGTCATAGGCAGATAGGCAGGTTGTACAATCCAGTCGGGACAACAGATGGACAATTGGTCTCAAGAATTGGATACTGGGCATTAGAAGGGTTAGCTTGGAATGACAAAGGACTCACTAAGGTGATCCAAAGACCACACTTTTTTGACAGAGGTAGAAATTACACAATTATTAGATTAACCAATGGTGACATACCCATGGAGATAAAGGTAAGGATTGATTGGAAGGCTTAAAATTGCCATTATAGTTTAGAGTTTGGAACCAAACACATTTAAAGGAGGAAACATTTCTTCAAGTGGCAACGTCATACCCAGAAGGGCATGACCAAGGTTGCTAGGACTGACTTATAAGAAGCTGAGAAAATGAAAATGGCTCATTGTACTGATCCAGAGACCAAGTTCTTTGCTCCAAGGCAGAAGCTACATTCGTTCTTACTGGCTGTCTCCTTTGTCTGGAGTGACATTCTCACCTCTGCCATCTGGCTTGCCTGGATTCCTTCAAGGCCCAACTGAAATCCCACCTTCTTCAAGAAGCCTTTCCCAGGCATTTTTGAATCTTAGTTTCTTTGCTCTGAGATTATCCTTCATTTACCCTGCAGCTCTTTGTATACAGCTGTTTACTGGTTGACTGACTTTGCCTCAGTCAGATTATATTTGAAAGCGATTCAGGTTATTGAATCATTAGAATGGCTTAATATGATATAGTGGAAAGGGGTGGAAAGACATAGGTTCATTTCTTCATTCAAATATTTACTAGCTATGAGAACAAGGGCAAATCTCTTCCCCTCTCTGAGATTCAATTTCCTTATCTATAAAATAGGGGAAATAGTACACTAGTCACTTACCTGGTAATTACGAAGAAAAGACTTTGTAAACTATTAAATGCCATGTAAGTGTGAGTTAATGATTAAGAGTCCTTCATTACAAGGCTAGATTTGATTCCAAAACCACATGAAGTATCTTGGGATATGGGTTAGGGAACCATTCTCAGAGCCCAGAAGACTGAGGTCTGAGTCCCATCTCTTGTCACATGCTTGTTGTGTGACCTCTGGCAGTCACTCCATCTTGCAAGGCCCCAGGCAACTCCATAAGAATAGAATTGCAGAGTCATTTGGTACACATCTGCATTAAGGGAGTTCCCTCACTGAAAGTTTCCTTAAACCTATACCTGGTTCCAAAAAAAAAAAAAATGAAGCCCTAACTTTGTGACCATCTATGGTCACTCTAACTCAAGTCAGTATTGACATTTTCAGATAATGTGACTGATTTGTGAATTTCTAGAGTGCAACACTCCAAGCACATTCAATTTATGAAGAAAAACTTTCACCAATTCCCCCTAAGTCTGAATTACTTAGCTACAGCCAACTATCATTGGACATAGTACATTTGGATTCTCTTCACTCAAAGTTTGAATATTTCAGAATAGTTGGAAAGAGCGGACTTTGATCCTGTAGGCAAGAAGGTTAAAGTAAAGGGCAGTTGTTGCTTGAATATCCACACACACCCCTAATCCCTCTAGACACACACACACACACACACACACACACACACACACACACACACACACACACACACACACACACTCTTCAGGCCTTTTTTTACTCAAAGGGAAGGGTGGGGAAAGTTGAAAAGATTAAATCACAAGGCTGTAGAGCCAGCAGAAAAGGGTACCAAGGACATGAATTCCCAGTTCCACTCCCTCTCCCCAGGCTAACAGTAGTATCTGGCTGTTTGCAATCAACTGCATTTCTACAACCATCAAAAATTATAAAATTGCACTCTAAGACATATAGACTGTTAGAGTTGGACTGAATTTTAGAGATCATTTAGGCCAACCTTATATTTTATAGGGAGTAAAATAGGACTCAGAGAAAGGAAGTAACTTGATTAAGGTCACAAGGAATTAGTGGCAGATTCAAGATAAGAATGGTATAGGGCACTGGGCTTGAAGTCAGAAAGTCATTAGTTTAAATATTATTTCAGAAACTAACTGGCTATGTAACGGTGGGTTAGTTAGCCTCTCTGTGTTTCAGTTTAGGGGTACTGGACTTGATGACCCCTAAGGTCCCTTATAGTTCTAAACCTATGATTTTGATTTCAGGTTTTTCAGGTTATGTTATACATGTACATGTGTGTATAATTCATGTGTGTGCACATACATGTGTGTACACATGCATATTTATACATCTATATCTACATCCCTGGGGTTTTCTTGGCAAAGACACTTAAGTGGTTTTCCATTTCCTTCTATAGTGGATTAGGGCAAGCAGAGGTTAAGTGACTTGCCCAGGGTCACAGCTAGGAAGTGTCTGAGGCCGGGATTTGAACTAAGGAGGCAACTAGGTGGCTCAGGATAGAGGACAGGCCCTGGAGTGAAGAGGACCTAAGTTCAAATCTGGCTCTGTGAACCTGGGCAAGTCACTTAACTATGCTTCAGTTTCCTTATCTATCAGATGAGCTAGAAAAGGAAATGGCAAACCACTGCAGTATCTTTGCCAAGAAAACCCCAAATGGGGTCACAAAGAGTTGGACAAGACTGAAACTACTGAACAACAACAAATACACACACATACACACATTTACATATATATGTAGATATACACCGATTCTATATATACACTCTTCTGACTCAAGTTTCTCAAGTGATATATACAGACATAAAATACACACGTGTATACATATATACCTACACACATCACACACAGATGGTATATACATAGGCAAAATATATTAATATGACTCTTTCACACATATATAGCATTATACAAACATGCATATATACATATGTATGTATGTATGGGTATACATACATACATACACACATACATAGAGAGAGAGAGAGAAATGTATGCATTAGGTCCAATTTATGACAGAATGGAAATGTGCTTTTGGGTGTGTCTATGCATATTCTAGCACATTACTTGATTTTGTTCAGATATTTATACATATTTTTGAGACTCAGATCAGGCAATATGTATGTATACATACACATATATACATATATCTACATAGAAATATATGCATAGTATACATGTGTGCACATAGATAAAACCATATATACTCACACATATGAATCATATAATAAATTGGACCCAATTCTAGCATGATGCTCTAATAATGATTAAACTTTTATTTTAATCTGTTTTTATTTGCATTCTTAGAATTCAGAAATACACTGAAGGCTACTTTGAATTGTCCAGATCTCTTTAAAGAAATTTATACAGGGAAATTGAACTGATGTCTACTTCTTTCTCAGTCTTTTTCCAGTAAGTGATGACATCCAAAATCATCCCACTGATTTTTCCCCTTTTAAAAATAGCATTGCAGCATCTTAAAATCTGAAAACATCATTGAAAACTTTATTTGTACTTTAAGAACAGGAATTTCTGGAATGTAGTCTTCTCAATTATCTTTCCTTTGGGAGCGAGGGGGCATCCCTTTCAGTGTTCCCATTCCTTCACTCCCCACCTCAAGAGAAAGAAATCGTAAAGGCAGTAATACTCCCTTGGCAGTCTTTGTGAAAATGAGGAGTATTCACAGACAGATTGTGAAACAGCTTTGGGGCTTTCTTATCAGCTTAAACAGCCAAATTCTAGACTCAGAGACTCTCAGAAATAGAAGGGGTGTCATCTAATCTGTAAAATACTGGACCAACAATTAACTTTGAAAATGTCCATAAATAGGAACCCATATCTCCGAAGGCAGCCCATTCCACCCTTGCACAGCTATAATTATTAGCAAGGTTGTTTTTTTTGTTTTGTTTTGTTTTGTTTTGTTTTGTTTTTGGGGGGGTTGTTCCCCTAATATTCCCTCCAAGTGACTTCCAACTGTTCACCTAGTTCTCTCTGGGTCCAACTAGAATACAGTTAATCCCTTATTTACTAGTTCCCATGCCCTCCCTCCCTCAAACTTTTTCTGGTCTAGTAATACAAAGGTGCTTTAAAACAAGTATGACATGGTTTGGAGTCCCCTCACCATTATATCTGGATCCAGTCTTTCCAAGCCCTTCCTAAGGTGTGCCAGCCAGAACTGAGTACTGCAGCTGTGGTCTAACTAGGCAGACTCCCTTCTTCCTTCTCACCTCCTAGATTCACAGCCCCACTTCAGTCTTACTGTAGAAGGGACCACGTTAAGTATTAGTGTTAATTAAGCACCTTGGAATGAGCAGATGTATAAAATGCCAGGAATTCCAAAGCCACCACAATTTCCATTTTCCTCCCTCTTAATGTCACCTGAGAGCTGCCTGCCTTAGTGAGTATTTATCCTACTCTGGTCAGATCTTATCTGAAGTACTTTATCTCATTAGAAGTCTCAGTTTAGAAAGGCTGAAGATGGGCAGAAAGTCTGTGATCTTTGCCACATGAGTATGGTGAAGGATCTAGGAATGTTTAACCTGAGGAAGAGAAGACAGCTGGGGGAGGGGGGGAGGAAGAGTAGGTAACACTAAGGAAAGGAACATGATGAGAAGGTTCAGGAATTTTCAGGGAATGTCATTTAAAAGAATGATTAAATGCTCTTTTTGACCCCAGAGAGCTAAATTAGATAGGAGATGCATAGAGACAATTTAGATTTGCAGTTGGAGAAAAACAAAAAACAAAAACAAAACCTACCTTCCTAACAAATTCCTTTTCTTTCTGTGATAGTTCCCAGTGGGAAAAAAAGTCCCTTTACTATTACAGATTAGCAACAGTTCTACACTTGTTATAGTCTGAGAAAGTTACTTGGAAGAATTGAGATGATTTGACTTAGAGAAATGGTTATTTCTCTCTTGTATTAATGCCTAATTATTGAATCAGGAATGGGGTTTTTTCTCTTTTCTACTTCTTCATTCAGAAATTAACCAGTGTGGGAAATCTCTCTCAAAAACTTACCCAAACTAAAGAACTAATCAAAAATAATAAAAGAAATTCTAAGTTTAGGCTAATGGATGGATTCCTGCTTATTATAAGGAGAAAATGTGGATTCTCCCTTTTGTCAGATAGGTGATATGGAAACTAATAAGTCTCTTTGACCAAGATGTGGGGGATCCAAGTCACTACCCCCAAAGACTCTCATTTTAATATAACCCACGTCCCATTATAATATTGATTCTCTCAATACTTGTTGACCAGAGTTGATTTTCACCCTCACGTGCATCTCTTCAAAAAAAAAAAAAAACTTTATAAAATTGATGGTTCCACAGTTTCAGTCTCTTGGCTATTGAAGGGACAATGAGCCTGTTTTTGTTGACTGCTTCCTAGATGTAGTCAATAAAACTGATTTTAATTTACCCAGAAATTCTGTCTCTCAGAACTTTTTAAATGTCACATGACTTACTGAGGGTCACATAGCCAGTGTCAGAGGAAAGACTTGAACTCAGGTCTACCTGACCTCAAAGTAGGCTCTCTACTTAGTAGGCCATACTGCCTCTCTCTCTCTCCAAAAATGGAATAGGTCTCCACGGGCACTGAAGTTGCCCCTCAATGGAGATCCTCAAGAGAGTTTGAGTAATTAGTTAGGCAGCACTAGGTGTCTCAGTGGATAGAATGCTGGGCCTGGAGTCAGGAAGACCTGAGTTCAAATCCAGCCTCAGACACCCACTAGCTGTATGACCCTGGGCAAGTTACTTAACCTCTGTTTGCCTTAATCCACTGGAGAAGGGAATGGCAAACTCCTCCAGTATCTTTGCCAAGAAAACCCCATGGATGGCATGGTCCATGGGGTCAAAAAGAGTTGGACACAACTAAAGAACAAGAACAAAATCACTTACCACGTATGTTTCAGTGGAGATCCCTTCCCTGGTATGGATTGGTCTAGGACCTAGCAGTCTCTGACGTCTAGCATTTCTGAAATTCTATGAATGTAAAAGAACAAATCCAGTAATTGGGGAAAGAAACAAGGGAATTGTTTGATCCATCAAGGAGTGAAATTCATTAAACTTTTCCACCCTTAATTCAAGAGTAGCAGTAGGAGCTAAAACAAAGAAGGAACTGATTGCCGAGTTCTTATCCACTTGTTAGGGCCCTTAAAATAATCTCTAAAGCCAGGGCTAAATTCTCCCTTCCCCCTCAGTTGTTTATTTTATAGATTCCAAAGTAACAAAACTGAATTTCTTCAAAACACACAGTATAATCCAGACTTTGCTCTGAGCCAGGCTGACCTCCTCCATCATTAGGGGAAAAGAGAAATGTTTTCAGGTAGGAGTCTCAAAGAGTACCTACATAAGCGAACTACGTGACCTGATTCTGCTTGTGGGAGGAGCTTGGGCACTAAATAAGTTTTCCTAAAGAAAGTGGAAGAAACCTCATCTTTTGATATGTTCACAGTCAGACTGGACAAGACAACAGAGACCATATTAAGGTACCATCTTTCCTTGGCTGCAAATTGGACTAGATCATCACCTTTTCTCCTTGCAACAGAACTTGAGTGATTCATGTTTCTATTGAATATTTTGAGCCTGAAGGAACTCACTTAGACATCTCATTTACACTTCCTCAATTCAATGACCAGTACTCCCTGGCTCCCCTTGCACACAGTAGGCAATTTAATGAATGACTGTTGAAGTGATGATATGGCTGGTGACTTTTCTAAATAAGCAACATTAAACTTTTCAATCTAAGTGTGTAGCCACCCCAGCCAGGAGAGCTAAAACACTGGCCTGGGAGCAAGATGACTTCATTTCCAACAAGTCTGTACACATGTTAATGTAGCTATTAACCCAGTGACTGTGGGCCAACTCATTTAACTCTTCTGATTCTCAGTTCTTTCATCTACAAGATACTAATAATACTTGATTTGACTTACTAGAATCATGGGAATATAATAGCTGAAAGGGACCATTAGAGAAACTTCTTCAGTTTACATGAGGAAACTAAGGTCCAGGTCGTGAAATGACGTGGCCTGGGTCAAAGGTCCCCCACTGCACCCTGGGCCATCTCCAGTTGTCCTG
This sequence comes from Vombatus ursinus, assembly GCF_900497805.2. NCBI lineage: Eukaryota > Metazoa > Chordata > Mammalia > Diprotodontia > Vombatidae > Vombatus > Vombatus ursinus. Next base: position 3,347,047 of record NW_020954751.1, read on the forward strand.
ATCCATATCTGGCCATTGGACCCAAATGGCTCCAGAGGAAAAAGTGAGGCTGGTGACTTTGCACAGCCCTCCCTCACTTAAATCCAATTGACTTGCATGTCATGGTGTCATCTCCCTAATGTCATGGTCTTCTTTGAAAATGAAGAGCAAACAGCAAGCAGCAAAGGAGCATGCCAGAACTGGCATTAGAACTGCAATCCCCAGGCTCTGCAACCCAACACAGTTCTACAATATACCCCACTGTCTCCTCACAGAATAGTTGTCGGCAAAATGGTTTAAAAAGCAGGGTAGGGTAAATATATAAATGAGCCATTCTATAAATGAAGCAGCAAGACATAATGTTGAGAGTACTAGGCGCAGCTAGGTGGCCCACTGGATAGAGCACCAGCCCTGGAGTCAGGATTTGAGTTCAAATCCAGTGTCAGACCCATAACACTCACTAGCTGGGTGACTCTGGGCAAGTCACAGAGTTATTGCTGATTAGGGAATTTGCTATACTAGTGAAACCACAGGTCCCATTTCATATATATATATATTTGGATATAGAAATAAAAAAGTTGTTAATAATAAAAATTTTATTTATAGAAATAAAAAAGTTTGTGTGTGTGTGTACAAGTGTGCCTGTGCGTATTCATCTGCCTTGAACCTTATTGGTCCCATGGCTTTTTCCTAGACACTCTCTTAATCCATCCTACTACTGGATTCTTTTAAAAATCATTATTAATCCCATTATTTCCTTCTTCAAGAATATATTCCTACTCCTCATTATCTATACAGTTAGGTTAAAATTCCTTCTTGGTTTTGCTCAAATGGGTCTTCTGACCTCAAATGTAGTCTAAGTCCTCAATTTACAGATAAGGAAATTGCATCCCAGTGAAGAAAAGGGACTTACCCACAGTTACACAGAAAACTACAAGATGATCCAGGACTCAAATAGAGGGCTAATTCTTAGTCAGAGGAGGGGGAAGATGGGAGGGGGAGAAAGAAAGAGGAAGGGCAGGGGGAAAGAGGAGGGGAAGAAAGAGGAGGGGAAAGGGGAAAGAGAGAAGACGGAGGAGGAGGGGCGGAAGAAAAGAGGGTGAGAGGAAAAGGAGGAGGAGGATGAGGAGAAAGGAAAAGTGGAGGAGGAAGAGCAGCATCTGTAAGGAATCTTCACTTAAACTGGTTCTTTCCAATATGCCATTTATTCAGTGGCAGTTTCATATTCAGTTGGGGAAGGGGGCAGGGGAGCTCTCTGAAAATATTTTCTTCATATTTCTAATTATTTAAACTTCTCCAATAAACCAATTTCGTACCTCCCTGTAATTCCTCACACAAGACACTCGATTTCTCCACTCTGGACATTTTCACTGGCTGTCCCAAATATAACTCCTTCCTCTATCACCTCCTGGCTTCCATAGCCTCCTTCAAGTACAACTAAAATCTCATCTTCTCCAAGAAGTCTTTCCAGATCCCCCTTAATTCCAGCTTCCCTCTGTTGATTATCTCCAATTTTTGCTGGATATATCTTGCTTGTAAGCATTATCTCCCCCGCTTGACAATGAGCTCCTGGAGAGGAGGGATGTTTTATTTTCTCATGTGTTTACCTCTTTGTATCCCAGGTGCTTAGCACATAGTAGGTGCTTAATAAATATTGTTGATTGACTCAGGCAAGATAACCCTACTATGGAAGTAGTTAGTCCTAACTCATCAACCAGCCAAACACAAGAGAATTAAATATGTTTTCCTCCTTGTCTTCAACTGTCTTCTTCAATGATGTGCAAAATTAAACTTAAGAATTTGTTCTTGATGACTCCCCTTCCATCTTCAACATCAAACTCTTCTCCTGCTTACAATTCTCAGAGAACCCCACCCCAGGCTCTTTGAACCATCAAGCAAGCAGCAGGCTCACTGAACAGTTGTAAAGGCTTCAGGAACACTCCCGGTGTTTGTTAGTGGGCTCCCACTCCTCATTCACACAGACTGCACATCTGTTCCTTTATCAATTGCTGGCACATAAACCTAGAGTGGTGCCAACAAATGCCATGTGATCTTGTTCACTAATTTTGTCTGTAATTAAATTACGCATTGCTCTCTCCCTTGTTCTCTGCCTGAAACTATTAGACCCCACCCCACCCCCCTACTCCCCACAACCACTATGAGGGTGAGACTCTGTCTGGTTACTGGGCTCTGTAATGAAAACCCCCTATTACCCTGAGCTAAGGTTTTAAATAAGCTAGCCTAGGTCCCACCAAATTTCAAAGAGATGTATTGATTCCAAAAACCAATGTGGCTTACAATTTATGACACTCGAAAAGTTTTCTATGAAAACTAAAGGCCTAAATGAACAAGGATTTAACCAATTCCTCACAGAATGTGCAATATAAAATTTGCATCACTAAACAAACACATAAAGGAGAGTGAGAGAGAGAGAGAGAGAGAAATTGAAATTGAGATTCAACTTCCTCATCTTTGGCAAACCAAGGCAAGACATATTTGAAGAATGCAAACTTGGAAGTTACCTCATCAATAAGTTTATTATTGACCCATACAGATCCTTCAAAAAGGACCTGACAACTTAAAAAATAAATTACAGCAAAATAGAGTTAAAAAAATCTCAAATCTTTATTGACTATGCCCTGCCCTTCATTTTGAAGGAAATGATACAATCTGAAATCTGAACTTCCTTCTCAAGAAGCAGTGTTACGAACAATGACAGAAAACATAGCCTTCAGTGAAAACAAAAAATTCATGTAATTCAGGGAAAAAAAAAATGTGGTGCTTATCTTAAAATTCTCTGAAGGGTTACAGTATCAAATAAAAAACTTCAAGTAGATTTAGTGAAACATTTGTTCACTGTAATGAAAAGTCATATAAACCACTCAAGTTTGAAATTACCCTGATTTTTTTTTTATTTAAACAAAAAAGGTGTGGCTTTCAAAACCAAAATCCATCAGTAACAATAATCACACTCCAATTTGTAAAAAGTGACTGGTTAGACAAACACATAACAGTGACAGTCTTAAACACAGTGAATTCCTTTAAAAAAAAAAAGTTAGAAAACAAGCAGTTAACATGTACTTAGTTCTCCATATCTCATTTGTTGTATAAAAGTAAAGTTCTGCTTTCAAAAATATCTGTTCCCCCCCAGGGCTGCTATAAGAGCTGGTGCTGAAAATAGACAAAAGCACCCAATGGGCAAAATTCAACCACATAAATGTCTTTCCTAAAGACTAGAAAACTCACACTTGTAGGTTCAGAATAAAGTATGCTCCTCAGGTTGTATCTTTGCTACCCGAGTACCAAAAAGTAATTCAGTTAAATGTGGGTGATACTACCAGGGGAAAAAAAAAAGTTGACTACAAAAGAGTTGTAAAGCTGATGTCTGGGGCTCCTGCAAAGGTCATTCTTACATAAGTGGTCTCAACAAAATATTTCCTCAGGTAAGAAAATATAAATTTAACTTTGACTTCATGTTCCAGTAGGGCATCCTCCCCCCCTCTCCCAATGCAAGCTTCCAAAAGAATCCCTAGAATCAAACCCATTTTTCCTTCAAAGAGCATCCACAATTCACAGTACAAAATATTTCTAAAGGATTTTTTAATCCCTTATAAAGGAACAAAAAATACACTTAAATATATGTTTAGAAATTTAAAGTGCCAGGTGAAGTCACTGCTGTGAGGCTTAAATAAAAATTTGTATCCACAACACTGCCACCTGGAGGAAAGTTAATCTGTCAGCTCATTTGTTTCTCTCTTGAACCAAACAGGAAGAGAGGAGGTATGCAACTGCAAAACCATATTGAAGATTCTTAAAAAAGGAAAAAAAAAATCCCCATTGGAAATTTGCCTCTACATATCGTAGCTAAGGAATACCTCATATTCTTTTTATGAATGTTTATGTTAAGCTGGGAAAGGCTTCCATGTTAGGTCTTTTTCCTCCCTGCCTCAGTAACTAATGAGCTCAATTTCTCTCCCAATCGATCTCTGATTTTCCATAAAGGCACTCATAACATATGTTCTGTTGGAGCTCCATTTTCCTTTCACAATGAGTTTCTTTCAATGTTTCTTCATTTTAATTCCCAACATCTATAGTTGGCTCTGCAAGTCACTGCAAGACTTTTATTGAGCTTTCCAGTTAAGGGTGGGGGGGAAGGCTATCAGCAAAAGTTGGCAGAAAATATGTACTCCTGCTTCTTGCTCATTGGTCACTATTCATTAGCCACTTTCCTCCCGAATATAGACAGAAGAAAGGGAAGGAGAGGAAACTCAAATCTGTCAATTCTGCTGCTTGTTAGCAGGCCTAGAGAGGCAACTGAGACTATTGGCTAAAATTAGGTCTCTGGCTCTTTTTGTAATTTTGTTTATCCATGCTTAGCTTGTCCCACCTCCCCGGGTACAAGATTGACTCTGGGTAGAGGAAAGCTGTGATAGGAAGGGGAGAGGGAGGGAGAGAGAAGTAATTGACCAAGGACTTAGACTCTGCCTTCTGACTGAAGTTTCTACTGTAACAACAACGAATTTTGTCATTTCTTTCTAGAAGCTACACATTTGATCTTGACAGGCAAAGGCTAGGTGGTCAGTTACAAATTGACAAAAGTAGATATTGTGAAACTATGTAACTGTTGGTAAATTAGAGAATAAATGCTTAAAAATCACTATATTTCTGAGCTTTCAGGGCCCTCAGAAATCACATCAAACATCAACAAATCAAAGAGGAAACCGAGGTGCAGAGAGGTAAAGTGACGTGCCATAAGGTCACACTGAATTTTCTTAAGCTTCTGTTAAGGGGTCTGGACATTTAAAACTGCAATTTTAACATCAGAATATTTAGTTTATAAGTACACATAAGCAAATAAAAAAATTAAACAAATTATAAGCCAGGCTGTGACTAAGATAAATATGGATGCTAAAGGGTTACTATATTTTCCTGCCCAAGCTATCAAATCTGATTTTACTCCAAATTCAAGAGAATACAGCTTTCTGTACCCTTAAATAATTTTATAGTAAATCAGATGATCACTATGAGTGCTTGAGCACTATAGATTCACTATAGACCCTTTTCAGTAAAAAACAAAACTGAACCCAATCCTTTGTGGCAATATTCTCCAGAGCAGCATTAGCAATGCCAATACTTCTGAGCCAAGCTAGCTGCATCCTAAAATTAAGTGTACAAATCATTTTGGGACAGAACAAGCTTTTCAATTGGCAGTTTGTGAGATGGGGAAAAAAAAAAAGCTTCATCCTGAACCGAGCAGTAGCTCATTAGCAAATATGAGAAATAACTGTTCACTCCATTGTCTGTTTCCCACAGATGCTGGGCTAAACCCATAAACAACCCCATTTGCCCCTTATGAGATCAGTAACAGTATTTCTCTATTTCTGTTTTAAGTACTCACAAGGTGACTTCTATTTATGACTGATAGAGGAAGAGAGAGAGGGAGGGAGATAGGGAAGGGGGGAAGAGGAGAGAGAGAGATTCTGAAAGAACTTGTTTTCTTAAGCAGTGAGGAGACCACTGTGAGCTAGGGAGGATAGTCAACACTGATTTAATTATATTAAGTGTTGATTTCAAAACAAAAGCATTTTATTATGGAAATAAAGCTCAAGCCAAGTAGATTTTCACTAGTCTAGTGAATGGGAAGTGGCCAGGAAGAGAAGTCATTCACAGAACGAACAATTAACAAAAATTAATCATGAAAAAATAAGGGGGTAGTGGTGCAGACTAACCTCACTAGATATGAAAAGGGAAAAAAGCAATCCTGACTGATTAATTAGCAATGCTGCTTTGGTAGTCGATACTGAGAAAGGTAGCACCCCAGGTCTCCCTCCCATCTCCTCTGTTCAGCAGAGGAACAGAGCCGAGCAAGTTTAATTAGATCAGTGACACAAAGGACCATTCCCTCTGCCTCCAGGTTTCTTTTAGTAACAAATAGCTCAGCTCTAGTGCATACAGCAGCACCCAGAGAAACAAAGCCCAACCTTAATTGAATCCTTCCCCAAGCCATGCCCCCGACAATGATTTACTTGTAACCTGGGAGGAAGGAGGAGCCGAAAGAGAACAGGAAGAGGGACATCTTCTAAGACCCGCGCTCCCATCATCCAACTACTTGTGGTAACTGCTCACTGAAAGGGGGAGGAGGGAAAAAGGGAGAGGGGCGGGGATAGCCTTTGTCTGTTTTCCAGCAGTTTACACAATCATTTGTTACACTTATTACAGCACAAATGGGTCTGGGTCTGCAGCTCTCAGATCTTCCCACTGCTTCCCCGGCCTGGCTCCCCAGGAATCCCCACGAAATTAATCACTCATCTTCCCCCAATCCACATGCGGCGCTCTGGGGGGAGTGGGGGTGGGGGTGGGGAAAGAAATCTGCAGCCCTTCGAGCCTTCCTCCCCTGGAGCCCCAGCAAACTCTCACTTAGCCTTTGTCTTAGTAACCCGCAGGAACGTGCTCAGAGCCAGAAAGGTGAGGGAGAGAAGAATGCCTCAGTAGACACAAGCCTTAACTTTCTTCCTACTCCATGAGTGCAAGAAGAATGGGTCTACTCCAGAACACCACCGTGTACCCCACACCTCCTAAACCTTTAACGAACTAATTCCTGAAGTAGATGGGAAAGAAGGGGAGAGAGGTGAAGAAGGGAAATCTCTTGATCATCATCTTCCTCCCACCCCTCCCTCCACAATGCACAAAGGACTGACTTTCTTGGCTAGTCCTCAGACTCCTACTTGCCACTTTCTAAGTTTCTGAGCTTTAGTACGGTCTCACTGCGCTCTAGCCTCCCATGAGCATACTCCCCTTTCCAAAAAGGCTGGAAACCCCAATGGGGACCAGAGGTGAAGAAAGGAACCAGGAGAGCCGCAAGGCAGCTGTGAACAGCTCAATTTCCCAGCTGCAATCCACATCAGTGTGCCGCCTGCGAGTGATGCTGTGAGGGAGGAGGAGTCGGTGGCAAAGTAGGGAGCTCGACAGGCTCAATAGTAGTCCGGGTGGGCTCCCCATCCCCTTCCTCGGGGTCCACAGGGTGCAGGTGGGTGGCTAGTTCCTGCAGCACAGCGGCGCGCCCAATCTGATCATTTCGTCGCTTCTCCATGATTAGGTCCTCCAGGCTCTGAAACTCCAGCGTGTGGCTGCGCTGGGCCGAGAGCTGGATCTGCAGCCGGTAGGGCTGCTTGCCGATCCGCAGCTCCCCGCCAATCTTGAACTCCCGCTTGCCATAGCGGCACCAGGCGGCGAAGCTCTCCGAGTTGCGCCAGCTCAGCTCCCGCTCCTTGGCGCCCACCTGCGCCAGCGCGTTGCGCACCACAGTGCTAGGGCTGAGGGGCTTGTAGCGGTACAGCTCGTTCACCACCCTGCCCCGACGGCCCTGGCTGGCGTCCGTCAGGAAGCTGTTACTCACCTCCAGTCGGTGCAAATGCACCACCTGGAAGTCACCTACATACACCGCCCAGTGTGGGTACTGGGCCTGGGAAACAAACTCCACTAAGTCCCCTGGCTTGCACTTGTTCAGTAGATTCTCCGGGCTGTAAGTGCTCAGCGCAGCCGGCCCCGAGGAGAAGCTCTTCTGATAGATGCACTCGTCCCGGTAGTACACTGAACATTCCACCTCGTAGAGACGGGGATCGTAAGGCTGTTGTGGAGCTGGCAGCGACGTCTGCAGCTGCTCCTCGGGCAGATCCTGTAAATCCCCTGCGTCTTGCCCGGGCCCCTGCTGCTGCTCCATCTCTTCGTCGTCATTGGAAAATATATAAGAAACTCCAATTCGGGGACCATCGTCCCGGTCCAAGCCCGTGGGATCCGCTGTGGGAACTTCCTTGTAACTTAGGTGGGTCAGTTTCTCCACTTGGTTGCCCATCACGCTGAAAATGGACAAGCAGGGGGAGTGGGGGTGGGAGGGTGAAAAGAGGAAGAAAATGAAACCATTATTTCCGAGACTGACTCCCTTTGAAGAGGGCACAGTGAAGGGGGTGAAAAGCAGGAACAGATAGGCTTTCAAAAACGTGATCTCCCCCCCCCATGGTACTTGCAGTTATTCTAAGGAAAGAAAAAAGGGGGGAGTTACAAGCTTAGAGCACAGCTCTTCTCTCCACCTGTAGGGTACTTATGAGAACCCGCAACTCCACCTCTAAGGTGGCAGCAGCCCTGGGGCAACAGCACATTGCATCAGCTCAGGCCCCGGCTGCTGGCGCCCTCTCTACCTGCCACCGAACCAGCGCAGGGGCTTGTAAGGGGGGGAGGGGACGATCACGAAAAAAAGTTTTTGCCCACCTCCCGATACCCCTCGACTCTCCCAGCTGAGCCCACCGCCAAAAGCTGGTAAAGAACCATCCCCTTCAATCCTAGGAGCTGGGAAATGGAGAGTAAAACCCGCCCAGGTGAGCGAGGAGGCTCACCTGCTGAACTTCTCCTTCCCTCCGCCTGCCCCTCCCCCGCCCACTCGAGTTACCTGCGGAAACTTACCCGGCTTGGGGGAGGGGGAGAGAGGTAAGGGGCTGAAGGGAAGCAGCCCCCGCCACAATCCGAGACTTCTAAGGCAAGTTTCCCGGAGTCAGAGCCGCAGTTTCCTTCCCGGCGCCGATCGCGGGGATTGGCAAGGGAGAGCAAAGCATGTCTTCACCCCCAGGCTGGCGTAGATCACCTACGGACTTGGGTAACGGTGGTATCTATGCCTACCGCCTCCCTTTCCCTCTTCTCTCTTCTTCCTCCTTTCCTCTTGCCTTCTTTCCGCCCTCCCCTCTCAGCCGTGGAGGATGAGCGAATGGAAAGAGACCGGCTCAAGGTGCAGAAGAAAGACAGCAGCAGAAGCAGCAGCTCCAAGCTAGCTCAGCAAGCAACAAGCACCGAAGCTAGGGAGAGAAGAGATTGTAGATCCGGCTCTGGCCTCCCCCCAGTGAGAGCGCTGCCTCTAGCATTTAAAGAGACAGCGCCTCGATCGGTCTCCCTAGCCTTAGCCTCTCCCACACTGCGCATAGCTCAGATCCCCTCCCCCGTCCCAGCAAGCCTGGGGCGATTGGGCTCTTCCCTGCATCCGCGCCCCCGCCTAGACCCAGGTTTACTTCAACTTGGTAAATAATAAACCGCCTGGCTGCCACTTTCTGACCAGGTGCACGTGGGCAGTCTCGGTTGTGTAATTCATTCCTTCTTATTCTCGTCTTGGTTCGGGCACCAAAGCGAAAGGACTGCTAGGCTGTCTCTTGACCGGTTCCCTCTTTTTTTGTCTGTAGCTTTAAGACGAAGTTGGGAGGCAGCGGCCACCTGCCCGAATAGAAATTGGAGTTTTGCATCGGGCTCCCTGCTCCCAACCTTGCCTGGACTACTAAGGCCGGAGCGGAAAGGTGGTTTTTTTTTTTTGGTTTTGTTTTGTTTTGTTTTCCCCAAGGAAGTTTATTTACGTGGATTTCACTTGGGTGTGGTTTAGGTCACTCCAAATAAACGGCTATAAATACTTAATAAGATTATTGCAGATCCTAAGGGAGCGGTCCCGAATTGCTGCTTTGCGTTTGTTTACAACCGGGCGCTGATCTAAGACCTGGCTGGGGGGCTGGGGCTGAGGATGGGGATGGGGTTGGGAATGGGAACGAAGATGGGGAGGGGTGCCACTATAGGAAAGCAAAGAGAGTAAATACTGTGCTGGAAGAACAATTAGTCATGGCCTGGCCCCCACCAGCCGCTCTGAATGTGTTGTGTGTCCCCCTTGTGGTTGGTACAAAGTTAATTTCAGCAGGTGACTATTATAAAGCTTACTATTTTCCAAGTGTCCTCTATGAGTGGAGATACCAAAACAGCATTGAGAACTGAGTTGAGCTTTTTTTTTTTGTCTAGGTTAGACATTGGCTAGAAATGCCTAATTGTTTTTCAATGAGAAATAAATTAGCAGACGCCCGGATGGGGCTATTTCTTTCCTGTTAGCTTAGCAAAAGAAAACAAGGTATTTATTACCTATTAACCTCCCACCAGTAGACTACACCAGCTTTTCTTCCCCTGATTGTACTTCTTTGTGATTCATATGACCAACTGAGGAAATCCCAACGGCTATCTGGAATGGGAAAGAGGAGGAACGAGGGAGGGAGAAAGTGTTAACTATTCCCAGTTTCCAGACGGTGAAAATGAGACCCCAAAAGGTGTATTCCTAATGAGTTAGAGATATAACTGGGAATGCAACGAAAGACTTTACCCTATTTTCCACATCCTTGTGACTAGATTATTATATATTGTGTGCTAATTATACCTGGATAGAGGGGCAGACTATAACGTTGCTGAGGTCCATCCAGCCACCCTTCCACCCTCATAAAAACGGGACCCGAATCAGTCTATTTATGAAGTCTGTAATCTGTAAAATCAGTATTTGGAGAGTTGAGGTAGAACCGTGTGCGTGTGTGTGTGTGTGTGTGTGTGTGTGTGTGTGTGTGTGTGTTGGGGTTTTTCTAAACCCTCAAAGGGACATCAGAGTTTTAAATGTAATTCAAACAAAAAAGGGACAAAGGCTTCTGTGTACTTTGAGATTAAATTTCTTTGTTTTGGAAGACAAATGTAGGTCACAGCATGCCAGATTTCTATAGTAGCTTTTGATTATCCAGGTCATTTGCTTTTAGGCTGCCTGAGTAGACATCTAGGTGTAAGTGTAGACTTGGAATCACTTTGACACTTGCTAGCTGTGTGACTCCATAAGTGATTTCCCCTGAACTTCAATTCCCTTACCCATACAGGATAATAATGGTGTTTGGACTGTCTAGATCATAAGGATTTTGTGAGGAACTAATTTTGTAAGCCTTAAAGCCTTTAGAAGTATGAGTTATTATTATTATTACTATTATTTTTATTATCTTGCCTTCAGCCATTTGTTAGCATCTATTTTTTAATGGGGGGCAGGTTAAGAAGTGAAATCTTTAGGCAGCTGGCATTGCATTTAAGTTAATAGCCTTGGTGTGTAAGTTTGGTGGGGAAAGAGATTTAAGCTATTAAATGATATATCTATTTTGGGGGTTGTCTTATCTCTTTGTCTCTGAAGCCTTCTTATGATTCAAACACTGATCACTCCACTTTCCTTTGTTCCTGAGCACTTAAGGTTCTCCCATGTGATTATATTTAATCAAGCTCATGTTTACATACACCGGGTATTACTCTCTAGTTTATTTGTGTCAATCAATCTAAACATTTGTTAAGTGCCTACTATGTGACGGGCACTGTGAAGAGGACTGTGTGATACAGAGGTAAAATAGAAAATCTCTGCTCTGAAAGAAGTTACATGTTATCCTAGAAATCTTTTGTCTTTAACGAAGTTGTAAGTTTCTCAGGGAAGGGACCACAGCAGCAGAATCAAGACGGAAAAAGGACAAAGGAGTGAGGCATAACTTGAAACTTAGATTTCATCTGTGTACTTTTACCCTATCCTCATCTGCTTGTCCATGTTTTCTCATAAATTTTCCTTAGTGAATCTACTCAAAGCGCTTGAAGATTTTTTGTTCTTTTTGTTTGTTTGAACGAATAAATTAAATGAAAAGCCCTTCATAACCTTAGCCTCTTCCTACTTTTCTGGGATGTAGATCAACATATCCAGGAACAATTGCAGAACTGATTTGATCATTGTTTTAGAATTGGTGAGGAAGAGAGAAAGAGAGACAGAGACAGAATTCTATGAAACATAGTAGAGGAAGTAGCAGAAAAAGAGGGAGTGAAGGACTGAGGTAAAGCATAGCCAGGGAATTCCCAAAATAGTGTAGTTTTTGAATCATCATAGGATAATGAATTTAGAGTTGAAAAGTCATTTTACCTTGAATGACAAAAGTCATTCATTTTACAGATAAGGAAACTAAGACTCACAAAGGAAGTGACATCCAAAGTCACCCAGATTAAGTAGTTAATCTGGGATTTGAACTAAGATCTTCAGACTTCATATTCAGCAGTCTTCTCACTGTTGTATTCAACCTGTCCATTGAACTTACTAGATCCAGTTTTGGTTTTGGACTTCTGCCCAATATGAAAACTCATGAAATGAATAAGAGATGCAGTTTACTAGGAATAAAACAGTAAAACAAACAAATAAACCAATCTTACACTTGAATTTAAGCAAAGAGCTCCCCAATCTGGCTTCACTCTTCCTTAATCCAGTCCTCCTTAATTTAGTGCCTTCTTTCTGAAATATCAAGAGTTTTTCCTGTATGTAACTTGTTCATACATAATTGTTTGCATGTTCTCTCTTCCATTACACTGTGAGCTCCTGGAGAGTAAGGATTGTTTTTGTTTTCATTTTTTTGCCCTTTTTTTGTATCCCCTGTTCTCAGGGGATTTATTATATCTGCACTTAAATAAATGCTTCTTGACTTTTCAGCTTTATCTTTATTACTGCCCTCCAAGCACAAAATGTTTAAGCCAGTCTAGACTATTGTGTTTTGCAAATATTCTTTTCCATCTTCTTCCATCTTAGTGTTCAAACTGTTTCCCATACTTAAAATGCCTTGCTGACTTTTATGCCTTAGTCTCTTGGATTCCTATCTACCTTTTACAGGCCAATTTAAATGGCACCTCCTCTATGAAGCATTCCTTGATTCCCTTTGTTAGTAGCAACCTCCTGCAATGCTTCTTCTAACAGGTAGTCCTTCACCTCACTATTACATTTATTGTTTAATATTGTATGGTATAGCTTGTGTGTGGGTGTGTGTGTGTGTGTGTGTATTTGTGCCTTCTTCCCCCTTCTAGTCTTCAGTAGCTTAACTATACATCTCTCCCAGAATATCCTACAGTGCTCTGCTCATAATAAGCACTTAATAAATGTTTTTTGATGAGAAAAAATAACTTAATTCAGTATTATGTGCCTACTGTATGTAAGACACTATACTAGGAAAAAAAATAATGCTTCTTTAATTGAATTGACTTAAAGGAGAAAAATGGGGTGACAGTAGGTGGAGAGAAGTAGGCCATATACAAATATAAGTGTAATATAACATAGAATGTGATTTATAATGGAGTCAGGGAGTGCCCAGATTTTCTTGGAGGAGGTTGGTAGGCTTGGCCAGATGAAAGAACTGAGCGGTAGGGCTGATTTAGGCATGGGGGCAACTTGTATGGAGACAGATCAATCAATATACAAATGAATATATCTTGAAAATCAATTGAACTCATATAGGATAATGAAGACATAACTGAATAGTAGTAGTTCATATGACCTGGAGATTTTAGTGAGCTGGAAAGGAAATATTAATTAGTAAAGAGAGGGAATAGCCAAAAACAAACAAAAACCACTAACTAATGTGATCTTGGACTGCTTTGATAGAAGTATGGTATCCAGATGGTGGGAGGCGATTGTCCAGCTGTGTTCCTGGCTGATCAGACTTTATCTGGAGTATTGTGTTCAGTTCTGGATGGAACATATTAAGAAGGACATTGAGAAACTGTAGAACATTCAGAGAAGAGTGACCTGGTAGAGGGAACTTGAAACCACGTCTTACGTGTAAGTATTGAAAGAATTAGAGATGTGAGCCTGTTGAAGGTCAGCTTTGAAAGAGACATGCTACTTATCTTCAAATGTTCTAAAGGGCGTTCACAGGGAAGACAAATAAAATTTGTTCCATGTGCCACAGAATGTAATCCAGTCTAATTCAAAACATTTATTAAGCACTTACTATATTCCAGGCATTAGACTAGGTGCTGGGCATATGAAGACAAAATAAAAAGTAGTTTTTACTCTTAAAGAACTTACATTCTACTGGAGAATACATATAAACAGATAAGGATACATAGAAGACAGAACTAAAATCAGTGGGTGGAAGTTATAGGGAGGCAGATTTAAACTCAAAATGTATATTTAACAACAAACAACTTTGTCTTTGATGGTCATGAACTCCCCATTATTAAAAGTATTCAAGCTTGATAACCAGTTAGTCAACAAGCACTTATTAAGCACTTACTGTTTCTCAGGTCCTGGGGCTTAGCAGTGCTGCAGATACAAAGAAAGGCAAAAACATCATTGGCTATCAGGAAGCTTACTTTTTAGAGGGTGAAACAATATATAAACATCTAGTTATATATAACATGTATAGCATGATATATAAGTAGATGGAAGGTAGTCAGAGAGGCAAAAACATTAATGTTGAGGGCAGGAGGGTGGCAGAAATACCTTCTGCAGGTGAGATTTGAGCTGATTCTTGAAGGAAGCTAGGGAAACTAATAAACAGCAGTAAAAAGGAGGTACAGTATTCCATGTTTGGTAAACAGCCATTACAAAAGTATAGAGGTGGGAGATAAAGGATCATAGAATATGTAGGGTGAACTAAAGTGTTGGGGTTTTTGGTTTGTTTTTGAGACTGGGTCTCCTTATCTTACCAAGCCTGGAAGTACAGTAAGCATTCAGTCACCAGTCCCACTGTTGATCAATAGTGAAGCTCTGACCTGTTCCATTTTTGATCTGGGCTGGTTTGCCCCTCCTTAGGCAGGGTCCTCTTGGTCCTCTCCCCTCCCTCTACCATCTCTGGAGCTTGCCATATTGGTGGCAGACTTAGTGGAGAAAAAATCTGATAGGCTTTAGCATACTGCAGCTCAGACCTCTTGAGCTTAGGTGATCCACCAGTCTCAGCTTCTCCGGAAGCAAGGATCAGAGGTGTGAGAATGCATAGCAAAGGAGAGTAAACTATAAGACTAAAGGTAGGAAGGTGCTGGGTTATGAAGACCTTTAAATGCCAACCAGGGGACTTGATATTTGATCCTGGAGGTAATAGAAAGCCACTGAAGCTCATTGAGCAGGTGTGACATAATTAGACCAATACTTTAGAAAAATCTCTTTAGCTGATCAGTGGAGAATGGATTGGACTAGGGAGAGGCTTAAGGGAGGGAGACTAGAAAGAAGATGGTTGCAGTAATCCTGGTGAGAGGTGATGAGGCCCTGAAGTGGGTGCTAGCTATGTGAGTAGAGAGAAGATGTAGTACATGAGAGATGTTGTGGAGATTAAAATAATATTTGGCAGTGGATTGAGGATGTGTCATTAATTCCACACTTATTCAGAGTGGAATTAATGACAGTGAGGTTGGGAGATATGGTGACTGGTAGAATGATGGCTGTTTTTGCTCACTCATTTCAGCCATGTCTGACTCTTTGTGACCCTATTTGGGGTCTTCTTGGCAAAGATACTAAGTGGTTTGCCAGTTCCTTCTCCAGGTCATTTAACAGTTGAGGAACTGAGCTAAACAGAGTTAAATGGCTTGCCCAGGGTCATACAGCTAGTAAGTGTCTGGGGCCCATTTTGAACTAAGGTCTTCCTGACTTCAGACTTGGCTCTCTGTCATTGTACCACCTGACTGCCCTAGGGAGGATGATGGTACCCCTCGACAGAAATGGGAAAGTTAAGAAGAGGGGAAGGTTTAGAAGTAAAACTACCAAGATCTGTTTTGGATATATTGAGTTTGAGATTCCTAGGAAAACATTGAGTTTGAAATGTCCAATAAGCAGTTGATGATACATGATTAGAGCTCAGGATGGAGGCTAGAATTTGATATGAAGATCTGGGAGTGTGCATAAAAGTGATCATTGAACCTATAGGACCTGATGAGATTACCAAGTAAAATACTATACAGAGAAATGAGAAGAGAGTTTAGTACAGAGCATAGAGGGGGACAAAACAGTTAAGTGGTCATGACATAGATAAAGCAAAGGAAGCTGGTTAGATAGTTAGGAAGAGAACATGGAAAAAGCAGTGTTTAAAAAAAAAAACCCTAAAGAAGAGAGAATATCCAGGTGGAAATTTGGATTAACAGTATCAAGTACTGGAAAGATGCCAATAAGGATGAGGACTGAGAAAAGGGCATGAGATTTGGGAATTTTGGCAATGATTTCCTAATCATTGTTAACTTTGGAGAAGGCAGTTTCAGTTGGTTGATGACATAGGAAGCCAGATTGTTGAGGGTTTAGAATCCAATGAAAGGAGAGGAAGTGGGAGACAAAGAATGTAAACAGCTTTTTCAGGGAGTTTAACTCAGAAAGGGAGAAGCGATATAGACTGTAACTGGTGGGGATGGAATGGAAGGGAAGGATCAAGGGAAGGTTTTTGGTTTTTTGTTTGTTTTAAGATGGGGAGACATGGCTATGTTTGTAGGTAGTAGAGAAGGAGACAGTAGACAGAAAGACTGAAGATAAAACAGAAGTTGGATAACTACTTGTTGAAGGTATTCTTCATTGCTGAGCACAGTGCCTGATACATAGTAGGCCCTATAAACATTTGTTGAACAAATACATTCATGGTTCAGGTATGAGTTGCCTCGGGTGACCTCTAAGGTCCCTTCAAACTCTGAGATGATATGACTTTCATATATTTCTTTATATCACCCTATAATAGACAACCAATAAAAATAGACTCCTGAATTGAATTTCATTTCAATTATCCACATTCCCTTCAAACTTTCACACTCCAGTCGGGAATGATTGAGAATTGCTTGTATTTAACTGACATAGCAGTGGAACTTACTGTGGGCCTGTGATAACGATCTGAGTTTAGAATTGCAGGCTCTGAGAATGTACTGAGCAGGGACAGAGGACAGAATTACCAGTTCACCTATGCTACATAACTGCTTGTTCTCATTGTGGGGCCTCAGGCACAGTGCATCAGAAATCTAAATGAATTTGTTAGAAAACCAGTTATCAAGTGCCTCCCTCCCCAGCCTTTCCTGAAGCATACAAAATTTGCCCATCCCTAAGTGCACTTAAAGGTACTATAGGGAAGGATTGGCTGTTACCCTGGGGAGCTAGCGACTAGTAGTAAAGCTTTCAGTGATTTTGTAGAATGACAAAGCATAAAATTATTATAATTTGAGAATTGGGGGGAGGGGAGGACAGCAGCACCAACATTATTTTTGTTAGCATTTAGATAGTAGGGCTCATAGGATCATTGAGTCAGAGCTTAAAAAAAAAAGCTTAGAGGCCTAATCTCATTTTACAAATACAGAAACTGAAGCTCAGGGATGTTAAGTGATTTGCCTAAGGTCACATAGGGAGTAAATGTCAGAGGATGTATGTGAATCCAGCAACTCCATAACCAAGGCTCTTTCTGTGGTGCCTCATTACAATCATAAAAAGTAGGTTATACCTTAGCCACTCACCTGCTACCTGACCCTGAGTAAGCCCCTTCTGTTCTTTGAAATTTAGTTCCCTTATCCTAGGAGATCAGAATTCTTTTGATCAGATCATATTATTATTCTTTGCCCTGAGGAACGTCTGCACTCTATGGGATACTCCTGTACTCTATGGGAGTCTATGGAGGCTTGTACATTGTAGCTATAAGTTCCATACAATTCTTAGGACACTTAGGCAAAATAGACACACCCTTTGAGAATAAATGGACTAGAATTCAGTGGTGTCAAACGCAATTAGAAACAGATCCCCGCCAGCAACATACTGACTTAGAAAACCACAAATTGACGTCATCTATGTTGTTTATATTTTTATTTATTTTCTTAAACATTTCTCAATTACATTTTAATCTGGTAACTCAGCTGGAGAGAGTTTGGTACTTCTGGTCTAGATGATATCAGAGGTACT
Source organism: Vombatus ursinus (assembly GCF_900497805.2). Classification (NCBI taxonomy): domain Eukaryota; kingdom Metazoa; phylum Chordata; class Mammalia; order Diprotodontia; family Vombatidae; genus Vombatus; species Vombatus ursinus. The sequence goes on from NW_020954751.1 coordinate 3,364,544, forward strand.
TTCTAGCATTCTATTATCCTATGATGGTATCCTTTTTATGTCCTCACAGGATCACTAAAAGAAGTATTCTTTAGTTTACTGCATAAGGAAAAGGAGAGTGGTGAAAGCATTCAGGTACTTTCTGTGAAAGGGGGCAGTAGCAGAAGGCTACAAAATAACCATTGCCTTATTTGCTTTCTTGCTACATTTACTTTCTCCTGGAACTGATGAGACAGCTGGCCAATATGTGAGCCTGCCTGTTAGAATCTAACTGACTGTGGGCAAAAATGAGGCCTTGTCACCCCAGGAGGTAGACTTTGGGGGTTATAGCCCAGTGAATTGAAAATCAACTCTATGTCCATTAAACCTCACAGCTGCATTGTCTGGGTTTTAGGAAGCTTTTAATCCTTTTCTGGAAAAGCACTCATCAGTGTTAAAAGAACTGTGGTCTCTCCCTGTCCTTGCAGCCTGCTGTTTCAGATGGCACCCAACATTGTATTGTTCATGTCGAACCAGAGTTTGATTTGTGTATGAGAGTGTGAGCATATTGCTGGTCTCCTGCAGTAGTCGTGAAAGATGCATTTCAGTAAACTATTCCAGGGGAACATCAGATTTAAAATACTTCTATGTATCTAAGTATTGAGTCTTATTTAAAAAAAAAATCCAAGTTTGGGAGTTTTATATAAATTTGATGTTTTTACAAATCTACATCTTTAGAAGCATTTTCTTTAAAAAAAAAACAATGCCATACATAAGGAAGGAAATATCAGTTATGGAAGAAAAAAAAGTTTTCAATGAAGATAGGTAAGCTGGAAATATTTTCTCCCAATTCCTTGGCATACTCAAAGGAAGAATTAGGGTAGCCTCAGTTATAGCAGTAAGGAGTATAGATAGCCCTTACTGGGCCAGAGTCTGAGGTACTTAAACCCTAAAGGCTAGATGGGAGCCCACCCAGTATTTGGGAAATACTTCTCTCCTTTAGTGGGCCTTCCAAGTACTCTCCAAAATCTATTCCAATTCAGGATTCACTTGTAAATCTGTAGCCCAAGTGGAAACTAAACACAAATCAGTAGCAATATGGAAGCCAAAACAAATGAATGCAATCTTAGACTCCATTCAAAATATTGTGGCTGGAATGAGCAAGGGGAAAATCCCTAGTGGAAAGAACACTGGACTGCGAGTCAGAAAACCTGGGCAGGCAGCAGTTTGTAGTGAATAGAGCTGGAATCTAAACAAGAGGACCTGGATTCCAGTTCTGACGCTGACACATACTGGATGCCCCAGACAACTCTGCAAGACTTTAAGTTACAGAGCAGTTGCCAATCTCCATTGGTAGAGGGTTTTTATGGAGTGAGGTGCCAGAAATAGATTAAGAGACCTTAGGTATCATATAATCTTATCCCCTTGTTTTAAATAAGAAAATTTAGATTGTGGGAAGGTGATTAAAAGATGTCATCAAAATTTTATTTCATATATTTCTTTATATTAAGGGGTCTTAACTTTCTTTGTATGTGTCATTGGCCAACTTCTTTGACATCCTGGTAAGTCATTTGTAATGGAAAGAAACACTACATTTCAGTTATGGGTTGGTGAAAAATAAAGATTATTTTTTCCCTGTCCAAGTTCATAGATTCCAAGGGGTACGTGGACCCCAGGTGCAGAATTCCTAGACTGCCCTATTTTGAAAAAAAAGGGGAGAGGTAGGTAGATGCCTCCTCATATCTCCTCTTTGAGACCAGGCTTGGTCATAATTTTACAGCTGTCATCCCTTCCCTTTCCCTTTTCTTTTCCTGCTCTTCTCTTTCCTATCCTCTCTTCTTTCCTTTTTCTTTCTCTTTCCCCATCATTCAATTTTTATTTCATTGTTTATTTTTCCATATTTGTTAAGTTCATTAAATATACTATTTTTTTTTCTGCTTCTACTTACTTCACGTGGCATCAACTCATGTAAGTAGCCTCCAGCTTCATTTCAGCCATTGTTGTTGTTGGTGTTGTTTTACAGCCCAGTAAGACTATATTGCACATTCAAATACCACAGCATGTTTAGCCATTCTGCAACGGAGGAGCACTCATTTTGTTTCTCCATTCTTTGCTACTACAAAAAGTGTTGCTATAACTAAATGAAGAAGAGGGGAAAGAATCCTTGGACTTGGTGATCCTGAAGGTCCCCTCTAAAAATTCTAGTTCCATATTCTATGATAATGAGGTATATAACATGGCATCAAATAAATAAATAAATAAAGGAAGGTGCTAGGGAAGGAGGAGGTACTAATCATGCCTTGAATGAGGCTAAAGTCCTCTAAGAGAGGAAAAAAAGAGGGGACTAACTAGTTTAACAAATTAATTTATTACAGTGTAAATCTCTACAGCCTTTAGGGTGTTTGGGGACATACCAATGGAAGAGAAAGTAGATTTAGTATAATGATGCATAGAACCATGATTTTTTCTTCAGGTGTTTAAATGCAGTAGTGTGGTCTTAGTAAGAACACATTTGAAATCCCATGGCAATACTTTATTTTACCCTGCAAAAGGAGCTTTAAACCCAGTGATTTAATATGGGAATATTTGAAGAATCTGTGATTTTATCAACCTGTGATTTTATCAAGAACTTCCTCCACCAGAGATAGTGGAGAGCTCAGAGCTTTTATGGGATTTAGTAGAAAAATCCTAGGGAGTGGCCTGAGACAAACAGACATTAAGCAATTTAGAATGTAAGCCCCTTTAGAATAGGGACTGTTTCCTATTTGTATCCCTAGTGCAGGGGTGGGAAACCTGTGACCTCAAAGCCACATGTGACCCTCTAGGTCCTCAAGCGCTGCCCTTTAACTGAATCCAAACTTCACAGAACAAATCTCCTCAATAAATTTTAAACTATATATTATAGGATACCTACTTAGCAACTTGCGGTCTTAGAAACATGTATGGAACACTGAGAAGCAGTTTGGTGTTACAGACTGAGAGGTAGCCTTGGAGTCACCAGACTCCAAGACTAGAATTCAAGTTCTACCTATGACACTATTGGTTGTGTAGCCCTGGGCAAGTCACTTACCCTCTTGTGCTATAGGGAAGAAGTGTCAGTGTTGGGCAAGTAAAACTTACTAGTGCAAGTGTGGTCAGAGCCAGATTAAAATGCAATTGAGAAATGTTTAACAAAATGAATGATAAAAAAATACAACATAGATAAAGTTAATTTGTGGTTTTCTGAGTCAATAAGCTACCTGAACAGATCCATTTCTATTGGAGCTTGATACTCCTGCATAGGGAACTCTCTAGTACTATATATTATAGACCTTGTGCTGATTTTCATTGGTAGAGATTGTGTGTGTGTGTGTGTGTGTGTGTGTGTGTGTGTGTTAAAATTCCAAATATACACTGGCTCTGCCAATACCATTCTCTCCTTTGTGTCCTGTTGTTCGTATATTCATATGTATCTTACCACTTTTTCAGTTATAGATTATAGAACATAAGATTTAGAACTGGAAGAGACCTTAGGTATCATCTAATCATATCCTCTTGTTTTAAATAAGAAAATTTAGATTGGGGGAAGGTGATTAAAAGATGTCATCAAAATTTTATTAACTGGAATATAACATGGGAGGGGAGTTGTTTAACTTTATTGTTGAACTTAGCGTTAAGTAAAATCCACTTTTTCTTTCATCTGTTATCATTGAAAATCTTTCCTGCCTTAGAAGGCAGGTTATGGGAAATATAGAATCATATGATGTTAGATAGAGCTGAGACTAGTCCAAATGCCTCATTTTACAGATAGCTGAGAAAAATGAAGTGATTTCCTCAATCACTTGAGAGCAGAACTGATATTTGAATTTAGATCCTTTGACTCCAGATATAATTTTTATTTATATTTTTCCTTCTGTACCATATAGCTCTCAGAAACTTCATTTTTGGTTGGTAATTATGAAGTTCACTTATGATATTACAGAATTGCAGATCAGATTGGGCAATATTGATGAATCTCTGATATGACTCACTTTTTATATAGCATTTTAAAGTTTATACAGAGCATTTCTTCATAAGAATCCTGTATATGGATAATAAGCTATATGGCCTTGGCTAAGTCAGATAACCTGCCTGAACCTTAAGGTTTGCTTTGTTTTATTTTTCCATCTGTGTAATGAAGGAGTTGTACTAAATGACTTAATGTAATCTTTTACCTTTAAAATCCTGTTTACTTATTTGTAGAGGCAGAATGGAAAGAATGCTAATCAGCTCCCATGGATTCAATGAACCTCTCTATGTGGATGATTCTTAATTCTGTTTATCCAGCCCTAACCTCTTTTCTGACCTCCACACTCTAATCTTCAACTGCTTATTGGACATCTCAAACTGGATGTCCCAGGGACATCTAAAACTCAGTATGTCCAAAATTGAACTTATTGTCTTTCCCCAAAAACTCTCCTACCAACATCTTCACAATCACTCAGGTTTGCAACCTAGGTATTATCTCTTTCTCACTCCCCATATCCAATCTGTAGCCAAGTCCTTGTAGATTCTACCTTCACCACATCTGTTGTATAAGACCTCTTCACCAAGTGAATATTGCAATAATAGCCAGCTGGTTGATCTCTCTACCTTGTCTTTTCCCTCTCTAGTCCGTCCTCCATTCAGCTGTCAAAATTATTTTCCTAAAGTTCAGGTTTGACTATTTCACCCCCCCCCATTCGTTAAACTCCAGTGGCTCCCTATTGCCTTCAGGATCAAATATATTTGGCTTGTAAAGCCCTTTATGACCCCTTCCTACTTTTTCAGTCTTCTTGCTCTTTACTCCCCTCCACTTACTCTAGGGGCTCCTGACACTGACCTCCTTGCTATTCTTCAAACAAGATACTCCATCATCAGAACCTGTGCCATTCCCCTGGCTGACCACCATGGCTGGAATGCTCTCCTCCCTTGTCTCCATCTCCTGGCTTCCCTGGCTTCCTTCCAATTTCTGCTGATACCCCACCTTCTATTAAAAAAACAGTCTTTCACTCTTTGATGCTAGCATCTTCCTTCTGAGATTATTTTCAGTTTATTCTGTATATATCTTGTTTGTACATCATCATCATCATAGCTAGCATGTATATAGCACTTTAAGATTTGCAAATCACTTTACAAATATTATCTCATTTGATTCTCACAACAACCCTGAAAGGTAAATGCTATTATTATCCCCATTTTCAGGGAGGAAACTGAGGCAAACAGAGGTTAAGTGACTTGCCCAGGGTCACCCAGCTAGTAAGTTTCTAAGGTACTATTTGAATTTGTGACTTCTCAACTCCAGGTTCAGCACTGCACCATCTAGCCTCCCTCATACATTGGTAATTGCATGTTGTCTTCTCAATTAGACTATGAGCTCCCTGAAAGCAGGGACTATTTTTTGCCTTTGTTTATATCTATCTCAGTGCTTAGCACAGTGCCTGCCACGTAGTAAGAGCTGAATAAATGCTTCTTGACTGATTTGAAAGCAGGAGACCTGGGTTTAAATCTTGACTTTGACACAAATTACCTTGGACAAGTCACTCTCTGAGCCTCAGTGTTTCCTTGTCTGTCTGAACGTTATGGATAATGATGCTGGAAACCCTATTTATTACAGAAGACTGTTGTCAGAAAAAGATCTTTATAAACCTTTGTAAAGTGCAACATGAATGTCATATGATATTCATTTGATCTATCTCTTTTTTCCTAAAAATGGAGTAGAGGAAAAAAATTGGATACCTATATTGCCTAGTTCTCTTGCTAACTAGCTGTATGACCTTGGACAAGTCACTTATTGCCCCCAGGCTTCATTTTCTCTATATAAAAATGAAACAGAACATTTTAATCTTGTTTCTGACATTTTATGATTTTAACTCTAATTAAGTGAAGCTTTCAGTTTTTCTCCCTGACTATAGCAAGAGACATCTGGATTTCCTTCTAAACTCAGACTTCTGGGGCAACCAAGCCAAACAGAAATGCTAAGGAGAGGAACAATATAGTAAATTGATGATAGATTTATTGCCTGCTTTTCAATAAGTCCTGAGTCTAATTTCCTCCTGGCCTTTCCTTATTTCTTTTGGGGCCTAGGCAACATCAAATTCAACAACAACAAATATAACACAATAGCAACACACAACACCGGCAAACAGTTATTAAGTGCCCACTATGTTGAGACTCAATCAACAAGCATTTATTGTTTATTGTGTGCCAGACACTGTGCTGAGCACTGGAGATAAAAACACAAAACTGATCTAGCCCCTTCCCTAATGGAGCTTATATAGGTGTGGTAAGGGGAGGAGAAGGCCCCACTGAAAGTGGGGCCAAGTGTTTATTTTAAATGGATGACTTATTTGTTAGATGTAGCGACCTTGGACCTTGCCCAGAGGGCCCTGGAAGTCGTTTGGCCTCAGGATCCATAGATGCTATTTGCCTTTTACAGTGGAGGGAAGGGAGTAGGGTCTCTGAACAGGTAGTACAGCTTTCTGAAAAGGTGAATTTTGCAATGAACACCATGGGTTGAGAGCCTGGACTTTTCAGAGTAATGGGGGAAAGCATTTTCAGAGACTGGCTGGAGGTCTGGCAAATGAAATGAGCTTCTACCACCTCAGTGATCAGCAATTAGGTAGGAAAGAAAAAAAGAGAGGCAGCAGCTTGGGAATTTATGGTGGCAACATTGAAATTGATTGACCCCTGCTTCCTTCATTGTCTGGGGAATGTTTTCCAGGGTGAAATTAGCAACCAGTAAACTAGAATCCTGGAAATGGAGACTAGCAAAAGGTATAAACTCAGCCTGGGAGAAGTTTCTAGAGATTTATAGATTGGCGGGCGCACGCATGCACACACACACACACACACTTGTAGGTGGATTTATAAAAGGGCTAGATCATTTGCTCATGTGCTGATTTTACAGTAAACAAATTTCTTTCTGTGATGTAAGCCTACATCTGGGGAACTCAGGAAAGATTCCCTGCCCAGTGATAGGATTGCTTACTTGACTAGTTATATTCAGGGCTTTATTTTTTCCTAGAGGTCACCAGTGAAATTATTGTATATAGTCTGGAGAAACCTACCTAAGAGTCCATGAGGAAAATCTTTCTTCCTGTGAAATTGAGGAGGAAAAGTGACCGAGAGAGTTGTATTCAGTATTAGAAAAATCAGGATTGGAATTGGGCTCATTTATTCATTTATTTAAAATGTAATTTATTTTTCAATTAACCAAAATCTATTTTCTCTCCCTCCCACCTCCTCCTTTCCATTGGGAAAAAAATAAGGCTCATTTATTTATCTAACAGTAATTTAGTAAACATCTTATTAAGTGCAGTGTGTTAGAACTGGGGACATACAAGGATATATTAAAATACAGTCTCTGCTGTTAAGGAGCTGACAGGCCAATGGAGGTGATTTATATAGACAAATGTAATAGAACTTAGATTATGTTAAAATACAAAGTGCTTTGAGAATATCAACAAGCATGGCACCAGAGATAAGCATCTGCCTATTAGCAATAAGTCCTGGAGTAGAGGACAGCTTAGCCTCTGGGGCTCAATCCATATATATGCAGGGGGACAGGAACCTGTATTTAAGCCAGCTTTGTTCTATGTAGTCACAGTGCCCCAACAGTCACAATGTGCAGTGTTATGAAAAAGAGGGCAAGTAGATGGCAAGTGAGACATAATGAGTCCGATTTTCCGGTCTGAGGTTTTCTCCTCTTGTCTGAAGAGTTGTCCAGATGAGAAAGACTAGAATAGAGAGTGAATAACGAGGAGCCCTTTAAGGAACTAAAGATTTTTAGCCTGGAGAAGATTTGGTGGCAGCAGCAGCAGGGGATGGAGACCCTGGGCAAGAGACATGATGATCCTTTTCAAGTATTTAAAGGCTGTCATTTAGAAGAGGTACTTTATTCTTGTTTTTGCCTAGCTCCACTGGGCAGAACTAACTACAGGTGAAAACTGAAAAGATGAATTTCAGCTCAAAGTAAATAAAAAAAATCCTGATAAGAGAGTGGAATGAGCTGCCTTTGTTGGTAATGAGTTTCCCAGTCACTGGAGGTCTGTCCCCACTGCCTAGCAGAATGCCTTGCACATAGTAATTATGTATTTAATAACTGTTTGTTAAATTGAATTGACTTGAATTCAAGTGACTGAATTCACTAGCTGGATGTGATGTAGGGGAATTCCTGTATAGATGGCGTCTGAGGCATTTTATGATTCTGAGATTCTGTGATTTTGAGATTCTGTTCTTTTTCTCTTCCTGGTGGATGAAGCTGGGGAAGCAATGATTTCAGTTCTAGCTGGTTCTATTTTGAAACTGCCTATCTGATGTTTTACAAGGTTTAATCCCTTATCATTAGGTAATATCCCACCTCACTCAAGCACACCCGCACACACACACACACACACACACACACACACACACACACAATAGGATCTCCTTTTCTGTGAAAGAGATAATAGTAAATGAGTTATAGTGATATCTGAACTAGCAAGCTTACTTCATTGTAGTGAGGAAAATGTTTTGTAATTAAAAATCACAAATATTAGTAGAAGCAGCTTTAGTGTCATTGTGAACAGAGAGCTAATCTCAAAACTTTGAAGATCTGGGTTCAAATTCTGAGCAAGACATTTAATCTCTCATTGTCCTAGGGAATTTTAAGACTGTAAGTTGCAGGAAAGGTGCCAACCTAAATTAGAAAATCAAGCCTTCTTTACTGAGAATTCCCCATACTAGTACAATCACAGCTCTGGTCCTTAGTATTTTTGAGTTATTTTTGGTTATTATTTTTGAGTAAATTAGTACAGTCTGCAAACATGGCTTCATTGCTCACTTGTCTCCAGCAGGGAATTATCCTGCCCTGCCGACATTACTCCACTCAGAAAACTTCAGGGCAGGCTGGGAGAAAACAAAGGTCAGGTCCCCCTTGCTAGGCCTCTTTAGACAATGCTCTCCAAATCTGACCCTCAAATCACTGACTGTCCAAGATGGCTCATGGGATTGTGGAACACAGAGGTGACTTCAGGGGTCATCCGGTCTAATCCCCATCATTTTATTGATGAAAAAACTGAGCTTCTAGGCTTTAGGTTGGAACAGTGACTAGATCAGTACATTAACTCCATCCCATAAAGGTTGACATATTTACCATTTCCCTTTTGTAGCTAATCTGATCTCATATATGTAGGCTCTGAAATGACCATGTTCTGAGAATGGATCTTGGCTCAGAAGAAGGCATCTACATGGCTTCTTATTTTCTTGTTACTTTGGGATCTGGTCCTGACCCATGACCTTGCTTTGATGTGTAGTAACTGAATATTCTCCTGTTCTCTAGCTCCTTGATGTCATACCCAGTTACTGTACCGTTACCTTGACCTCTGACTGCTCTTCATTCTCTGGTCCTTGGCTTTCATCCTGGTTAATAGACCTTTTGTCTACCCTCCATCTCTGATCTATATCTGTATGCTCTTTGATTCTAGAATAGTCTCTTGTCCACTTGGACTACGGCAACAAGACTTCCTGCCTTCACTCAATTTCCTACTCTAATTCTTCTTTCATTCTGCCATCAGAATAGATTTTTGTTGTTATTGTGCTTTTAGCCATGTAGATCTGCTCATGTTACTCCTTTGCTCAAGTATCTTCTGTGGGTCCCTGACCCTCCAAGTAAAGTTCATTCTCCTTTGACTATTATTAAAGGTCTTATTCAATCTAGTACTACCCTACATTTCCAGCTCTTTTTTTTTCTTTCTTATGATTACTTCATATAATCTATTGCGGCAGCTAGGTGGCACAGTGGATAGAGTGCTGGGCTTGGAGTCAGGAAGACTCATCTTCTTGAGTCCAAATCCGGAGTCAGACACTTATAAGCTGGGCAAGTCAATCTTCTTTGCCTCAGTTTCTTCATCTAGAAAATGATCTGGAAAAGGAAATGGCAAATTACTTCAGTATCTTTGCCAAGGGGTCACAAAGAGTCAGACATGACTGAACAAGAACAACAAAGTTCATTTTCCTTTGACTACTATTAAAGGTCCTATTCAATCTAGTATGACCCTACCTTTCCAACTTTTTTTTTCCTTATTACTTCATATAATCTATATTCCACCCATCCTGGACAACTCCTTTCACCTTGAACATATACCACACTCTCCTCCCTCAGTGACTTTGTTCAGGCCAGGTCATATGCTTAGAATTTTCTCTTTCTTCCTTAACAGCTGAGATTCTACCTATCCCATGAAGCCCAACTTCATCTACCGTGTCCTTGAATAAATCTTCTCTGATGCCTCTCTTTGGTAAAACTTCCCTCTCAGACTTTAAATAGCATTTTGTAATATTTTATTTTTCCCATTAGACTATAAATTCCTGGAGGGCAAGGATTGTTTATTTTCCCCAATAAGTTACTTCACACTTCATGTTGATTCCTAATGTCTTATTTGGTTTGAGATTGCAGTGCTCTCCAGTACTGACCAGCTAACATTCTTTGCCCTTCTGTACCTCTTCTTCCTACTCCTACTGATGGGCTATAGGCCCTGGAGACCCTCCCTCCCATTCCCACCCTATCCCCCCAACTTCCCCTGAACTCTCCCATAAGGCCCAGGCATTCACCTAAGGTTCCTCTCAGTATAATCCATTCAACTGTCCTTGCACTGTGGCTTTGACCCCAATCTCCAATTCTCTGTTACCTCTAACCCAGCCCAGTCTTCATTGTCTGCACCTGTCCCCACCCTAGACAGCTATTCCTTGATTCCATCTAGACCACTTCCATGTTACCCAGGTCTTTGACATTTGCTTGGGGCACTGGGCCCTTCTGGGTCCCCTGTTACCTCCCAATCACTCAAACTATTGGCCATTCTTTGACCACGGTATATGTGTCCATCTTGCCCCCATTGAATTGCTCAGATTCTTAAAATCTGGCCAATAACAGAGACTCACTAGGAATCTCACTTACCCTAATTGGTGTTTTAATAAACCCTGTCTCTGACGGAAAGAAGACTTGAGTCAAATTCATTCGAGGCAGGACCCCTGTCTTCTGCCCTTCAATTTTGGGATTTCCATCACTCCTGGACCTCAACACCACCTTACAGCTTCTGGTTCCACACTTAACTACCATCAATAGGCATAGTTAACAGACTTCAAAACACCATGAGAATTCTGAGTATTGACTCCCTGGTCTTCCATAGGCTCTGAAATTAGGCTGTATCTGTGGGACAGTGGGAAAAGTAGTGGATCTTAGAGACTTGGGTTTGAGTTTTGGCCTTGCTTCTGGATGATCGTGAACAAGTCATTTAGCATTTCTAACCTTTGGATAGAACATTGTAGGTAAGAACAAGTCAATTTAAAAAACAGATTAAATGAAAGAAATATGATATTTGCCCTTTTAATAATGTCACATAAACTTTTTTTTTTTTTGGTGATGGGGAAGGGGAAAGAAAGGGAGAGATGGAGGATTGATAGAGGAAACAGAAAACCATAAGATAAAAGTTCAAGAACTAATAGTCTTAGAAATACTAGTAAGTCCCAAAAGTTTGAGGGCTTTAATACTTTATTTTAGATTTGGTGACTTTCTCTTCCCTGATCTCAAACTTAAATGTTATATGGCATTAATAGAGAGTGAACTAGAGAGATATTAGATGTAATTATTACATACTGAAGTTGATTTTACAAACTACTCCCAAACACTCTCATTACTTTATACTTTCTCTGTGTATCTCTGGAGAAGGAATGTTAGACTACAAGTTGGGATATCTAGATTCTCTTCCTAGATCCTTAATAGCTGAGAAAAATACTTAAATTCTCAAATTATAGAGGTAATAACTAGTGCACCTTAATTCAGGTCACAAAACAATGATTAAATACCTCCTACATGCAAATTTCTGTACTAAATGCTTAAGAAATAAAGATGAAAAAATTGACAAAATTGCTGCCCTCATGAAGTTTAAAATCTAATAGGTGTATACAAATGAACATGCCGTAAGAGAATGTGGTCAGAAAGAAGGAGGTAGCTAGACAAAGTGGCATAAAACCTTTGAGGAAGAGAACTGGGGAAGTCAGTTATGGAGGTAGGGTAGAGGAATTCAAGTTGGCTTCATGGAGGAGTTTAAATCTGAAGTGGGCCTTGCAGGTAAAACAGATTTTCAAAAAGCAGAAGTGTGGAAGAAATTCTAAGTACAGGGAAAGACCTACCTTAATACACAGGTTGCAATATTGCTAGTGACTTGGCCAGGATGTTGAGTAGTTTGAAATAAGGCAGGAAACATGGATAAATCCAGACACAAAATCTCAGAGTTGGAAAGGACCTCAAAGGTCATATTGGCTATTTCATTCCTAAGAAGAAACTCTCTCTATAACAGGGGTTCTGGAACTTTAAAAAACTACATTGATAACTGTATTTCCATATGACTAGTTTACTTTGTGCTGCTATAATTTTTTTTTAAATGCATTTAAAAATATTACTCCGAGAAGGGGTCCATCCATAAGCTTCCCAAGATTTCCCAAGGGGTCCATGATACAAAAAAGTTAAGAACCCCTGGTGTATAATATCCCTGATAATCAATCTTCTTTTTGCAGTGGTACAATAGATAGAGAGCCAGTCCTGGAATCAGGAAGAGCTAAGCTCAAATCCAGCCTCAGATACTTACTAGCTATATGACCCTAGATTTAACTCTATTTGCCTCAGTTTCATCACCTGCAAGAAAAAAAAAGAGCTAGAAAAGGAAATGGCAAACCACTCCAGTATTTTTGCCAAGAAAACTCCAAATGAGGTCACAAAGAATTGGACATATCTGAAATGACTCTACAACAACAATAACACCAGTGATGGAGGACTTCCCAGTCCTAATTATTATTAGGAAGTTGTTCCTAACACCAAGGTGAAGCTTCCTCTGCAGCTTTCACCCATTACTACTATTTCTACCCACGGGGAGGCAGCAGAATAAGGGAGCAACCTTTCATCTGTATGACAGGCCTCCAAATACTTGATGACAGTGATTACATCAGTCCTAAGTTTTCTCTTGTCTAGGTCATAGTTGCTGTTCCTTGTATATGATATTCCACCTCCTTTCTCCAACCCTCCTGTCCCACATGCCCAGAATGTTCTCTCAACTTCACCTTGATCCCTAAGAAGCCTTGGCTCAGAACTCAGTTCAAGTGCTATTCCTTCTGCAGGAAGCATTTCCTGGTTTCTCTCCCCTCCCCTTCCCTCCTCCACCTGTTAGTACCTCCCCCTCTAAGGTTACCTGTAGGTATTTGGCACGGACCTATTTATACACATGTCACATATGCCTCCATCAGAATCTTAGCCCATTGATAACAGAAATTGTTTTTGTTTTTTCTTCCTATCCTCAGGTCTTAGCACAGTCCCTACCACATAGTAAGTGTTTTATAAGTTTTTGTTGGTTGATCCAAGACTTCTTGTTATTCAGGTCTTGTAGTTCAGTAGTGTCCAACTTTTTGTGACCCCATTTGGGGTTTTCTTGGTATTTCTTTCTCAAGCTCATTTTACAGATGAACAAACTGAGGCAAACAGGGTTAAGTGACTTGCCTAGGGTCACCCAGCTAGTGTCTGAGGCTAGATTTGAATTCAGGTCTTCTGACTCTAGGCCCAACACTCTATCCACTGCGCTACCTAGCTGCCCCTGATTTAAGACTAAACATTTATTCATGCCACCCCGCCCCCCATGACTTTTCATATTGAAAGTACTTTTCTTGCCCCTGACTTCTCTCTCTCTCTAATTGGTTGGTTCCTTCCAGAATCTCAGTTTTAACCAGGAGGCCCAGCCCAACCATGTCTTTATTCTTCTCTGGGCTACTGTGCTCTTTTCTTCAAGACTTTCTTTACCATGTCCCTACTGTCTTTTATGTGTTATCTCTCCTCATTAGAACATAAGCTCCTTGAGAGCAGGGATTATCTTTCTTTCTCCTTGTATTTGTTTAGCACTGTGTCTACCACATGATAAGTGCTTGATACATTCTTGTTGACTTGACTTGACCTCCTTGTTCCTTCAGCAGATCTTCCTATGGACTGGTCTCCAGTATTCTCACCATCATAACTTTGATAGAGAGTTTCAAGGTTTGCAACATGCTTTACATGTATTATCTCATTTGATCCTCACAAAAACCCTATGAGGTAAGTGCTATCATTTCTCTCCATTTTACGGATGAGTAAACTGAAACACAGAGAAATGATATGACTTGCCCAAGGTCATACAACTCGTTCAAATTTGAGACAGGATTTAAACTTGGGTCTTCCTGATTTTAGGCCCAGCATTCTATCTACTGTGCCACCTAAGCTGGTGTATCTTTGACCACCCTGGTCAGACTATATTGGACTTGTCCCAGTTTACTGATATTTCACCAAAAGGCAAAACCCAGAACTGAATAAAATACTCTAGAGGCATCTAGGTGTCACAGTGGGTAGAGCACTAGCCCTAGAGTCAGGAAGATTTGAGTTCAGATCCAGTCTCAGAAGGTAATGCCATTTTAGGCTGCGAGAGACACAGTACCCGGGACTAGGGAAATAATACTCTTGCTGTTAATCTGCCTTGGTCAGGCCAGGTCTGGAATATTAGCTTCCATTCCTTGAAATCCAAGACAATTTCATTCTTTTGTCTTTTCCTGGCAATTTGTATGGTGCTTTGCACATAGTAGATGCTTAATAAATGCTTTTGACATGAATTGAATAAGCTGGAGGGTGTTGACAGGAAGGGCAGCTAGAATGAAGAACTTTGAGATCCTGACATATCGATTGTTCCCTGTGCATTTAAGAGGCTACTATGTGTCTGGCACTGTTTTAGGGACCAGAGATATGAATACAGAAGCAAAGTGATCTCTGATTTAATAAGCTCACTTTTTTTAGAGTGATACAAAATTCAAGTAACAAAAAATCTATCTCATTTCTATGTAGCTCAAGTTTATTGAAAAGATTTTCTTTTATAGGAAGTTACTATAGCATGACATAATGAATACAGTCAGCCTGGAACCCAGGAAGGTCACCTACTGTCTGTGTGACCCTGGGCAAGTCAAATAACCTCTCAGATATCTAGGCAGCTCTATGAGACTCTTAAATTGCAGGGAAGATCCTGGCCTACACGGATTGTTTTCTCACCTGGGAGTTCCCTATACTGTATCAATGAAGTTGCTGGTCCAGTCCCTATCCCTAATTTTGCAAATGAGTGAACTAAAGTGAAATGAATTGCCTGGCATCAGTCAGTAAGATGTGAAAGCAAGCATCAACAGCCCTTCTCCTGACTCTTCTCTCTGTTATCTCTTAGCAGTATGGTGTTCACTCTGAGCAGCGGCTCTATCTCTTCTCTAATCTTCCTATTGTTCTTGACTTGGATTTTGATTAAACAAACAAGCAAATTCAACCTCAGAGGCTTCCTAGCTGTGTGATTCTGGGTGAGTCACAATCTCTGATTGTCTCAGTACCAACTGTAAAATAGGGATAATAATAGCACCTACCTTACAGGGTTTTGCTGGGAGGATCAAATAAAATAATAATTATAAAAATAGCACAGTGACTGGTATATAGTGGATACTTGATAAATCCTTATTAAAAAAAAATAAACTGACTTTCTTGACATTCTTCAGCCTCCTCAGCTAATTCTGAGTTCTTACTACTTCTAATAATATTTTTAGAGGACCATGCCATTTCATTATTCCTTGCTTCTGCCTCCATCTTCTTTGCATGTCTTTTGAAAATGAGTTGATCAATGAGTTGCCTGTAAATGCAAATCAATATAAAAAAAAACCTCCCCTTTTCCTTCTTCCTCAAAATCACACTTTTCTCTCATCAGAATTTCTTTCCTGAGAGATAATTCACTTCTTTTGTACCAACTTCCCTTGTAGAATTTTAGGCCTTATGATCTGGTCTATCTTTTCTCTGAACTCTTTGTAATCCACTCTCTCAAAAATGCACGTGAAATCAGTGCCCATTGGAGTATGCCTGTTCTCCTGTGGTTCACATCATTTCTACTTCAGCAACCAGTCCTTTCTTATTGATTTTAGGCCATTTCAGAATAATATTTTTCCCTTCTCACTTCCTTCACCTTTTGAAGAATGAGACTCTCATTAAGGCAAGTAAAGAATGTATCAGCTACTCCATGTTTGGTAGAAATAGAGAACTCTAGGAGGTACCTGGATAATTCAAGACCCACCTTCCACATAACTACTCTATCATACCTCAAAGTTGGGTTTCTAATCTGTTACCTCCCCTCATAATCCATTTTCTTCTTCTACTCATAGCCTGTAGTATGCATGCATTATAATATCCCTTCATTGGTCCTTCCCCCAATTTTCTCCACCATGCTTCCTTACTCTGGTATGTAGTTTGTCACCAGGAATATGTGTCCTCAATAACAATTCTTCTATCTCATCCAGGGATTCTTAATTTGGGGAATTCCTTTTGGGGGGGAGGGGCAATGAATAAATTTCAGGATGTCTACGAACTCAGATGGGAAAATTTTTTACTAACCTCTAAATAAAATTTAGCATTTCATTTAATTATGAATATAGGCAACAAAATATACTAAGTAGGGGTTCATAGGTTTTACCAGGCTGTCAAAGGGGTCCATGAAACAAAACAGATCAGTTATTTTTCTAATAAGGTGTTTTACATTCTCTTCTATTTTTTTCATTCTTTTGATTTAGTTTTATTATTTCTTAGTGTTTTGGGAGAAGATTTAGAAGTTAGGCTTCCACAGCAGAAGACAGGAATTCTGAGGAAGACTTCCAAGATCTTGTGGATAGTCCCTCAACCAATCAGAAAATGTCCCAAGCATTCTGCAAAACCACTGCTTCCTTAAGACAGAGCCCTGGAGACTAAACCGGTTGCAACCCTTAGGGTCAAGAACAAGGCTTTTCTCCACTGTGCTTGCTTAATAAGCTTATTGAATATTAACTGACACACCCAAGGGCGGAGATAGCTGACATTTTTGATCATGGGACCATGAACCAGGAGGGATTAACATGATAAGGAGTAACATGGGATGGGAGGTTCAGCAAGAGTGTAACCCAAATGAGCTGTTCCAATCCCAGATCAAATGGGAGGAGTATGGCTTTTACTAACCATTTAAAAGTTGACTCTACTTCTGTACCAGCGAGAATGTGCCACTAGGGTGTGGTGTGTTCGCTTCTGAGAGAAGCCTAATAAAGGCTTTCCTTCACACACTCCTGTAGTAGATTTTTGTTTCAGATTTTTCTAACAGTGTCTTATAACATCATTAGCTTCCTATTACCCAATTCTAGTTATCAAGGAATTATTTTGTTCCTTAAGTTTTTGGATCTTTTTTTCCAATTGGTTGACTTTTCGTAATTTTTTTGGATTGTTCTTTTTTTCCCCCTACTTTTTCCTCAATTAAAATTAATCTTATTTGATTCATTTATTCATTTTCCTTTTATTTTATTTTATTTTTTTAGGCAATTGGGGTTAAGTAACTTGCCCAGGGTCACACAGCTAGTGTTAAGTGTTTGGTCTGATGTTGGATTTGAACTCAGGTCCTCCTGACTTCAGGGCCTGTGCTCTACCCACTGCGCCACCTAGCTGCCCCTTATTTTGCCTTTTGGTGAGGCAATTGCGGTTAAGTGACTTGCTCAGGGTCACCCAGCTAGTGTCAAGTGTCTGAGGTCAGATCTAAACTCCTGTCCCCTGACTCCAAGGCTGGAGCTCTATCTGCTGTGCCACCTAGCTGCCCCAATCTTATTTGATTTTTGAAGTCCTTTTCAAGTTCTTCCAAAAACTCTTTTTGGGTTTGTGACCATTTGACATTTCTCTTTGAATTAGGAGTGGCTTTTTTAACTTCACAATCTTCCTCTGAATATGAACCCAGATCTTCTCTATCCCCATAGTAGCTGTCTGTGGTTGGGTTTTTTCTCCTTTGCTTGCTCATTTTTATTTTGTTTTTTTTATTTTTAGCAGCTTACTGTTGTAATTGGCTCTAGTTCCAGGATGTGGGAAATGGTGCCCCAGGCCTCAGGTCCTTCTTACTCTTATTTTCTGAACTCTATTCAAGGCCTGATCCCAGGCACTCATCCCCACCCCAAGTCACCACTAGGGCCCAGCTGCACTCTCCTGCAAATGTTCTTGCTCTCTCTGACTGCTTCAAACTTCAGCTCTTTCCTATACTCTGGAGCTGAAACCTGGGACTCAGCTCTCCTGCAAATGCCTACAGCCAGCAGGATCCCCACCCCTCTGCTACCAAACTCACTGGGGGCTTGTTCCTTCTCACCCACAGCTGCAACCCAAGACAGCAGAGGTGGAGGAGGTGAGGAGGGAAAAATGGAATTCTGAAATGGCCTGTAATCAATAAAAAAGAGCTTGCTGCTGAAATAGAAATGATGTGAACCACAGGAGAACAGGCATACTGGATTGGGCACTCCTCCAATCCTCCCTCACTCAGCTGTCTGACCCCCCCGCCAACACACACACACACACTGTTTCAGGCAACAGTTCCTGAGACCACGGCTGCTTCTTGACCCAGCTGCCCCCAGGGCTTGCTGTTGGTTGAGTCAATGGTGTCTGACTGGAGGTGTTTGCATTTCACTCAGGCCAAACTTCCACCCCACCCCTGTAGGTCAAGTCTTTCCTGAGATCCACTCAACTTGTCTTAGGAGGACAACCACTTTACCCTGACTTTTATTTAGTTCACTTTGAGGTGATGTGTGTGTGAAGAATTTGGAGAGCCTGGAATTTTCTGACACACTCTGCCATCTTCCCAGAATCCTCTCCGTAAAAATCTGCTTTCAACATGATACCTGTGATATTGTTAGAATAAATTGTTAGTCACTTCTTACTTCTTCCTTTCTTGTCTATACATGCTCCATTAATAAGACATTTAGCAAAATAAATACTCAATTTGGAGCCAAAGATTCTGGGTTTGAATCACAGTTCTGTTGTTTGCTACTTTTGTGACTATGAGCAAGTCACCACAGTTCTTTGGACCTTGGTTTCCTCATGTGAAAGAATGAGGGGGTTGTGATGAGGTCTAGAGGTTTAGGGGTGCTGGGACCCCGAGATCATGACACATGGGTCCTGCCTAAAAGAATTCGACCCAAGCCTTCTTTCAGCCAAAGACAAGGTTTGTTAAAGATCTGCCATATTGGCCAGACTCTTAAGGAATCTGAGCACCTGTGGGCTAGTGGCCAGATTGTAAAAATCTCAGCAATGGCTAGATTATAAGAATCAGAGCAGTGGCTAAATTGTAGGAATCTGTGCACCTTAATGGAGACAAGATGGACCTTATATTCAGAAAGACTGTGGGAGGGATCTGGGAGTGGCCAAGTAGTTTGGGGTGACTGGAGGAGGGGTCTAAGGAAGATCTGAAGGAGAGTGACCAGTAAACTGGTGTGAACAGAACTCCTGGGACCTGGACAATGGAGCCTAGCCAGGATTAAGTGTGGGAAATGGGTAGGGACCATAGGGAGGTAAGACAATGGAGGGGAGATTGGGTGTAGCCCAATGAAAGTCCAGTTGATGGGATTATAGCCTCGGGTGAACACCTGAGATTTGACCTTGTGGGAAAGTCCAGGATTTTTCCTTTCTGGGGCCCAGATCCCAACCCCATCAGTTGTACTTAATGATCTTTAGTTTTGCTCTAAATTGATGAGCCTGTGATCAGGGTGTCCTCCCCTCTTCTTGCCTCTTTGCTATATCATCATCCTTTGTAAATTGAAACTAAATTTTGCAAGATCTCGAATGTGAGGCTAAGGCATTGGTATGTTTATCCTGTAAATAAAAGGGAATTTTAGAAGATTTCTGAGTCACAGCAGTGACATGATTAGATTTGTGCTTGAGGAAGATTAATTTAGTACCTGTGTTAAGGATGGATTGGAATAGGTGAGATTGGAGGCAGAAAAATCAAGGCTTTCACAAGATTCCAGGGTAGAGAAGGCTAAACTATAACTGGTACTGTATGAGTGAAGAGAAGGGAACAGATGTGAGTCATGTGATTGGCTAATAATAATGATAATAATAATAAATAACAGCAACAGTGTTTATATAGCATGCATATGATCTTATTTTATCTTCACTACAACCCTTTGAGGGTAGTTAAGTGGTGCAGTGGATAGAGTGCTAGGCCTATAGTTAGGTAGACTTGAGTTCAGTTCTGGCCTCAGACACTAGCTGGGTCAAGTCACTTGGGCAAGTTGTGTCACCCTCTCTGCCTCAGTTTCCTCATCTATAAAATGAGCTAGAGAAGGAAATGGCAAACTACTCCAGTATCTTTGCCAAGAAAACACCAAATGGAGTCAAAAAGAGTTTGATACCACTGAAAAATGACTAAATAACAACAATAATACTTCTATGACTTTGGATAATAACAGCTAACATTTATATAGAACCTACAATGTTCCAGGAACTGTGCTAAGAGATTTACAATGATTGTCTCATTTGATACTCATAATAACCCTCGGAGATAGGTGCTGTTATTATCCCCATTTTACAGATGAGGGGCAATGGATAGAGTGCAGGACCATGTGACCTTGGGCAAGTCACTTAACCCTCAGTTTCCTCGTCTGATAAATGAGCTGGAGAAGGAAATGGCACACCATTCTACTATCTTTGTCAAGAAGATCCCAAATGGGGTCTTTAAGAGTCAGACATGACTGAAACAACTCAACAAAAACAAACAACTCTGTGAAGTAACTACTATTTTTGTTGTTGAATTGTTTCAGTCATGTCCAACTCTTCATGACCCCTTTTGGGTTTATAGGTATAGTTTGTGCGATCTTTTTACTTGTTGTTTGTCCTTCATTCTTGAAGAGGACCAATGACACCGGGAAGGTGATATCTTGATTTCCAAGTGAATTAGATATAATCGAGGCAGGGCTGGGCAAAATCACCAGCCTCACTCTCTCTTCCAGAGCCATCTGGGTCCAGTGGCGAGATATATATATCAGGATGGATCTTTCCACTATATTGTGATCAGAATACAGTGCTCCAAAGTTCAGTACATGGTGGTGATCAGGATTAGGGCAGGGTGATAGCACTGGATGGCAAAAACTTCAGAGTAGGAAATTTGAGCAGTAGTTACAAAGCAAGGGTCTAGAAGTCACTGCTGAGAACAAGAAATATGGCAACTCCTACTCCTTACCCTGTGTGTAAAAGGGCATAAGAGAAGGACTGTCCCACATTAGAAAGAGTGACATATCCTTTAGAGGGCATTGAATCCAATCCCCTTGGAGGCAGAGAATTCTTGAGGGCAGGCATATTGTTGACTTTGTATCTCCAGTGCCTCTCAATCATCGTAGGTGCTTAGTAAGGGGTGGCTGAGTTGAAGAAGGCTTTGAACATGGAATTGTTTTGTTTTGTTTTTCCCCCTTTATAACAGGGTTCTAGAAAACACAGTGGGAGGTTGGATAAAGATTAGGGGTGGATAAATTAGTGCTAGATTAAAATAAGAGGCAATGTGGCAGTGGAAAGAACACTGTTTGGAGTCAGAAGAATACTTGGGTTGGAATCCTTATTTTAAGTCACGTAGTATCTGTGTGATCTTGGGCAAGTCACAACTTCCTAGGGTCTCAGTTTCTCATCTATAAAATTAGAGGTTTGGATTCAAAGACCTCTAAAGTCCCTTTTAGTTCAAAAATCTATGATTCTATGAGTACTATGGGGGCACATAGCCTGGGAAAAGTTCTGCTTCCTATGTTCAGGTCGTTGTGGTAAGTGCTAGAGACACCAAACTGAAATGAGACACAATTCTTAATGTCAAGGAGGAAGAAGCAGGAATAAGA
This sequence comes from Vombatus ursinus, assembly GCF_900497805.2. Lineage (NCBI taxonomy): Eukaryota > Metazoa > Chordata > Mammalia > Diprotodontia > Vombatidae > Vombatus > Vombatus ursinus. The sequence continues at coordinate 3,386,213 of NW_020954751.1, forward strand.
TTATGATATGAGGCCAATCATGGTGAGTAGAGAGAAGAGTTAGAGGCAAAGCGCTGTGAAATATTTGAGGAGGGATAGATTACTTAAACATTGGGGATATTGAAGGTTTCTTGGAGGAGGTGACATTTGAGTTGAATTTTAAAGATTAGATAGGATTTCAATAGGTAGACTTGCATATAGGAGTAGAGAATGAGGAAGGAGGAAGAAAAGGCATTCCCAGATTGAAGCATACTGTTTGCTACTTCTTTTCTTCTGTTGTGTTGTGTTTCCTCTTTCTGGTGGTTCCTCCTATTGGTTTTAATTCTTACCTACAACATCACTAATGTGAAGATATGTTTAATAGGAATATATATGTATGGCCTATATCAGATTGCACACCCTCTTGGGAAGGGAGTTAGGGAGGGAGCCGGAGAAAAATTTAAAACTCAAAAGCTTATGGAAATGATTGTTGATAATTCAAAATAAATTAATTAAAAATTAAAAAAAAAAGAAAAGGCATTCCAATCATAGGGACTGAATGAACCAGTCATAGGGGATGTAGGAAATTTTGGAAAGTATTTAGGGGACATCAAGTATTTTGACTGAAGCACAGAATACATGAGTATTAGCGTGAGGAGAACCAAAGTACTTCAATACTTAAGTCAGAATTCTTAAATATTTTTGCCTCCTTTCTCCAGCTCGATCACCTTCTAGTTTCATGATCATCAAATTTTTAACAAACACTGGTTAAATTAAAATTAAGTGAATTCCCCTATGTAGTTAATGTCATTGGTAAATATCAGAAATGTGATGTACTATGTCCATAGCCACTGAAGGCCATTTTGAGTTACTTATTAAGTAGAATTGTTCTTGTTTTTCTTGAAACTATGAAAATGAGCACAAACCACTGGGCATGATAGGAAATTATTGATTTAGGATGTTTTTGTGGTACATAGCATTATTAGATTATTGTTGTAGTATTGGGATTATTAGCTTAGCTTGTCATTTGCAATCTCTAAGGTAGGGATGGGGTTAGAACAGATAACAGAAGAAATCTGAAGATGATCTCATCACCAAACATACATACATATATATATATATATATTTCTTCACACTCTAATAGGAACTTAAGACTATGTTATCTACTTTTGACTTTGTAATTTATGAATAAGTGTGACATGTAGCAAAAATGAATTGCTGGGATCACCAGAACTACAAAAGGTTCTCTGATTGAGGTATTATTCAAAGTGAGAAACCCCTTATCTTGAATTTGTAATTAGTTGTAGGCTCCTTTAAAAAAAATGTAATACAATAGGAAACAAAATTAGAGAAAAACAATCACAAAGTGCATATATATATGTATTGCATACTTATATACATATACATATACATATACACACACACATACACACACGGAGGATGCTGGCATAGGACTGCCCAGCATGATGTGCTCGCATCAAAGAAGGCACTGTGATCTTTGAGCAAAGCAGAATCACAGAGTGAAAAGGAAATGTGAAATGCACAAATGTGCAAATGGACAACCTGCCCAATCTGGAGGAGAGCCTTCTGAGCTCATGTTGGACTGATCAGCCACAGCTGAACACACTGTACCTTGACCCCAACATCATGATGTCCTCGGTCCTTTTTGAGTATAAAGAACAAACAATAACAGAGAGTGTTGGAATGCAGGACTTTTAGGAATTTAACTGTCTTCACAAATAATAGTGGTTGTTGAAATACTTGTGATAAGTTTTCTGAGGTCTCTATGACATTGTTCTTCTGTCTATCCACAGAATGTGAATTAGCTGAGAATCAACTATCAGGAGATGAAGCAACTATCAGGACTATTTCAGGCACGCTGTCCTATCCCCGACTAATAAGCTCTTTGCTAATTAGTTCATTCAATGGCCTTTACTTTCTCTTGGTTTAACTAGACTCCCGGTTGGCTAGATTAGTGAGAGACACACCAACATATGTTCGTCAATTATGTGTTTGTGATTGTGATGCTAATATCATTTTCACATGTAGGTGTACAAGTTCATTCTTGTGTAACCCCAACATCTAGAATACATCATTGGACACAGTATGATGTTGCTAATTTCTTCTTAAGTACTTAATCTGCAATTAGGACAAGAAAATTGGAAAGAGCGGCGGTTCTGAAGTCAGAGGAGCTGGATTCAAATATTGGCTTTGCCCTTTACTAGCTGTGTAACCTTAAGCAAGACAGTCTTTCAGGGCTTAATTTTTCAAATGAAAGTGTTGGACTAGATGATCTCTGAGGTCCCTTTGCAGGCTTTATAGCTATTATCCAATTATCCTCTATTGTCTTCAGCTGGGAGAGAAAATTCTTGATAGGCATTGCACTGTTGCACTATCTAGATAGTGTCTGGGTTACTCCCAACTCTGAATATTCCATCATCACGATGGATGTTTTGGGCTTTGCTTTCTAAGAGCTAGATATTTTATGTGCCAGTAGTTGGCATAAAAATTTAAAAATTACTACTGGGTCTGGAGTCGGGAAGACTCATCTTTCTGAGTTCAAATCTGGGCTTAGACACTTCTAAGCTGGGTGACCCTGGGCAAGTCAGGTAACCCTGTTTGCCTAAATGGCAAACCACTCTAGCATCTTTGCCAAGAAAACCACAAATGGGGTCACGATGAGTTGGACATGACTGAAAAATGACTGAACAGCAGTAGGTATTTTATAGGTTTGGCTAAAAGAGGGAGAAGCCAGAATTCTTAAATATATTTGTCTCCTATCCTGCTTTTGATAGTTACTAGTTGTGCAGCCATGGGTAAGTCACTTGACTTTTGTAAACCTCAGTTTTCTTATGTGTAAATTGGGAATAATAATAACCATATATCAATGTCACAGAGTTGTTTTGTTTTTTTTCCAACAACATGGTGCATGTGTAAACATACAATAGTGCCCCCCATCACACTGATAGGGTGAGTCACCAGAGGGTGGTTCCTTATCCAAGCTGAGTTATAGGGATGACTTTGAGGCATTGGGGGAGACAATTTTATTCAAAACCCCCATTAGTGTACTTCTTCCCATGATTATCAATTGATATCAATTAGTCAACCAGACTTAATTACCTTTTAGAAAGGGATATTTTATTGCCCTTGAAAAAAAGTTTTACTGATATGTTTCATTTTAATGTTATAAATATTTATGGATTATTCCTATTCCATGAGAGTTCTCTCGTAACAAAGCAAAATTAGCAATATAGTGACCTTAAAGTGTATGTAACATTCCACATCTTTAGCACTATTCCCCCATTTCAAGTTGTTTTTTTTAATTAAAACAAATCTATTTTCTTTTCTCATTTCCCTCCCAATTGAAATAAAGAGAGAAAAAACAAAAACAAAAACAAAATCTTTATAACAAATATGCATAGGCAAGAAAACAAATTCCCTCATTGTCTTTATACAAAAATATCTGTCTCATTCTATATGCCAAATATTTCCCTTCTTTGTCAAGAAGTAGATAACATTTTTCATTAATGGTCTTCTGGCATCATGGATAATCATTTTATTGATCATAGTTCTCAAAACTTTCAAAGTTATTCATTTTTATGGGGTTGTTGTCGTGATTGCATAAATTGTTCTCCTGGAACAATCTGGAACTATGCTCAAAGGGCTATATAACTGTGCATACCCTTTGACCCAGCAATACCACTACTAGATCTGTTTCCCAAAGAGACTGAAGCAAAGTGAAAAGGTTAGTTAGTACTGTTAGTACTAAAATATTTATAGCAGCTTTTTGTGGCAGCAAAGAAATGAAAATCGAGGGTATGCCCATCAATTGGGGAATGGCTGAACAAAACTGTGGTATGTGGTTGTGATGGAATACTGTTGTGCTATAAGAAATGACAAGCAGGATGGTTTCAGAAAAACTTGGGAAAACTTACATGAACTTATGCAAAGTGAAATGAACAGAACCAGGATACAGAACCTTGTAAGGATAATCAACTATGAAAGACTTAACTATTCTGATCAAGACAATGATATGACAATTCCAAAGGACCCATGACGAAAAATACTATCCACCTCTAGAGAAGGAACTGATGAACTCTGAATATAGATTGAAGCATTCTTGTTTTTTTTTAACTTTTCTTATTTTTCTTTTTTTCTAACATAGCTAATATGGAAATATGTTTTTCATGACTTCCATGTATAATCAGTATCCAATTGCTTGCTTTCTCAAAGAGAGGAGGAGTGAAGGGGAGAAAATTTAGAACTCAAAATTTTTAAAAATGAATTTTAAAAAATTTACATGTAGTTGGGAAATATTTAATGAAATAAAAACATTAAAAATTAGAGAGAATAAATTGTTTTTGTTCTGCTCAGACACCCAGAGAGAATTGGATGAATAGATGCAAAGTGAAATTAGCAGAATCAGACAATTTATACAGTAACATCAATATTATATAAATAAAACATTTTGAACATTTTTAAAAAAGGAATATTTTACTAAAATGGTATATCAAAAAGACCTCCCCCTAAACAAAAATTTGTAATATACCATCCCACAAGTATATTCAGCGTCCAAGGGAAAGTGAATTCAAGATTAGAAAGTATGTGTAGTGGCAAAGGGGTACTCACAGATCTGAGTTGTAAGTCCTTTTTTCTCTTTCATGGGTAGCTCATGAAATTCCTCATAGGCATCATGTATGTACCTTTCTGCTAGGGCCCTTGTAGAGGCCTGAAGCTGCTGCTTGAGTCCAGATGTAGGCGGTACTATCATCTGTTCTGGGCTTGCTATAAGGAAACTGAAGAGAAGTCCATTATCTTTAAAAGCTCATAAGATCCTTCTCTGATCAAGGAGGGGAAGAAAAGACTAAAGTTCATCTCTCTCTCTCTCTCTTTCTCTCTCTCTCCCTCTCTCTCTTTATCTCTCTCTCTCTCTCTCTCTCTCTCTCTTTTTCTCTCTCTCTCCCCATCTGTCTCCCTTCTCTCCTCTTCTCTTTCCTCTCCCTTTCACACACACACACACACACACACACACACACACACACACACACTTCCCTTTTAGTAGCTTGGCTGTAATGTTTTATTTTTCCTCTCTGCTAGAATTCTTGGGTTCCAACCTGGCTTGCTCTTTTACTGAAGAGCCACAGGGCATGACCATATTTCTTTTTTTTTAATTAATTTATTTTGATTTATCAATAATCACTTCCATATGCTTTTGAGTTTAAAATTTTTCTCCCCCTTCCTCCCCACCATCCTCCCCAAGACGGCTCATAATCTGATATAGGCTATACATTTACATTCATATTAAACATATTTTCACATTAATGATGTTGTAAGTAGAAATCAAAACCAATAGGAGGAACCATCAGAAAGAGGAAACAAAACTCAACAGAAGAGAAAAAAAAATAGCAATTCGGCTTCCATAGTTCTTTCTTTGGGTGTGGATAGCATTTTCCATCACAAGGCCTCTGGAGATGTCTTAGATCCTTGTATTGCCAGGAAGGGTTAAGTTTATCAAGATTAGTCATCACACAATGTGGCTGTTATTGTGTACAACGTTCTCTTGGTTCTGCTCACTTCACTCAGCATCAGACCATTCAAGTCTTTCCAGGTTTTTCTGAAGTCAGCCTGTTCATCATTTCTTATAGCACAATAGTATTCCATCACATTCATATACCAATACTTGCTCAGCCATTCCCCAATTGATGGGCATCCTCTCATTTTCTAATTCTTTGCCACCACAAAAAAAGCTGCTATGAATATTTTTGTACGTATAGGTCCTTTTCCCATTTGTGTGATCTCTTTGGCATGTAGCCCTAGAAGTGCTATTGCTGGGTCAAAGGATATGCACCTTTTTATAGCCCTTTGGGCATAGTTACAAATTGCTCTCCAAAATGGTTGGATTAGTTCACAACTCCACCAACAATGCATTAGTGTTTCAATTTTCCCACATCTTCTCCAACATTTATCATTTTCCTGTTTTGTCATGTTGGCCATTCTGATAGGTATGATGTGGCTCCTCAGAGTTGTTTTGATTTGCATTTCTCTAATCAGTAGTTATTTAGAACATTTTTTCATATGACTATAGATGGCTTTAATTTCTTCTTCTGAGAACTGTCTGTTCATATCCTTTGACCGTTTATCGATTGGGGAATGGCTTGTATTCTTATAAATTTGACTTAATTCTCTATTTATTTTAGAAATGAGGCCCTTATCAGAGAGATGGTTGTAAAAATTCTCCAATTTTCTACCTTCCTTCTAATCTTAGTTGCATTGACTTTGTGCAAAAACTTTTCAATTTAATGTAATCAAAATGATCTATTTTGCTTTTTGTAATGTTCTCTATCTCCTGTTTGGGCATGACCATATTTCTTCAGTCAATACTAACACACCTCCAATGGAAAATCTACTGTATTTTAACCAATGGCTTCCAAGGGCTTCTGACATCTAATCTAATACCTTTGATTGATTGGTTCAAGAGAGGTGTTCTTACCTGGTTAGAGTGGTTACTTTAAGTAGTGTGGATGATTAATTAACTGATTTCACTTGAGATCTATAGACTTTTTTTCACATATAATTCATATTTCTAATTGATAGACCCAATCAAAAAGTTTGGGTGACTCCTGCCTTTACACTGTCCCTCAAGTTTAATACTTATCATCCTCAGCAAATCTGCTACAGTATAGTTGACAAACTCTGTAGTCCCCAATCATGGATAAAATATTTTATTTTGTATTATCCATTTCAAATACTTCCCAGTGCCTTGTTCCAAAGAGACTCAGGAAAAGTCTTTGTGGCACATAATTAAATCTGGTAATTAACATTCTTCCATACTTCCAAACACATGGTGACAAATTAATAAACCAATGTCATTTTACAAAGTTCTAATAGGTTAGCACCTACCTTGGTGCTTGCTAAAGGCTTTCCTCAATTCAAAAAAATTAAAGAAAAGAAAAAAATTATACCTCTTTTATCACAAGGAAAGCCTATTCCTTTATAGAGCTCCCTGCTTATGTGGGGTTCTCTCTACAGGGATGGGGAACATGAGGTTGTCTAGAAGTCACCCCTTCACCTTTCAAGTGTGAAACCAAACAAATCTGGCTTGGTGCTAGGAAGCAATAGTAGTGTATTGGCTCCAGGGGGTCTGGAGTCCTCAACTTCTCCATTTCCCACAAAAGGGTATTCTACTTTGGACATACATATATAAATAAGGTTTAATCATCAACTTAAAAATGAAAAGAAAACAAAGCTTCCAATCTCAGAAGGAAAGTCTAGTCCTTACAGAGACTTCAAAGCACATGGGACTCTCTCTGCAGAGATTAGAGACTTGGGGTTGATTGGAAGTCACCCCTTAACCCTTCAGGAAAGAAATCAAACTGTTCTGATTGAAAACTCTTCCATAATTCCCTCAACCCTTAAGCCTTCCAACTAAGGTCTAACAGGGTTGGGGAACCTGTGGCCTCGAGGCCACAGGTGACCCTCTAAGTCCTCAAGTGTAGCCCTTTGACTGAATCCAAACTTCACAGAACAAATTCCCTTAATAAAATGATTTGTTCTGTAAAACTTGGACTCAGTCAAAAGGCTGCAGCCAAGGACCTAGAGAGCCACATGTGGCCTTGAGGCCACAGGTTCCCCACTCCTGACTCTTTAGTCACAGTTTCTAGATAGCACACAATATTTCTCCTGGGATCCTGGTACCATGTTACAGGTACCAGGTTACAGGTTACACCTTGGAGGTCTGGGCAAATTTCCTTTGGGTCGCCATTCTGAAGGACACCCAAAATTTCCTGTACTGGAGCTCTGTTGCTGTAAAGGCAACCCAAATGGAATTCTAACTCATTCTTTACTAGGACAAGCAAGTTAATACTAACAACATAAAAAACAATACAAAACTCTAAGAGGTATAGGATTTAAAAAAAAAAAGCAACTAATTATTTTGAAGTTTCTAGGCCAACAGGTGAACCTTATCCTATGGACCTGGAATTCATAAAGATCTAAGACAAGCTGTCTGGGCTAATATCACAAATAAGGCAAGCAGTCTAGGAGTGCTTAAAAGTAAAACAAAAATAAAAATTCCTACTTATGAACTATCATGATGTGCCCTAGGCTATCTTCTGGACTATTATTTTAAGAATGCAAAATCCATACTTTTCATATAAGCTGCAATGTTCATACTGGGTTATAGTAATACAACAGATTTCTGTAAGAATTCAAACAGCAAAGGTTATCTCAAAAGATATGGTCTGACATAAGGAAACAAAAGCAGAAAAACTGCTATACAACTGCAGTCTAAAACAAAAGGGAGAAAAATGCTACTTTTTTCCTAGTGTACCAGGAAAATGAGAGTGTATTGAATAACAAGAGTCCTGAAAAGATAATCTTCCCACTTGGTCCCTCCAAATGCAAAGGACCCAAAATTCATCACACTTGAAGTCCCCTCATTTATAAGTGCTCTGAGCTCATTGTCCCAATGCTTATTGACACAGGCAGGCTAGGGCTCCAGAGCAAGGCAATTTTAGGGGTTTAAGGGGACCATGAGTAGCTAGAGGGTGAAGCTTGTAAGGTGACTATAATTCTACAGTAAATCAGCCCCCACTGGTGTACTTATTCCCATGATTGTCAATTGACATAAATTAGTCTGCTGTTCTCAATTAGCTTTGATTTTTTAAAATTATAAACTTAAACACATAGAAAGAATGAACACTTCCCTATGCATATCAGAACACCAAAAGAGGATTGTATATGAAACTGTGAATCTCCATTTCATGCCACTTACCTTTTTAAAAAACTATGTAACAAATTCCACATTACTTAAAAAAAAAACTATCCTACTTATCCATACTTCTGTCTGAACTTCCTTTTCTTCTTTTCTGTGAATTTTTAAAATAGTTTTATTTTTTATTGACATCACCATTGCCAACCTCTAACCTTCAAGTCCCTCAACCTTCTATTACTCTCATTAAAAAATCAGGAGAAAAAGGATAAAAAAAAAAAACCTTGTAACAAGTAAGCATAGTCAAGTAAAATGAATCCTTATGGCAGCCACATTCAAAAATATATGTCTCTGCATTTTGTGTCCATCACTTCCCTATCAGGAGATGGGTATTTTGCTTCATCATAGGTCCTCTGGAGACATGGATGATCACTGATCAGAGTTTTTGAGTCTTTCAAAGTTCTTTTTCTTTACAGTGTTGTCTTTGTATAAGTAGTTCTCCTGGTTCTGCTCATTTCACTCTGTATCAGATTATAGTATGCAGGATTCTCTGAAATTTTCTCTTTCATAATTTTTTATGAGATAATTACATGCATATGCCAACATTTGATCCATCATTTCCAACTGTCATTTCCATTCCCTTAGATTTTTATTCCCCACCCTTTTAATCTCCTCTTCAGGATCAGGAAGTTTGTTTATTTTTATTTTATTTTTTAAGTTTGTTTATTTTTAACTATTCCTCCTTGGTATCATCTTTTCCTTAACTCCTCATTTGAATCCCAACTTATTCTTCTTTTGAGTGATCCCACACCAAACCGTTCATTTGTGTTTGTCCATATGTGTTTGTTTATATTCAACACTCCATTATCTGTTTCAGAGAAGACTGAGGTTCATTTGAGGTTCATTGCTCTGTCCCTCCTCCTCCATGGTTGTATGCCCTTTTTCTCATACAGCTAAAATATGAGGAGTAACAATTTCATTCCCTTCTTCTTCCTTTCTCTTCTAAAGGATTCCTTTTATCTTTCCTTCCCTCTCATCTTCTACAATCTTCAGAACAGAATCAATTCACTTCAATCTTCTGTTTTTTTATTTTCTTTTTTAACTCTCTCAATTTCTTTTGAAGGCATGCTTAAGTATGCTTATTTCTTCTTTTGCTCTTGTGTTCATTTGACTATGTTTTGTGTTATGTTCATGTTATTGTAATGTCTGGTCATTGTTTTGCATATGGTCAGTTGGTTGGTTGTTGTCCTTCATTCTCAAAGAGGACCAAAATGACATCACTATGTTGGGGTCAACATATAATGTATCCAATTGTAACTGATTAGATCAATATGAGCTTGGAATGCTCTACCACAGGTCTGGCATAAAGTCCATATGAATATTTGGAGTAGAGATATCTCTAAACTTGTGCATCTCATTTTTCTTTTGAGCTACTACAATTCTGCTTCACATATAGAGAGCACGGTGCCTTCTTTGATGAGGGTACTCCATGCCGTATGTTCCTTTGCCAGCGTCTCCCATGTCACAAAATCCATTCCAAAGTTCTTCAAAGAGACCTTGAGAGTGTCCTTGTGTTACTTTTTCTGATTTCCATGTAAGTGCTTGCCTTGTGTGAGTTTTCTGTAAAATAGTCTTTTAGGCAAACATACTTTTAACATTCAAACAGTGTGACCAGGCCATCAGAGTTGTGCTCTCTGCAGTAAAGTTTGGATGCTTGGCAGTGTAGTTTGAGAAAGGGCTTCAGTGTCTGGTACCTTATTTTGCCAGGTGATCTTCAGAATCTTCCTAAGACAATTCAAATGGAAGCTATTCAGTTTCCTGACATGGTGCTGGTATACTGTTCGGGTTTCTCAAGCACACAACAATGAGGTCAGCATAACAGCTCTGTGAAAACTTCAGTTTGGTAGACAGTCTAATACCTCTTTTTCTTCACAATTTCCTTCAGAGCCTCTCAAATACTGAATTAGCTCTGGTAATGAATGTGTCAACCTTATTATCTATGTGTATATCCTTGGAAAGTATACTGCCAAGGTAAGTGAACTTATTTATCTACAGCATGCAAAATTTCCCCATTTGCTGTAACCAATGGTTCCACATGTGGATGGTGTGGTGCTAACTGGTGGATAAACTTTGTTTTCTTAACGTTAATTGTTAGGCCAAAATTAGCATAAGTAGCAGGGAATCAATCTGTACTTTGTTGCATCTCAGCCTCAGAGGCTGATCGTTTTCCATATTTATTTTCCATATTGTTTAGCATATACGCTACTGTGAATAGTTGTTATGTTTTATATATTGGCCAATTGGTGGTGGTATTGTTATAGTTCAATAACTAGCTTTGCTTTGTTGGTTAGCCAGTCTTGTTGCTTTTGATCGATAGCTGTGTACTATGGGTATGTACGTACTTTTGAAATGTCCAAGTGTAACATTCTGTATGTAGTTAAGAATATTGTCACTGTCCTTTCCTGCCAGGTGATGCTCTGTATGGTGTCATGTCTATTCCATGTGCTGTCAAGGTGCGTTTGTTTTATTTTAGTTTCAATAGTTCTAAAGGTTGGTTCCCTGGGACACCAGGAAAATCACCTTTGTTGTTTCAAAGCACTGATGTTTGTATTTATATTTATGGTTACCTGTTTTGAATTTGCCGTAGCTGAACTTTGCGAAGGATAGCAAAGAGTTCTGTCCAGGAAAGGAATGTAACCCTCAGTCCCAAGGGCTTTTGTATGGAACCTCACTGGTGGAGATTGATTATTTAATGCCCTGCTCTTGCATGAGGAGTGGTCAGAGTTGGTAAAAGTGGAAAAGAGAGATCCTGGGATCTTCTGACTGCCAGCTTTGAGAAAGAATGAGTGATTGCAACTTCTCTTCATATCTATGAAGGCTCTGGGAAGAAGCTGATATGAAAGGAACTGAAAATCTATCATGTACTTGTTGCCAGCTTTCTACACTAGAGACTTTAGTAAATTTTCCCCTTGGGCAAGACCTGGGACTCTCGGTTGAGATGAGTTATCTCACTCCCAAAGGGAGAGCTCATTTGATTTGTATTGCCTGGTATATATTCTCATATGTATACTTCTTCTGATTTCTTGTTTTGCTATCAACTTGGATAAATGTATTTCTTTGCTATTTGTTGTATAGAACTGGCATTTGGTGGGAAGGAAGTCAAGTCTTGGATAGATTGCTTGAGGCCTTCCTTTCCTGTTAAATAATCAGGAAACCTATCTTGGACCTAAAAATTGCTTCTCTTATGTTAACTATTTAAGGGAGCATACAGATATAATTCTAGCCTAGTATACCCTCTCTGAGAAGTCTCTGAATCCAACCTCCTATTTTACCTCTTGTCAGGAATCAAATTCTGTCTTGGAAAAGGGTCAGGGGAGGAGATATTAGAGATATGTATTCTTGCTGACCCATGAGCCACATTTCGACAGGCCCATGTGGACACATACAACCTACATGGACAAAGCAAAACAACAAGTACAGCACTCCACACCCTACTTACACTTATTGTGTGTCAGACTCTGTGCTAAGCACTAGGGTTACAAAGAAAAGCAAAAACCTGGTTCCTGACCTCAAGGAGATCACCATTTAATTGGGGACACAATATGCAAATGACTATATACAAACACAATTATGTAAATGATAAATTGGAGATAATCTCAGAGGGAAGGCATTAGCATTAAGGGGAATCTGGAAAAGTTTCTTATAGAAGCTTTTTTTTTTTTTTTTGGTAAGGCAATCAAAATTAAGTGACTTGCCCAGGGTAACACAACTAGTATCATGTGTCTGAGGTCAAATTTGAACTCAGGACCTTCTGACTTTAGGACCAGTGCTCTCTCCACTGCACCACCTAGCTATCCCTTACAGAAGTCTTTAATTGAGATTTGAAGAAAGCCAGGGAAGCCAAAAAGTATAGCTGAGGGAAAGAATTCCAGGCATGTAGGATAGTCAGTGAAAATACAGTCAGGAGATGGAGTATTTTGTTCTAAGACCATCCAGGAGGCAAGTGTCACTGGATCTCAGAGTATAGTGGGGAATAAAATATCAGAAGACTGGAAAGATAGGAAAGGGCATTAAAAGCCTAAAAGAGGATTTTATATTTGATCTTGAAGGCAATAGGAAGCCACAATAGGGAGCCTATTGAGGAGGAACCTTGACATAGTCAGGCCTGTGCTTTAGGCAGATCACTTTAACAGCAGAGTGGAGGATGGAATGGAATGGGGAGAAATTTGGGTTAGAGAGACCACCAAAAGGCTATTAACAGTGATTCCAGTGAGAAGCGATGAAGGTCTAGTCTGAACCAGGGTGGTGGCAGTGTCAGAATTGAGAAGGGGGAATATGGAAGTGCCACAAAAATAGAATTGACAGGATGAAGCATTTCTTCACTGTGCCTAATTTAGTGTTGGCTCACAATATAGCATCTTCCTTTCATTCACTGTTGTTCTATGGACACTACTAAGACACCAATGAAAAGTCCAGATCTTCTCTGAAGTTCACGAGGTGCTTCTGTAGCCAAGGGAGAGTGGAAAAAAAGGCTTGAGCTTATCTCCCCTCAATCCCCAACCATTTCCTGCCAGGAATGAGACTTGGTTAGAATAGCTCTCTCCTGTCTACTGGAAACCTTGGATTCTGAATTGGATTGCTGTTTTATAGAAAGACCCTTTGGGATTTGACAGAATCTCCTTAGATAATACCAACACATCTGTGGAGCTTTGTACCATTTCATTCAGTGGCTTCAAGACCTCTCTAACCTACTCCAATGTCTTTTGATTGATTGACTGGTTTAATAGAGATGTTACCACCTGGTTAAGGTAGTTACTTTAAGTGAAGTGGAGTGATTGATTGAACATCCCATAGAGATCTAAGCCTGGTTCACACACAGTTCATACATTTGATTGATTCGAGAGAGAAACCTGGGTAACCCCAAAAATTACAAATGTGAAGTGGTTTAAAGAGTCACATCTATATATTTATAGGTATGATTATTGGTACAATTATTATCATGATACTTGTTATTGGCTTTGCAGCTAAGGTTAGGGAATCATTCTTCTGAATGCCCTCTTGCACAGTTTGATGCTGAAGTAGCTCCTAACAAATTTCAGCTTTCGTCTTTTCAAAGCTCTCTTTTTCCTTTCCAAGTAGCTAAAGTCATAAAAGTGATAGTTTTGAACATAGTTAACTGATCACAGGACAGGGAAACTGGGTGCTCTGAGTTCTCCTCCTGGCCCTGCCGCTTACTAGCTCTTCAAGCTTGGGCAAGTCATTTACTCTGTGGGTTTGGGTTTCCTAATCTGTAAATGGAAGGAAGTAGATTAAATGACTTTTATTAGACCTATTCAAGCTTCAGTTTATCTTTACAGGTAATGATCACTTTGGCCTCTAGAAAGAATTCCTTGAAGTTCTTAAAACATATATATGTACATACATATTTATATTACACGCATTTATATACACATGTACTTACATATACATGTGACCCTGAGCAAATTACTTAACCCTGCTTACCTCAGTTTCCTCATCTGTAAAATGAGCTAGAGAAGAAAATGGCAAACCATTCTGGTATCTTTGGCAAGAAAACCCCCAAATAGGGTCATGAAGAGTTGGACACAACTGAAAACTACTGAACAAGAACACCTGCATGTACTTGTGTATTTATATATATACATATACATATATAATTTTCTTAATGGAAAAATAAAATTCTATAGCTAGATTTCCCCTTCTCAATAAACTTCAGTGGCTCCATGTACCCTAGGATCAAAAATATAAAATCCTCTTGTATATAGAGACCTTCATAACTTGGCCCCTTCTTACCTTTCCAATCTTCTTCCACTTCACTCCCCACCGTGCACCACACACACACACACACACACACACACACACACACACACACACACACATTAAGAGCATGATGAAGAGTATATATACTATACATATGTGTGTATAGATATGTACAGATATAGATATAATTGAGTACAATTGAGCTCTACTGGCTGGCTTATTTGCTGTTCCTTACACATGATACTCTACCTCCTGATGTGTTTTTTGGCCTTGGCCACCCCCCTTTTTCCTCTTCTTGGAATGCTCTTCATCCTCACCTTTGCCTCCCCAACTTGCTTCAAGATTCAGTTCAAAGCACATTGTCTGTAGGAGGCTTTCCCCAATCTGCCTTCCCCGTCCCTACTCCCAATACCTTCCCTCTGAGATTACCTTTCATCTACATTGTATATATCTGGATGGACATAGTTATTTACATATTATCTCCCACATTAGAAGGTGAACTTCTTGAAGGCAGGTACCATGCTTTTGCCTCACTTTCTTTGCAGCCTCCCTTTGCCTTAGTTATTTGTTGATTGACTATTTGTTGCTGTCTATATAAAACATTGAAGACATTTATTTTTCTTCAATCACAAGTTTCATAGCCAGTTTTAACCATAACCCACCTCCTTTTTCTCCTTCTGTCTTTCCTATTTTTGTCTAGTGTGAAATGAAATTCACATCAAGTGCTCCTCTTAGCTACTACTCTAAAACATGGGATCATGTCTACACTGGGATTTGACATAGATCTGGAAGTATAAAATCTCAGTCAATATCAGCAACTATTTTCTAAAAGGACAATAACCTCTTTCATTGCCAATGCTTTTAAAAAATTTATGGAATAAAATAAGAATTTCTATAATATAGTACAATAAAAATATGATTGCACATGAAACTGAAAGTCTACTATGCACAATTTTCTATTCCTGTCAAATATACAACACATTTATCATGTAAATTTATTTTTTCCCTTTTTTTCTCCCCCCCATGGCTACCATTAGACACAAATAGGTATATACACACATTATATACGTGTGTGTGTATATATATATCTATATCTATATATAGATATATAATTCTATACATACTTCTATTTATCCATTCTTTCTCTGGATACAGATAGCTTCTTTCTTCATATATCCTTTATAGTTAATTTAGGTATTTATAATAGTCAAAATAATTTATTTACTCAAAGTCTTTCTAAAAACAATATTACTGTTACTGGATACAATGGTTTCTTGATTCTGCTCATTTCGCTTATCATTATTTCATGCAAATCTTTCCATGTTTTTCTAAAATCATTGAGCTCATCATTTCTTATAGCACAGTAGTATTCTATCACAATCATATAACACAACTTGCCAACCCTTTTTAAATAGCATTTAGAAAGAAAAGTTCATAGGGTCAGATTTTGAGTTGGAAGTCATCTTAGAAGTATCTGGTCCAATTTCCTCAATTTTCAGATGAGGAAACTGAGGATCCAAAGAGTTCAATCAATCAAGCGATCATTCAATACACATTTATTAAGTACCTTCTATGTACCAGGCACTGTGCTAAGCTAAGGATAGAAAAAAAAGTGAAGGACAATGGTGGCAGTGTCAGAGGAGAGAAGGGGGCATATTCAAGAGATGTTGCAAAGGTGAAATTGGCAGATTTGGCAACAGATTGGATATTCGGGGTGAGAGATAATGAGGAAGCCAGAATGACTTCTGAGTTGTGAACCTGAGGTCCTGGGAGGATGGTGTTGTTCTCTATAGTAATAGAGATGGAGGTGGGGCAGAAATGGGAGAAAGAAGAAGAGTGGCATAGGGGAAAAGATAATGAATTCTGTTTTGGACATATTGAGTTTAAGATGTCTACTGGACATCCAATTCAAGATGTCTAAAAGGCAGTTGGAGATACAAGATTAGAGGTCAGCAGAAAGATTGAGGAAAGATAGATAGATTTGAGAATCATCAGCATAAAAAAAGGAAATTAAATCCATGGAAGTTGAAATTATAATGTGACCAAGTAGCATAGAGGGAGAAGAGAAGAAGGCCCAGGACAGAAAACTGAGGAACACCTGCAGTTGGAAGAAAACCTACAGAGAGAAAAACACCTAGAGAGGAGAACCTAGAGAGTATCAAGGAGAGAGTGATCAACAGTGGCAAAGGCTGCAGAGAGGTCAATGAGAATGAAGATTGAATTTGGCAACTAAGAGATCATTGGTAACTTTGGAGAGAGCAGTTTTGGTGAAATGATAAAGTCAGAAGTCAGATCATAAGTGGGAAAGAAGAGAGTTTGAGGAGAGAAAGTGGAGACACCTATTATAGATGGCTTTTTGGAGGAGTTTAGCTAGAAATAACAGCAGAGATATAGGATGATAGTGGGAATGGAGTGATCAAGTGGGTTTTTCAGGATAGCAAGGACATGTTTGTAGGAAATAGGAAATAACGACAGTAGAGAGATTGGGAGAGATTGAAAATAAGTGAAAGAATGGAGATGATAGAGGAGGCAATCTGATAGAGGAGGAGATGGGATGGAATGGGATCACTTGGACAAATCGTTCATAGCTTTAAATTTGGTAGGGATCTTAGAAGTCATCTAGTCTGGTATCATCATTTTACAGGGGAGGAAACTGAAGCTCAAAGAGGTAATAGGGTCACAGATTTATAGCTGACGAGACCTTCAATATTATCTAGTTCAGACACCTCATTTTACAGATGACCCTATAGCATGGAGTACGAATTACCTGAAGGCCCAGAGAACCAAATCTCTTTTGAGTGCACCATAGCTTCTTCAGAATGGTAATGAAGGAATATGAACATGATTCAAATCACAGGAACTTGACCAAGTGTGGAAAGTGTATTATAACCATCAGGACTCTATAACCCCTAATGTAAGCAGCACAAACTTAACTCATCCTGATCAAGGGTTAATTTGCCATAGTTTGATTGTTACACAATGAGACAGTAACACACATACATAGAGAGTAGTTCTTATGTGGTAATATCGTATCATGAGATAATATTACAACCATTACTGTTCTCTCCAAGCATCTGCAAGAATTTCATAGTTAGTGAAACATTATTACCTCCCCCCTTGTGCTTCTACTTTGATTGGAGTAGAGACTGGCCCAGTGATTTCAATGGTTTAGAGAACTCCCAGATTCCCAGCGGAAACATCCTCTACCAATGCAAATTGGTTACCTGCTCTGAAACTTCTAGTTTTAGAGAGTCACCTAGAGCACTGAGAGATTAAGTGATTTGTCCAGGGTTACAGAGTCAGTATGTGTCAGAGGCAGGAACTGAGGTCTTCTTGGCTCCACATCCATTTCTCTCTGCTTGCCACATCTCTGTCGATTTAGATTAATAATGAGAAGTATACAAGGGGAGAAATGGGCATGGTGAGGTTCAAGTGTGAACCAGACTGAAGAGGCAGTGGATGTAGTAGAAAGAATACTGGCTTTGGAGCTAGAAATCTTGAGTTTGATTCCTCGCTGTGGATTTTTTTTTTAACATAATTAGGGTTAAATGACTTGCCCAGGATCACAAAGCCAGTAAGTGTCTGAGGCTAGATTTGAACTCAGGTTCCCCTTGACTCCAGGGCTGGTGCTCCATCCACTGCACCACCTAGCTGCTTTCTGCGTTTCTTACTATCTCTGTGACTTTGGATAAATTGCCTAACCTCTCTGAGCTTGCGTCTTCTGTAAAATGAGAGAAATTAGATTAGAAAATATTGAAGGTTCCTTCCAACTTTAAGGCCTTTGAACTTATCAACTAAATCATGATCTACCCAGAAGACACTTATGACCTTGATAAAGATCAATGTCAGGGAATAATATTAGGAATAGCTCATATTTATATAATGCTATAAGGTTTACAAAATACTCATGTCACAACAGTCCTGTGACATATATAGTGCAAATATGATTGTCATTGGACAGATGAAGAAACTCAAACTCAGAGTCACGTCCAGGGTTAGATAGCCAGTAAGTGAAAGGACTGACACTTGAAGCCAAGTCTTCTGACTCAGTATTGTGCTCTGGCCAATCTAACAAATGAGATCCAATTTGGTAAAGAATTATTAAATGCCAATTGTGTCCCAGGCACTGTGCCAGGCTCTGGGAATATGAAGATGGGAAAACAAAATAGTCCTTGCCTTCAGTGAGCTTCCATTCCACTGGCTATATGAGCAGGAGTGGGGAAGTGGGGCAGGGGAGAAGAGGAAGAGAAAAGTCTGTGTGGCTTAATTCTGTTCTTCAATAAAAAGGGACCCTAGATGATAGCAGTTATTTAGTTCAGCAGGACAGAGTCTACTTAAAGTTTTAGTATAATTTTAAAGCTTTAACAACTTTGGTATATTAAAAACAAGCAATACATTTTGCTTTTGAGTAATGATTTTCTTCTTACAATTAGAATACAGGGTGTACCAAAAGTTTTAGTGCAGTTTTAAACTTTAACAGCTTATACTTCTATCCCATCCCATTCATTCCCCTTCCTTCTTATCTGCCTTCTACTTGTAGGTGGATAATAAACCAGAATGGCAATTAGTTGTGATAATTGGTCTCAAATGAACTCAGCCAGTGCAGGGGACCAAGGCTGCAACAGTTGACTGGTCCTTCTTCCTCTGGATCAAAGACATATAAGCCCCAGATCTGAATTTTGAAAGGAAAGGAAACTAAATGTAAATGATAGCTACCTTTCATCATACTTCCCATTCTCCTCCTCTCCCTGTTTTTCACTCACAGTCACCCTAGCGTGCATGGAATCTTCCTTGTAATTATTAATTTTTCAATAATGGCTTAGGGGAAAAGATACTGAATTAGGAATCAGAAGCTTGGACTTGAGTCCTGAATCTAATACTTAAAACTCTGTGACAGTGACCTTGTCAGTTAACCTCAGTTAAACTGAGCCTCAGTTTCCTAGTCTATTAAATATGGATATGAATACTTGCATTACCTACCTCACCAGGACATTATTAAGAGAGTACTTTGTAAACCATAAAATGCCTTATCAATGTGAATTGTCTTCTAAAGTCTGTTTCATTCCATGGGAAGGATGGCAGTGAATAAGCATCTTTCAGCTTATTTAATAGGAAAATTATCAGGGAAAAATGATATGGTTAAAAATGGTAACTCCCAAGTCTTTTCATTTAAATCTGAAGCCTGAGGGCATTGACTTTTTCTGAGAAATGTAGCTTCAGCCTTAAACAAGGATTATTCACTTCCAGCCAGTAGATGAGAGGAATGAGTGCAGCCTTTGATTCCTCTTGTCATGCATGCAATGACATTATTTATTTTCCTCCATAAACTCTCCCTGTGACTCGTGAATAGAAGTATAGAAGCATGGAAGGCAAAGGCAGGCTTCTCCTGCCATCCTGCTTTTGGAATGAAGATGTTATCACTGGCCTCGTTTGTTTGCTTGTTTTCAATGAGGCTGCACTCTGCTGGAAGTCCCTAGCTTGTTCTGCTAGTGACTGCTTTGCCAGTGCTGCTAGAGAGTTCTCTCGGGATTTCAGTCTGTGTACTCATAACAATGATTTTAATACCTGTTACAAGTGACAGCCCCTCACATCCGCCTTGCTCCTGGCAGATGTTCCCAGCGCCAGCCACACAGACTTATCCCGATGGGGAAAGAGAACATCACATCCAGCCAACGACAGGAGCCCAAGACTCTGTCATTCATCTCCTTTCATATTTCTAGGCCCTCTGCCAGACAGGAGTCTGACACCAAAGCAGCTGTAAGGAGGTGTACCCGGGGGTATGCACTCCATTCTTATCCACGGGCTGTCACAGTTGAGCAGGGGCTCAGGGCAGGGCTTTCTGTTGTTCCCAGAGTAACTACACTTGATGCAACTGTCTTAGTGCCTCTTTTCCAAATACAGTTGGAAAAGGGGTGCTGTACGTAGCCTTGGTGAAGATGACAGATACAGTGGAATCTGGCCAGGTATAGATGGAGACTAGATATGTCACTCTCACACAAGCTAAATAATGGCTAGTCACTGCTGACTCCTCTTATTTTTATTTATTTTTTTTCCCATTGTGTTACTTTTTAGTCTCATCTGACTCTTTGTGACTTCATTTCTTGGCAAAGATACTGGAGGGGTTTGCTATTTCCTTCTCCAGCTCATTTTTATAGATGAGTAAACTGACTCAAACAGGGTTAAGCGACTTGCCCAAAGTCACACAGTTAGTAAGTGTCTGAGGCCAGATTTGAATTCTGGAAGATGAGTGTTCCTGACTCCAGACTGAGCATACAGGACATGCTATTCATTGTGCTATCTAGCAGCCCCATGACGCCTCATAATCAATGTCATTAACTGACTGACTTTGATTTCTGTGTCACCATTCATTCTGGTTTATATACCAAGGATATATTTTGGTGAAGGTTTGGAGGAATAGGGGGAAGAGCTCATTAAGAGGGTGAGAGGGTGATGACCAAAAAACAATCTCACCAAACCAGATATAGGAATCCACATGGAACTGCCCCTTTGCCCCCTAGGCCTCCGATTTTTTTTTTTTTTTGGTTCAAATCTAAGAGGTGATCTGTAGGGAAGCTAAACTCCAAGAAACTGGCTAGAAGCAGGAATATGAAAAGGGCTTCAAAGTTAATCCCCCTTCTAACACATTCACAAATGCATCAAAAGGAAAAAGAGCCAGAGATGTACAACATTGAATTTTGATTTCAGAGTGTTGAAGTCTTGGGTTTCAAAAAAAAATACTCCTATGTATGTTTAACCAATCTGAACAGAAAACACAGATACTTTGTGAAAACTTAAGTGAATGTAATAAGGTCAGGGACCCAAGGATGGTATTTCTTAAGTGTAAAGGGATGGCTGAGGAGAACTTCAAGACTTCATTTCTCATGATCCTTAGGGTCCAGAGAGCATGGTTCATTGGAATAAATTCTCTAGACTACATTTCCTAGATGTCTGAATGTTGGACCCCTAGTAAGGAGCATCATCAGGTGAGGGCTCTTATTGGTGGAGAGTTTTCTCTGGGAGGTGAGAGTTATAAAGACCAAGATCATCAGAGGTGGCTCCAAGCAGAGGTGGATAAGACAAGCAACAGGCTTTTGTAGTATGGAGGGGAAACAAGGAGGGGAGAAGCCGAGGGTGTTATAGCTATGGCCTTTCTGAACCCAGGAGAATCCTAACAATCTCAGATCTAAGCCAATAAGTTTTAATAGATCCACCATGCTGTCTAAGGAGGTTTCAGCAGAATTCCATGATACAGAGGGCCTTGAACAGCACCTCTCCATCGCTCCTCCCCTTTTTAAAGCACTGAGCCCAGAGTTTAGAGGCAACTATGTTTCTGGGGAGATTACTGAGGATTAACAGGTATTGTTTTATAATCCTCCTGGAGCTTGTAAGGGGTTGTACCCATTTGTATAAGGGGTAGGGAATTCCAAAACTCATTGTTTATTTAAAACAATGTTTTTCCTGTACTTAAACATCAAAAAGTTCTGTATACACAAGAATACAAAAAAGAAGATTCTGTACAGAACTCTGAATCTGTTTTTCATGCTAATTGCTTTTTTAAAAGCACAAAATAAATTCCATGTCACTTCCAAACCCATCCTGTTTATGCTTCTTTCAGAACTTCCTTCTGGTCTTTTCTGCACATTTTAAAAATATTTCAATAACTATCTTTTTTTGGGGGGGGGGTCATCACCATTAGTAACTTTCCCTTTCCTGTGAAATCCACTCCATTAAAAACCAAGAGGAAAAAAAAAACACCCTTGTAGCAAATATTCATGGTTAAGCAAAACAAATCAGCATAGTGGCCATGTCCAAAAATGCTTTTTTCTGTGACTCCTGGCCATCAACTACTTGTCAGGAGGTGGCTCACATGACGGTTCTGGGAGACAGTTGGTTATTGCATTGATGAGAGTTCCCAAGTCTTTCAAAGGTGTCAGTGCTGATGACCATGTATAAACTATTCTCGTGGTTCTGCTCAGTTTATTCTCCATCAATTCATACTCAGATTCTATGAAATTGCTTCCTCATTTCTTAGAGTGCAACAGTATTCCATTGCATTCATATATCACTGGCAAAGCCATTCCCCAATGAAGAGGCAATCAAAGGCACTCCCTGCTTAGATTCTAGTCCTTTCTTTTACTTTTACCTTTTAATCCCTCCTTCAGGATCAGGAAGTATATTTTTCTTAGAGCTGTTCCCTCTGTGGCCTAATCCTCTCTTTTAAACTCCAGAACTCACTATCTTTCCCCCCAAACTCTCTGTTCTTTCCAATTTCCCTATTAAACAGGCACCACCATCCTCCCAGTTAGTGTTGAATTATTAGTGTTGACAGTTATTATTGAAAGTTGAAAGTATTAGTGTTGAAAGTTAAGTTCACTCAGCTTCCTGTTGTTCCCAGCCCTGCTTATCAAACACTGTTGGGGGAGGCTATGGTCGGGAAGACACCAAGTTGGTAGCTTTTTGTATCACATGCTCTTTGTCACAAACCCCTACCTGCA
Organism: Vombatus ursinus; assembly: GCF_900497805.2. Classification (NCBI taxonomy): domain Eukaryota; kingdom Metazoa; phylum Chordata; class Mammalia; order Diprotodontia; family Vombatidae; genus Vombatus; species Vombatus ursinus. The sequence continues at coordinate 3,409,154 of NW_020954751.1, forward strand.
AATTGTCACGTTTTTGCTACCGAGGGGAGGAACTGACATTCAAGGGCCCAACCCCTTTTGCTGAGGTGCACCTATCTAGATTGCCTTAAAGTTACCAATAAAAACTGTCCATGTCTTGAAGTCATTGCCAGTCTTCAGTGATCAGCCCATCAAAGGATTGCTAATCAGGGTGAAAGCCCAAATGAAGAATTTCCCTTTCAACTCCAGGTTCGCAACCTCTCCAGTGTCATCTGGAACTGCCCAATTCCCGTCCCGCACATACCCAATCCACTGCCACATCTAACCATTTCTACTTTCATAACATATCTTGTATATATTTCCTTCTATCAACTCCATCAATCCACCAAGTCTTGCCTGGACTATTGTAGTTTTCTAATTGGTCTTCCTGCCTTAAGTCTTTCCCATTCCAGGATATCCTTCACTCAACTGCCAAAGTGATTTTTCTTTTTCTTTTTTTTTTAATTTGTAATTTTTTTATTTTATACTTAAATACAAAATAAGAAAAGAAAAAAGAAACAAACTTAAATACTAAAACTAAAATAATACAAGAAAAAGCAAAGCATTGCCATGTGCACAGCAGAAGGTGAGAGAGGATTCAAAATGTACAGCAATAAATTTCCATTTCAAGAAAGCCTATATAATAAATACTATGCATTGTGTTGAGAGCTGCCCATCTTTGCTTCTTTGTAAGTTTTCTTTTGTTGTCTGCTGTATACTTTTTACTTTGTTCTCCACCCCACCCCTACCCCGGCCCTGCCCCCAGAAGGCACAATTAAGCTCAGATATATTTAGATAGATAGATAGATATAGATATAGATATAGATTTGGATATAGAGCTACCCATATACATATATATACACATACATATATATATAGACACATGCACAAAGATATACATATATACATAAACAGACATATACCCATACATATATATACTTACATATACTTAGCTATCAATAATAGTCATATTTAGATACATACATTCATATGTATCTATATAAAACCATACTATGCTTATCTATCCTTTGTTTCTCTGAGGGTGGATAATGTCTTCCTTCATAACAAAGTGACTTTTCTAAAGCGTAGCTCTAGGTTACCTGCCTACTCAGTGAGCTAGCTCCCTATTACCTCAAGTATTAACTATTCTCTGTTTGTCATTTAAAACTGCTCACAACTGAACCTCTCTTATGTTTCCAGTCTCCTTACACTTCATTCCTCTCCACATACCCTCTGATCCAGTTAAACTGGTTTATTAACTAACTATTCCTTCCACGTGACACTCAGCCTCTAATTTTCCTCCCTTTATACTGGCTGTTCTCTGCCTACAATTCTCTACCTCCTCACCTTTGCCTCTTAGTTTCTCTGGCTTCCTACAAGACAACTCAAATCCTACCTTATGCAGGAGGCCTTTCCAGCCCCGCTTCCTTACTAGTGTTAGGCTCCTCTTTGAGACTATCTTCCACCTACTCTGTATGTATCTTGTAAGTACCTAGTTATGTCCATGTTGTCTCTCCCCATCCCTATCCCAATCCCCACCCCCACTCCCATTTCAGCTCCTTGAGGTCAGGGTTTATTTATACCTTTCTTTGCACTCCCCAAATTTAGCATAGTGCCTTATACATGGGAAGTTTTTAACAATTGCTTGTTGACTTATTAATTTGTGCCTTGTTGCTTCCATTGTTTTATTTCTTTGTTGGGTGCTTTGCAGTTGGATTTGTGGTTTTTGCAGGTCTCTGAACACAGTGTTGCACTCCTGGGAACTGGAAAATAATATGGATAAGTGATTATCCAGAACAACCCACAATGAACTTGTGAACGGTAACAAGACATTCTAGAACATGGCATCCTGAGGCCTGTAGGGACCTAACCCTATGTGTGTTTATCTAGTGAGATCTTAGGATTTAAGGTCAAATCCAACACATCTCTCCCTCTTAACCCTACATTTATGCAGTCCTATTAAATGACCTGAAATAGAAAAGAATTTAAGCTTGTTTTATTTAGGACATTAGGATTTTTGTGCCTAGTTTAATGCAGGAGGCACTATGGCATAGCCCTAATTCTGCCACTAAATGGCATTGACTTTACCTTCCTGTACTTCAGCGTCCACATCTGTCAAAGGAAGGGATACAACAAATGCCTCAGCAGTACTGTTACAACAATTAGCTGGTTTTCAGCAATAAGGGCAATGTAATGGCCTCCCACGTCCATATGGTTTCCTCTTTTGAGCTTTAAGGCATTTGTATTAAATGAAAAAGTTAGGAGTAAAATGACAATTTTACCAAGCTCCCAGTTAAGTCTTAAAACATTTAGGCAAAGATTTTGTTTCTCTGCTTTAATTGGCCTGGGGTGGGGGGGAGGAAAGCCCACAGTGGTTGGGGAGAGAAAATCACCATCGCAATAACGACAACAAACATTTATATAGCTCCTACTATGTGCCATGCGCTAGGCTTAGTGTCTTACAAATATTCTTTTGTTTGATCCTCACAACAACCCTGGGAGGGAGGTCCTATTATTATCTCCATTTTTCAATTGAGGAAACTGAGGCAGAACTTAAGTGACTTGCCCAGGGTCACACAGCTAGTAAGTGGCTGAGGTTACATTGGAATTCACCTCTTCTTGATTTCAGGCCCCTTGCTGTACCTTTATCTTTTTCTGTAGCCAACCTCTGGCCTCTATGATTGAGGTGAAATTCAGGTTCCTTGAAACATTTAGAGGTAGAAGTAGATGGAGCGTATTTGAACATCTGTTAATAGATGGAGGAAAAATTGAGCTTTTCCTGGAACTTCTCTCATACTTGGAGAACTGGTGGTATTAGCCCCAGTCTTTTGCTCTGAGATCCTTGTAGTGAGAATGGCCCTCATTGATTTCTTCCCTTCTCTGCAGCAACTCAGTCCTACTTTCTCTTTCTCCTTTTCAGGCTGCCTCTGTGCTACCAACTTTTTCTGGGTCAGCTCTGGACACCTCCATTTCTTTCCCTCAACTTCCAGATTCTTGGAATCTGTCGCCACTTTTGAACTAGTGGCACCTAGTGGTACAGTTGATATAGTACCAGGCCGGGAGTCAGGAAGTTTCATCTTCCTCAGTTCAAACCTGGCCTCAGATATTTCCTAACTATGTGACCCTGGGTGAGTCACTTAACCCTGTTTGCCTCAGCTTCTTCATCTGTAGAAAAGGAGCTGGAGAAGGAAATGGCAAACTACTTGAGTATCTTTGCCAAGAAAACCTCCAATAAAGTCTTGAAGAGTCACACACAACTGAAAAAACGGTTGAGCAACATCTAGTTCAAGGTCCTTAGGGTATGACCAAGTCTCAATCAGAGTAGATTTCCTGCCCCAACTTACTGAAATGCGTTTGACTGAGTCAGAGAGGTATCCAGGATTTCATACCTAGTTCTGATTAATTCAACCAAGAAGGTTCTTACTAACAAAGATAATTACTTTTAAGTGAGATGGGATTAATCAATGGATTCTCATTCTTACCCTTATTAAGTAACTGCTGTTTGAAGTACAGAAAGCTAGGTGCTAGGAAAGAAGACAGGGTTGAGACAATGATTGGACCTATGTTTCATCGCATACATAGGGAACTCTTGACCAAGGAAGCTCCCTCTGCCATTGCAATTTATAGTCTTAGAGAGTTGCCTAGAACACTGAGTGGGAGGTTAAGTCACTTGTCCATGATTATACATCTAGTAAATATTAGAAGTGATACTTGGATCCAGTCTTTCCAACCTTCACTCTACTATGATGCCTCCTGTACAACTATGGGAGAGATTTATATAAGATAGATTCTGTCCCCCAGTGGAACCTACAGTCCAGTAGAGAATTAAGAACATGTGCAGATAGCTACAATATGTATTATAATACAGGATAAGTCATTAGAAGAGCTCAAAACAAAATGTCATTTGACATTCAGTGGGAAGAAGGGACAGTTATTAACAGTGGGAAAGATTTATGGTATTTGAGCTACATTGTAAAGGATGCAAAGGAACTCTTTTTGCAAAGTAAAAAGGGAAGAGATTCCCTGAATACAAAAGAGTGAGCAAAAAAGTGGGTAATTTGGAAGGACAGAAAGTCCATTTTAGCTGGAGTGTAGTGTGAGGAGTAAAGATGAGGACAGAGAGGTGGAATAGTCCATGTTGATCAAGACCTTGAATATCAGGTAAAGGATTTTGAACTTTATTTGGTAGGACAAGTAAAAAGCCAATGAAGATTTTTGAGCAAAGGAGGAAACAACCCGATATATGTATGTCATATTGAGATAAATGATTATTAAATAACCAACTGTTAATATTGGGGAGATCCAGGATTTTTTTACCTTCCTCATTTGGAGATTAGGTCAAAGCTTAGTTTTCTGAAGGGCAGGGCAGATGATGAGATGAAATCTTAGAATTATTACCCCACCCAGCTAGAGAACCTTACAAAGAATTTAAGGTAAATTCTGGCCCATTGTGGAATTTAAGGTAAACTCTGGCAGGCTTGAGGTGGGGTTGGGGAGGGTGGTGGAGTAGATCCTTTGTCTAGAGTGCCTGATGCTGAAGGTGGTCTGGGAGTGAGAGTGATCATTCAGTCTCCCAACCTTTTATTAGAATGGATCCATCTCTCATTATAATATTCATTCTTCTCATTAGTTTTTAACCAATCAGAATCCATTGCCACCCTGAGGAACACCCACTCATCCAAGGACATAAACATTGAGTGGGTTCCATGAGAGGTCTTTGACATTAAATAGAGCTACTGATCCCTTTTATTAATTATCAGCTAGCATGATTAATAAAATGATTACTTATTCAGAAACTATGTTTCTCAAAATTTTTATACATCACGAATTTGGCAGTTATGTATATGAACAGATTGGAAAAGAGATTGGAAGCAAGAGGCAGCTAGGTAGCACAGTAGATAGAGGATTGGCCCTGGAGTCAGGAGGACCTGAGTTCAAATCCAGCCTCAGACACTTGATACTTACTAGCCGTGTGACCCTGATTGCCTCACCAAAACAAACAAACAAACAAACAAACAAGGGATTGGAAACAGAAAAACCTGTTAGTAGGCCATTCCATCAACCTAGGTGAATGGAGACTTGTATTGGGTGGAGAAAATAGGAATAAAGACATAAAAAAAAAAGATTGTGAAAGATTGAGGGGACAGAATGGTTAGGACTTGCTAACTGGAAATCAGAAAAGAGGGAGAAGTCAGAGATAAAGTTTCAAACATGGGAAGTTATAACACCAATGGAACAGCTAGGACTCAATGTTCTCTAAGGTCCATTTCAGCTCAAACATTTCCATGATTCTATGCTTGGAATGAGTCAATATTATATTGGCTGCCATACTTTGGCCTGCTTCCGGAACACAGGAACTCTTTGACTGCTGTGTGGGAGAATATGTGGAAGAGGTCATTGGAGCATTATTGCTATCCCCTCCGGATCTTTTCTCAGCGGTTACCAGTGAGGCTTGAAGTACAGCTCCCTTTCTCTTTGCCCATTATTGATTTGGTAATAGTTTGTGTTCTTTTATGCTATATTTAATCTGTGTATTGGCCAAGTCCTGAGCTAACCCTGGTTTCTCTGTCAGCTAACTCTTCTTCTCACGACCAGATGCACTAATTTCCAAATTGGATATATATGGAACGTTACACACATTTCTTTGATCATTCTCTTATTCTGTATCAGTGAGAAATGTTTTTCAGCCCCTGTAGAAGTACTTGTATGAAGGAGAAGCGTACAAAAATACAAGTCAAAGGGGGCCAGCATCACCCCACTCTTCCCATTGTAGCTAATTGACGTTTGAGGGCAGTCTGTGTGGCCTTAACCACTTGCAAAGATGATTTTTTTTTTGGGGTCCAAAGGACAGACCTTTATCTCCATTAAAGCTCATTTCGTTACCTTTGGACCAAACCTTTAAGCTCTTATTCTGTACCCTCTTTATTCTGCCCAATGCATTGACTCTCTTTCCTTGCTCTGGGGCATCCAGAAATTTAATAAACATACACCTTTGTGTCATCATCCCTCTCTGAGGTTTTCCAGAATTCGCAGTGGGAAGGATAGAGCAGCTGGCAACACTACCTTCTTTCTGTTCTGAGTAGATCTAGGTGATGATGTGAGTGATTGTGTTGAGGCCTGGCTCCCACCTTGAGTGGGCCAGCATTCCTATCTGATGTTGCCACAGCTTTTCTCTAAATGTCAGGGTTACTGCCAACACTTTTACCTGAATTTCCTGATCCCCTTGTTCAGTAAGATGCTGATGTAATGAGACAGTTTAGTTTCCCCAGTCCCTGTTGGGAGACCTTCACATGCCTTGGGAGTCACTTATGATGAGATTTTCCCTTTGAGAGGGGAAGTTCATTTTTCTTACTTTCCTAGTCTTCATTTTTTTCCCCACTGATGGTTGTTTATTTTATTTTAGTCTTAATTTTTGTTTTGTCCTAGTTGTTTTGGATTGGGTCAGACTCTTACAAGCAACATACAGGTAGCAGTCACAAAGACTTATAAGTGTTGTTTGATTGTTGAATTTATGTAACTTTGTATTTGGGGGTAAATCTGGAACTTCAGATTCACCTCACCCCAACTGTGAGGGCCCAAGCTTGAGGTGGGGTGGAAGCATCAGTTCTAAAGATGACTTGTGATTAATTCAGGAAGATTTATCCCCTTAGTAGGCTAAACAATAGAGAAGAACTCTTCCTCTCAAGAGGTGGCCTCATAATCAAGACAGAGGAACTTCATCTTCCCCTCCCCAGTAGTAGTTTTAGGGGCTATACTGGGCCTGATAGTGGACTTCAAGTCTCCAGCTTCCTCTTCTCTTTCGTGCTTCTTTCCCCAAGCATGGAAGCTTGGGCAATCCTGAGACAGATGTTTCTAGTCTTAGTGGTTACCTGGTGAGCTCAAGAACTCCAAAAGACTGGAATCTTGGAATCAAGTACAGGCTTGACCAGCAGCAGGAAGTACTTCCTGCAAGTGTACCCTTCTGAAAGGAGGAGATGACCACCGTCGGGAAACTGAGCCATGCTCTCACTGGCTAGAAGATTTGGATCTTGAGCTGCTGCTCAGACGGTACAGATGCAAGGTGAATACAAAATACCTCTTCAACAGTTCCAAAAAGTGTGTCATGTTTTAAGTAGCTGTCAATACATGCTTAAGAATCTTTTGTATTTTAAGTATTTCTCTTGTGGAAAAAGCTAAACGACTGTCCTAATCTGATATGTACTACTTGCTATGTTGAGTGGCTTTTCAAGAAGCAACATGACCCTAGACATGAGCCATAACAAAGTTATGTTTAAGAGATTTTTTTTTTTCCAGTGCAGGCTGGGATGGAGCTGAACCACCTAGAGTGAAAAAAAGAAGCTATTGTCTGTTCCACTCAATTTGGCTTTTAATCTGTTGTTGTTGTTGTTGAGTCATTTTAGTCGTGTGAGACTATTTGGAGTTTTCTTGGCAAAAATACTGGAACGGTTTGCAATTTCCTTCTCTAGCACACTTTATGGATGAGGAAACAAAGGCAAACAGGGTTAAGTGACTTGCCTGGGGTCACACAGCAAGTAAATATCTGAGGCTAGATTTGAACTCGGGAAGATGAGTCTTCCTGACTCCAGGTCTCCTACTCTATCCACTGTGCTGCCTACCTGCCCTTTTAATTTTATATCCTTAAATAACTGTTTTAGATATATATGTATGGCCTCCATTACTAGATTATAAGCTCTCTGAAGGAAGAGACCCCTTTCCTAAACTCTCCTATAGCTTCTTCCGTAGTGCCTAACACAGTCTTGTACATGTTGTAAAACACTCAGGAAATACCTGTTATAAAGAAACATAATACTAGTCTTTAAAATGCTTAAATTTTAATTTTATACAATCAGTCAGTTGATAGACACTGATTAAGTACCTATTGTGTGACAGGCATTATGCTGACAATCTAATGGAGAAGACAATGTGCAAGCAAGCTATGTATAGAACAGATAGAAAATAATCAACAGAGGGATGGTACTAGAATTGAGAGGGATTGGGAAAGATTTCCTGTGGAAGGTGGGGTTTTGGATAAGATTTAAAGGAAGCCTTAAAGATAATGTTGATATGATTGTTAATACCTCAAAAAAGAGATTGGCTGGAGGGGGAGTGGGAAGTAGGGCAGATGTCCAGGCACTGCTTAGGTAATGATTAAGGCAGGGGTCAATGGAATATTAGGGCTAGACTTGTCATAGAGAAGTAAAGCATGCTTGAGGTAATCACTCTTAGCCAGGTCAGCTCTGCCTCAGGACTCACTCTAATTTTGAGGAAAAGGGAAGGTGAAAGAGAATAAGCTTTTATTAGTACCAACTATGGACTAGGCACTGTGCTAAGGGCTTTATGATTATCTCATTTGATCCTTACAACAACCGTGGGAGGTAGGTGCTATAATTATCATCCAAATTTTAGAGTTGAGGAAAACTGAGGTGATACAGCTTAAGTGACTTGCCTAGGGTCATGTAGCTAGTAAGTATCTGAGGCTGGATTTGAATTCTGATCTTCTTGACTCCAGGGCCAGTGCTCTATCTACTATGCCACCTAGCTGGCTCTTGGGAGAGGATGCCCCTCCCAAGGTGGGGGCATCAGGAGAGTTTTTGTTCTAAGACCAGTGGTTAGTGTGGAGTGGGAGGAGTGACAGGATAGATGAATGAATGAATGAATGAATAAAAAAAAAATTTGTTAAGAAGTCATTTGCCAAGCAATGTACTTAAGTACTAGGTATATAAAGAAAAAAGTATGACAGTCTCTGCTTTTAGGGAGCTTACTTTCTAAGTGGGAGAGAGAATACACATAGGCAGGTTCAGCAACACAGCAGATGGAAAGGTCCAGGGGTCTGTGGGACACAGAGAAAGGCAGGTAAGGTCAAAGGGTTCTGAGGAAGCAATGGCTTAGCAAGAGGAGAAGCCCAGTGGTCCTTCATCTTACCAGGATTTTTCTCAGTAACTCTCTGCTTGTCAGAGTAGCTTGAAAGCCCACATTCAGCCTGGTGATCAAGGCATGGTTTAATGGGGTCACCAAATCACAAAATTTAAGAGTAGGAAGGGACGTCAGAAACTATAGTTTAACCTATCCACGAAAGGAATCCCCATATAATCTACTAGAAAAATGCTCGTTCTAAGGCCAGAGTTGTCATAGAGAGATGATGAGATGCACTTGAGGAGCTCATTTTCAGCCATGGTAACTATGCTCCTGGACTATGCCAGTGCTGAGTAGATTATCTCCCCTGAGTTTGGAAGTATGGGATTGGGGTGGGAATGGTCAGATGTGTTCAAGTCATGGCCTTGCCCCACACTGTAACCATGGGCAAGGAACTCAATTTTCCCCATCCGTGAAATGCGTATAATAATATCTTATCACTTCCCTCACCAAGTTAGTCTAGGGAAAGTGCTTTTTAAGCCCATATGTACATACATACATCCATATACGTATATATTTACTTTAGGTATATACAAGAGGTATGACTATAAAGTAACGAGACTAATTCCACAAACCTGGTAGGAATACCAGCCTCATTGCTCTATAGTTATACTCTTTCTGTGAGGATGCTTTATTTCGTCAATAGATTCTCCATCTATCTTAGGTAGATTTGACTATTCCCTTCACTATTATAGATTACAACTCCTACATACCTCATCTGGTGTGTTTCTGGTTCATAATACGCAATATACATACATATACATATTTAAAATATTATATATCTGTATATATCTAATATCATATACACGGAATTCTTTTCCTCGCAAAAAAAATATACCCAATATCGTTAAGGAAAAAACTACTACCCACTTCCCTTCTGTTCCCCTTCCTTTAGCTGGCTGCTTTTATGGAGAGTGAAGCCATCCATGCTGGTTCATCAGTGTTTGATTCCAAAAACAAATCTTTCTCTTCGTTGCAGTAATGAAATTCTAATACCCCTAACTAGAGAGGAGAGCCAGCTATGGTGGGAAGTGTTCAAACAACTGTGCAGAGTGGTGAATATCATCATCTCCACTCTACTTGATATGGAAATCCTATCTTCAAGGTCACTGGGAGTCTGGGTGGAACTAGAAAACAAAAGTATACTGTTCCTCCCCTTTCTACCCCAGTTCCACCTCTCTATAGCAAGAGTTTTTAACATGAATTTGCTTCTAAAAATGTTTTGGTTTTATTTCAATATAAGTGATTTCCTTTGTAATTTTATTTTATTTTATGCCTTTGTAACTATCACTCTGAAGGGTCCTTAATACTCACCAGGTTGCGGAAGGGGTCTATGACCCAAATCTCTTTTACCCAAACCTCAGTGGTGACCCTCAGTTTCAGCCCTTAGCAATTGAGCAAGGTCCTCCAGAAACCATCCATCTCTCAGTCAAATAGCATAGGGCAGCAGCTCATTGTGGCCCTTTGACCAACCAACAAAAGGCTCTTTCAGAAGCCAATTACTTAGGTCTTAACTTTTCCAAAAGGTTTTTGTTAAAAAAAAAAAAAAAGAAAGAAAGAAAAAGAAAAGAAAGAAAACTAAAAGCAACTCCCAAGTTGAAATGCCAAATCCTTCTGTTGCTAAGATTAAGAATTTTCTTCCTGCTCCTTTCCCTCCAGGTTTAGTTGAGTCAGAAAGACCAATACATGGATTATGGTTTCTCCCTCACCGAATGGAGTTAAGGTGTTTGAGTGTTTAAGGTTTAGAGTCGGATTAGAAATTACTCAGGTGTGCAATAATAGTCTACTCTTACTCCTCACACTCAAATCAATGCTACAAATGTTTGTATCAGTAACTAAAACATACAGAAAGCTACTCTGCCCTAAGTGCACACAGGAGGACGATGCTGTTGGAGAAAACGGCAATTTAGCATGAATATTTATACATTGTACACGTTGCAGGCTATGATTCATTCAGGTTATTTTCATTTTATGCCTTTTCTTCCCATTTGCATCCTTTGTTTATTGCAAAGTTAAGCCTGTTAGCAAAATAACACGTCTGGGTGGGTGTTTTATTATTTTTTTTTTCTTTCTCTTCCTTTCTAGTCTATTATAAAAAAAAAAAGTTATGAACTCTGGCAGAGGACTTTGTTGACACAGGAAAATAACAAAGACAGATTATGGGAGCAGAGAACTGGGAAAGACTTTGGAGATTATCTATCCTCAAACCGTTATTTTGCAGATGAGGAAACTGAGTCCTGGAAAGGTAAAGCAATTTGTCCGAGGTGAAATAGGTAGTAAGTGACAAGGCCAGGATTTGAGCCTGATTCCTAATTCCAAATTCCAGATTCAGCATTTTTTCAACTGCTCCATTCTGTCTTCCTCATACTCTATTGGGGTATGACAGTGTCATTTACAAGGCCTTCACTACCTTTATTGTCTCAGTCTGGTCTTTATCACAAAGTACCTGACACAGGTTGTGTCTAATCATGCCTGACTTTATGAACTTCACAGTTATTGAACCAAAAGACTGATGTCAGCAGAAAGGTTGTGTGTGACAGGGGCTATGTGTGAACAACTAGTTACCCTATGAGCTCTGCCTAATTCTTACACTCCAAGGACTTATGCCTTGATGCTCTTTCCCAGAATCCCCTTTATCCAGTTCTAGTCATGCAATGATATGAACCCAACAAATGTTGCCATTGAGAGTGGGCCATATCCTTAAGTAGTGGAAAGACCATAATGAATTGTAAGCCAGGAGACTGATTCTGATCCTGGATCTTCTCTTAGCTACCTTTGTAAGTAGGAAGTCACTTTAAACTTGTATGTCTCAGTTTCCTCATTTATGCCATGGATTTGGACTAGATGATTTATGAACTTTTCTAGCATAATATTCCATTATCTGTATATTCCATCTATGTAGTAGCATGGTAGATAGAGAGATGGCATTGGAGTGAGGAAGACTTGGATTCAAGTCTTATCACTGGCACTTACCAACTCGATTACCCTGGATAAGTCATTTAAACTCTTGAGCATTGGCCAGGTCTCTAAGACTATGGGTCAGAGAGCTGGTGCCTATTTGCCTTGGTACAGAGAATTTCTTCACTGAGAGTTCCCTGTACTAATGAAATCATAGGGCTAGGGTCTTTCCACTCCACTTCCCCTCTCCCAACAAAAAAAAAAAAGGTGTAGTGTTTGGAAGTACTTCAGAAGTCCACAGAGGTTGTGTGTCCTAGTACATAGAAGATAAGGTCCTGAGATTGGGAATACCAGGAACCCACTGTGTTTGAGAATCTAAGATAGGTTCAATCAGCAACCAGGCCAGTCTCTAGGTACATAAAAGCATGAAAAGTTAGGGCAAAACAAGGTCAGAAACCAGGTAGAAAAGCAGAATGTTAGAAAGAGCTATTATTAGTTGGTAAACATTTATTAAGCATCTAGTATATTTTAGGCTTTGTGCTAAGTTTTGGGGATACAAAAAAAGGCAAAAGACAGTCCCTGTCCTCAAGGTACTCACATCTATCTAATGGGGGAGACAACATGCAAACAACTATGTACAAACAAGTTATGTGCAGAAAAAATAGAACTAATCAACAGAGGGAAGGCTAGTATTCAGAGCGATTAGGAAAGACTTCCTGTAGAAGGTAGAAAGGGAGATAGGAGGCCTGGGTTCTAGTTCTGCCATTAACTAGCTTTGTGACTTTGAGCAAATCATTTGCCTTCTCTAGTCTTCTATTTTCTCATTTCTAAATAGAATAGACAAACTTTAGGGTCCCTTTAAATTAGAAAATGCTATGATTTTGTCAGAGCCTACATGAACTGGAAAGGTTAAGGCAAACAGGAGATCAGAAATCAGTTAAAAGAGGAACCCAGAGGACATAAATAGCGTAAGGTAAATAGGGAAGACAGTTGGTCAAAAATTCAAGCAAACATTGAGGAATAGGCTTTAAGTCTGAAGGAGCTGAAACAAATGAAAAGTCTGAGAGACAGAGTTTCTGGGTAATTAATAACCAATTTATTAATTAGGCTAGCAAATAATAAATAAATTGAGGTCAATGGTTCTCTCCATAATAAAAGAGCCCTTTCCCCCTTACCCAGCATAGAGGCCATTGAATGTTTAAATACCTTTGGAAGAGGGAGTGTCCCTGAGGTTGAAAACCAATTCTAATTGGTTAACAATTAATGAAAGAATGAATATTATAATTGAGGTGGCCTTTTTCTAATGAAGGGCTGGGGGATGTGACTCTGTTCATGTTAGCACTTTCCCAGATCATTCTGCCTCCTGCAATCTATACAAAAGAATTCATTCTCCACCCTGTCATCCTACCTGAGTAGAACAACGGTGGGGTTCCAGTAAGAATTCCACTTAGATCAGATAGTGTGGGTGGGGTGAGTTTTTGGACAAAGTCAGAAATGTTCTTGAGAGGCTGGGCTTTGGATGAACAAGCAAAAAGAGAGGATCTTTGGGTCCTGTATATAAAATTGGTTATTAATATAATAAGAAAATAATCATTTTTCTCAGAGCCAAAGTGTTAGCAAAGACAGGTGAAAGAAGAGATGTAAGACACCAACATCAAGAAGATCTTGATAACTGAGGCCACCCACAGGCATAGGGAGGGAGCTATTTATATGCTTCCTCTTCAAACATTGAGCAATAGAGTGTAGTGGAAGAAATATTAATCTCGAAGTTTCTTGATGTTAGAAGACATGGGACCCAGTTCTGCTTCTGAACACTGCTAGATGAGTGAATCTAGGATCTAAAGTCTCTCCTTGTCTACTGGCTCCTTCCCTACTGCCTAAAAACATACCCGTGTCTTCCTCATCCTGGGGTGGAGCAGGAGGTGGGGGGAGGCATAAGAAAAAACAACCTCACTTGATCTTTCAATCTCTGATGTCTATCATCCCACCTCTTCTGCCCTTTGTGTCTAAACTCCTTGAAAAGGCCCTCTATAATAGTTGCCTACACTTTCTCTCCTCTTACTCTCTTCTTAACGCCTTACAATCTGGCTTCTGACCTCATCATTCCACTGAAATTGCTCTCTCCAAAGTTACCAATCAGCTCTTAATTGTCACAGATAATGATTTTTTTTTCCTTCAATCCTCATTCGTCTTGACCCCTCTGCAACCTTTGGCACTATTGATCATCATCTTCTCTTTGATATTCTCTTCTTTGTAGGTTCTCTTCTCTCTTGGTTGTCTCCCTACCTATCTGAATTCTCAGTTTCCTTTGCTCATCCATGTCATAGTATCCCACAGTGCTCTGTCCAAGGTCCTTTTCTCTTCTCCTATACTGCTTGTTGATCTCATCAGCTCCCATGGATTTAATTACCATCTCTGTGCTGATGATTCTCAAATCAACCTATCCTGCCCTAACCTCTCTGCTGGCCTCCTGTCTTGCATCTCCAAGTGCCTTTCAGACATCTCAAACTGGATGTTCAGTAGATATCTTAAACTCAACATGTCCAAGGCTGAACTCATTATCCTTCCTGCTTAAACCTCACTCCCTCTGAACTTCCCTATTACTTTCAAGCACCACTATTTTTTCAGTCCCCCAAGAGGCTTGAAACCTAGGTGCCATCCTCTACTGTTCACTATCACTCATCTCCCACCCACTCCCATATCCAATCTGTTGTCAAGACCTGTTCATTTCACCTTTGCAACAAATCTTGAATGTATTCCCTTCTGTCCTCTGCTGTTACTGCCATCCTTATGCAGGTCCTCATCACCTCATGCATAGAGGCAATAACCTGCTGGCCCATCTGCATTCTTTAAGTTTCTCCCTACTCTAACCAATCCTCCTTTCAGCTACCATTGTAATTTTTCTAAAGCTCAGGTTGTAACATGTCACTCCCTTCCTCAATGAATTCAAGTAGCTTCCTATCAATTCTAAGGGGTATATGAGGTGTTCAGGAAGGACTAGCACCTCTGGTGTGAGGGCTTGCTGAGCCCTTTTCAGGGTTGCTCAGCCACTTTTGGTGTCCACCTGTCACCCAACTCTCACCTGCATCTCTAAGAAACTGTAGCATGTGCAGTGGCCACATCCTAGTAAAGTAGTATTGGCAGATGGACTAAACCGGGTTGAGGGTAACTGATAGGTTTCAAACCTATCAGTGACTTAGGGAGATGTCTACTCCAAGCATGTGAAGACTTCCTCTGGCAGAATAGGCAAATGAGAACAATTTGTTCCAGTGTCCGTGAGGGTGGCAGAAGCAGGTGCTGTGGAGTGCTTAGAGCTTGGTCAGACATTGAAGATCCGAAAGTCATCCACTGCATCCTGAATCATCACCAGTCTTCCTCACTGGACTTCTATGATTCTGGAAGAAAGAGTGAGGCTGATGACCTTGTGCAACTCTGCCTCATTTAAATCCAGTTCACAGGCAAGTCAAGACATCACCCCATGATGTAATTGGTACTCTTTGAAAATGAAAGACAAACAACATCAACTCTAGGATCACATACAAAATTCTCTGACGTTGACAGCACTTAATAACCTATTTTCTGCTCCCTCCCCTCTCCTCCCCTTTCCAGTCTTCTTTACTCGTTCTCTGCTGTGTACTCTCAGTCCAATGACACTGACCTTTCTGCTGTCTCAAGGACAAGATACTCCACATCTCAGCTCTGGGCATTTTTTCTGACTGTCCTCCATGCCTGGAATACTCTCCCTCCTCATCTCCACTTCCTGGCTTCCCTGACTTCCTTCAAGCTAAGGGTTACAATTCTGCTATCTACGAAAATCCTTTCTTAATCCCCCCTAATTCTAATGCCTTCCCTCTGTTAATTATTTCCTATTTTTCCTGTATATATCTTGTTTGTACATATTTGTTTGTTTGTTGTCTGCCTAGCTTGATTGTGAGTTCCTTTGGGGGCAGGAACTGTCTTTTGCCTCTTTTTGTATCCCTAGAACTTAGCACAATGCCTGACACATAAGAAGTGCTTAATAAATATTTATGAACTGACTGACAATGCCCGCAAGGCACGAGCTCTAACCAATCCTTCCAAACTGAAAAGATTGTAAATATGAAATATGAGTCTGGCAATAGATTTTATATCTGTCCTCTAAGGTTGAGTTTTGGAGAGGCTAATCATCACAGGATTGGTCAACAAGTGATGTAGTGTTTCTTTTAGTTTTATTTGTTGTTATTATTATTTCTCTGCCCCCCCCCCCCACAGCAATTCTCAAGCACCACTTGTCTGCTAAAGCCTAGGAGAACTGGCTGAAATCTGTACCAATACAGAAAGTGCTGACATTATAATGAAACTACAAATCTTTTGAAGTATTGATGAACTATCAGTATTACTATTATTGCTTTTATTGCTCATTTTTGCCAATATCTTCAACAATAAATGTCAAACATATATGTATAATAAGGACTTTGGGAATTTGTTAGTAGCTTAGCTGCTTATGCTATGGGAAAAGCACTGAGGGATGCTGCTTATTAGTTGGGAAGAACAAGGTGGAAGCTAAAAACTCTAGCTAGAAATTTCTTTCTGTAGCTGGTTATCATCTGTTATGCTTGTCCCCTAGGTGGCTATGCTCTTTTCCCTAGGTGGAGGTGGTGGTTCTATCTTCTTTACTTCTGTCTAGCCACTTGATGGGTGATTCTGGACCTATAGCTTATTTTCCTCCCTTCCAGGATGGCCCACCTCCTTCCGTAGTGTGAGTCTCTGACAATGGCTGGTAGGTGAGAGTCACAATGAACAGAATGCTGGACTCAGAGGCAGGAAGACCTAGATTCGAATCTCATCTTTTAAACTTAGTACCTTTGTGACTGTGGGTAAGTCACAACCTCTCTAAGCCTTGGTTCCTTCCTCTGTAAAATGGAGATAACAATAATTCTAGGTTTTGAGCCTTAAATGGAATAATATTTTCAATGCATTTAAAAAAAATTTAAAGTGTTATAAAAATGCCAGTTATTATCAGATCATTGGTTTTAAGGATAGGGTTTGGAAAATCATAGATTTCCGTTTTTTCATTTAATTAATTCATTTATTTTTAACTTAAATACGTAAAGACAAAAAAAAAGGAACATTTCTATGTACACAGCACAACAGAAAGAAGATTCACTATAAAACCATAAATTTACATTTCATACTATTTACTTTTAAAAACTATATAATAAATACTACACATCATTTTCAAAGCTACTCTGCTTTCTATGCTTCCTTCTAAATTTCCTTTAATCTTTGCTGTGCACTTTTTTTATTTTTCTCTCCCTCCCAATTCTACCCTAGATATGGCCACCATTACATACAAATATGCATATATATATATATATATATATGCACACACATATAAAACCATACTATGCATACTTTTTATCATTTCTTCCTCTGGAGGCAGATATCCTCTTCCTTCATCAGTCTTTTGTAGTTGATTTGAGCATTTATAATACTCAAAATGAGTTAGTCACTCTAAGTTGTTTTTAAAACAATATTGCCGTTACTATATACAACGTTCTTTTGGTTTTACTCATTTTGCTCTTTGAGAATCATAGATTTAATAGATGTTGCTAGCATTTACATAGCACTTTAAGGTTTGCAAAGCACTTTCCAAATATTATCTCATTTGATCCTTACAACAACCCTGGGAAATAGGTGCTATTATTATCCTCATTTTACAGATGAGAGAACTGAAGAAAACCATGATTAAGTTATTGGCCCAGGGTCACACACCTAATAATTGTCTGAGGCTGGATTTGAACTCCAGTTTTCCTGACTCCAGGTGCAGGAGCTGGGAGGGACCAATAGATCTGACATCTTTTTATAAGTGAAGAAATAAATGCAGAGAGAGGTTACACAATTCACCAAACTGAGGTTATGTAGGTCGCTAATGGCAGAGCAGAGGTTCACACCCAGGTCCTTTGACCTCAAACAAATAATAAAGATTATTAGTATTGGACTAATTATTTCTATATTCTGATGCCTGACAAATCACTCCTGACTGATCAGTGTATCTCCATACTGAGGCTAAGGTTGTGGTTTTTTCTCCCCATGTGGTCTGACATCACAACATTAAAAATATTACATAGTAATTTATGGATGTTAAGACTTTAAAAGGAAGTATTAGGTTTGAAAGAGTCAGAATATCTCACTTGGCTTCCAGGGGCTGAGTCTGTCACCCACCAGGAAAAAAACATGGAAGTAGAGGGAGAGAACTCATCTGGATGACAAAAAGAATAGTTCAAACTGACATCAAAAAGTAATCAGAATGTTATGCTGGAGTTAAGTCAAAGGGTTCTTTTGAATAAATATATCCATCAGGCTAGGCAGAAACCTTGATATGCAGGCCAGACCTATGTACCAAAGCAAGGAGAAGGTGAACATTGAACAG
Source organism: Vombatus ursinus (assembly GCF_900497805.2). Lineage (NCBI taxonomy): Eukaryota > Metazoa > Chordata > Mammalia > Diprotodontia > Vombatidae > Vombatus > Vombatus ursinus. Next base: position 3,427,374 of record NW_020954751.1, read on the forward strand.
GAAACAGATAAGAGAATATCACAAAGTGTTTGTGAATGAAAGTTTGTCCCAGTCATAGTCTATGCTTAAGAAAGTATCCTTTTAAAGTGGTGATTTACTAGTCTCATACACACACACACACACACACACACACACTTCCTGACACACCTGTATGTGCATTGAAATTAGCCTGGATAGGGGTCCTCCTCCTCCTCTCTAGAGTGTGAGACTGTGACTTAGTGCCCTGTCATTGATGGAAAACTTCCATTGCTTCTGAGGCATGCATGCTGAATGCTAGTTCCTTCGACCCTTAGACCTCCCAGTGGACTAGGAATTGGAAATAACTTTGTTGAGGAATCTAGATGGCACAGTGGATGGAGCATGGACCTGGAGTTGACACCCTCTACCACATTCCCAACAAGTTGTCAGAAGCCAGCTTCTGCTTGAAAATCTCTAGGCAGGGATAAACTAAGGATATCCCAACACAGCCCATTCTAATTTGGGACAGCTCTAATTGTTGGGGCATTTTTTTCCTGACATAAAACCAAAATATACCTTTTCACACATTGTTCTTGTTTCTCCTGGCTGGGGCTAAGCAGAATAATTCTTATCACTCTTCCATACAATAGCCCTTTAAATACTCAAGGATAAAAATCATGATGAGAAGGTTGACTAGAGCTGGGAAAAAAAAATCTACAAATTTGTTTAACCATCCCTCTGCCCAACATAGATATACACACAAGCTCAGTGTTGACACTACCATTTTACAGACCAGAACATCCATATTGCGTCTGGACACCTGACGCCATTCTATATCCCATTCCTGTCTTTCTGAGGCAGACATATTTAAGCTAAAAATCCTGCCATCTTTCTTTGAGGGGTTAGTGGGAGGGAGAAGGGGGAAGGGCAGTTCAAATTTGTGATTTCGTCAGCATAGAGAACTCTGGGTCTGGAAATGGTTTCTACAGAGGCAGCTCAGCAGCTCAGCAACTCATTGTGGATTAGGGGAATATATACTTGCTCTGGAACTCAAAGAAATGAGTTTAAATTCTGCCTCTGATGTTCACTCTCTGCGTGATCTTTGGTAAGTCATTTAATTTCTCTGGGTCTCAGTTTCCTCATCTATAAAATAAAAGGGTTGGGCAAGATGACTTCTTAAGTCCCTTCAGGCTCTAAATACATGATTTTATGAACTCAATGCAATTTATAAACTCAGAATGGTGCCTAGGGCATTGAAAGGTTAAAGTGACTTGCACATGGTTTTCCAACAAATATGTATTGGAAGCAGGACTTCAGCCCAGGTCTTCCTTACTCCAAGGCTGACCCCCTTCCCACTAGTTGCAGTGGAAAGAGAAGATCTAAATTCAAATCCTGGCTTGGTCACTTACCACCTGTGCAACATAAAGTAAAACACTTAAATGAGCCTCACTTTCTTCATCAGTAAAATGGGAGAATTTTACTAGATAACCTCTAAGGCCCTTTCTAACTGTGATATTACCTAACTTGATGATTGATTGAAGCCATCACACAAACCGAAGCCGTATGGCAGGGTGGCGAGAGCATTGTCCTGAGAATCAGACAACCTGAGTTGAAATCTTACCTCTGTTACTTATTTCCCATGTGATCTTTGGTGATTGACTTCGAATATGTCAGCCTCAGTTTCCTCCTCTATAAAAATGAAGGGGTCAAACATGACCTTCAAGATCTCTTCTAGCTTTGTCTATAATCTTTATGGTAATTCCTGCCAGAATACTAATGAGGCATAAACGAAAGTAAAGATATTTATCCTACTGAATGCAATTACCAGCAGTACTGTGTTTTCTATGCGATGCGCCTATAATCCAATTTAGGTCTTTTAACCCCTGGTGATTTTGTGTCATTCTGCCTTATGATAGGTTGAAAGCAGGCATGATTGCTGGGGGCAAGCTAAGGAAGAATAAAAGGGAAAGAGCAGCAGCACCAGGACATCCACATGCAATTTTCGGTCATAATGAGTCACTAAATCTACATGCCCACAGGGTGGCTGTACATGATTTTGATGTTAATTGATTTTTTTTTTCCAAGTCAAACTAGGGCTCATTTTGCATCAACATAATCCCACATTGTGATAACTGTCGATAAAGGGAGCAGAATTGAACATGCATGAGTACCAATGTCACCTCCAGCTATTACCATCATCATTGGTGGATATGGTGGACAGGTGGGTTTTCTCGGTGCAGTAAGCAAATGTGAGAAAGGAAGCATCTGATTTTATTAGGAGAGAGGCTCACAAAGTCTAGAGGTGGGCTTCTCCTTCCCCAAGAAGGATGTTCCAGGGAGAACACTGGCCTCAAGACTGGAAGACTGGTTTCAATCTTAACTCTGCCAGTTAGCTGAGCAGTGTGGCCACGGGGAAGTCATTTCCCCTCTCTCTGGGCCTCAGTTTCTTTAATTATAAAATAAAGGGGTTAGACTACATGATCTCTAAGAGTCCTACTAATTCTAACATTTTATGTCAGGTTAGGTTTAGAAAGGATGATGGGAGTGATGACAGGATGCAGGAAGTACATTTTAGCTTGGGAACTTTGAAGTGATGGGGAAAGACCATGGGATTTGGCATCAGAAATATAGGTTTAAGCCCTAGCTCTTCTGATTACTGGCTCTCTGAGTCTCCATTTTCTCATGTATAAAATGGAGATAATAATATTGACCCTGCCTACTTTACAAGTAGGATGATAAAGATGAAATGAGAGAGTATGTGTGAAAATGTTTTTTAGCTAAAAGGAGCCAGATAAGTGAAACTGATAAGCTGTGTCTTCTCCAACAGTGCCAATTAACATGGATCTAGGATCAGAAATTATGTCAATAATTGTAATAGATCTAAATAAATCTTAAAAATCACTTAGGGAAAGCCCTACATTTTATTTATTTTTCATTTTTTAAAAAATTCATAATCTTTCCCCCCCCCATCCCCTTCATTGAAAAAATAAAGAAAGCCCTTGTAACAAACATGCATAGTGAAACAGAATAGATTCCCACAACAAATTATGTGCAAAAATATACATCTGCTTCTCACACCTTGAATCCATCATCTCTCTTTCCCACTTCATCATCATCTCTCTGGAATAGTGGTCAAGTTTTTCATTGTCACAGAGCACCTTTCTTTGTCTGTGAGGTCTGTGATTCTGCAACCTGTTTCAAAGGTTTTAGGATTATGGATCAAGAGCTGAAAGGGGTGTTAAACATTAGTCAGTTAGACTCCCTCTTTTTACATATGAGAATACTGAAACTCGGAGAACTTATGTGACCTGTCTAAGACCACACAGCTAGCACAAGGTAGAGTGGGACTCAAACCTAAGTCTAATGACTACAAATTCCATTTTCTTTTCCATTTTTTCTGGGCTCAGAAGCCCAGCCAATACTTCATTTCCTATCAATTGCATCGTTTGGTTTCAATTCCACCATCATCATATCCTATCATGGGATACTCTCTGTCCCACTCTGATTTTCAGCTTTCTTTTGTATGTTGTCTTCCCCATTAGATTGTAAGCTTCTTGAAGGGAGTGATTATCTTTTTTCTTATTTGTATCCCCAGAACTCAGTGTAGTACCTGGCAAGCAGCTGGTGCTTAATAAATGCTTATTGTATTACATTGTGTTGTATTATATTATTTTGTACTACGTTGTATTTTCACTATTCCTTTTGTGATCTAGTTGTCCATGCAGGTCTCATGTTAAAATCATAGAATCTTAGATTCTATGAAAGAGACCTTAACACAAAGTTTCTTACCTACCCATTTCACATATGAATTCCTCCTAAAGCCCCCTTCACAGAAGGCAATGAATATTCTGCTCTAAACACTTAGTGAGGCAGTGTGGTGAAAAGAATATTTTATTGGCCTCAGAATCAGGAAGACCTAGGTGTCAGTCCTGTCTTTGGTATTTATTAACTATGTGACCTGGGCAAGTACTTGATTTGTCTGGGCCTCACTTATAAAATAGACATAATACTAATAGTGTTGTGAGTTCTAAATGAGAGAAGAGAATATATGTAAAGTACACATCAAAATGTAAAATGCTATGTGCTGTGATGAAAGAAAAACCTAAGAGGCAGAGATTCTGGGTAATTAGCAATTTATTAATTAGGCTAGCTAATAATCAATAAATTAATTGATAGTCAGTGGTTTCTTTTAGTAACCAAAGACAAAACCATGAAGACACTGAATGCTTTAAATACCTTTGGAAAAGAAGGTGCCCTTGATAAGTGAAAATCACCTTGATTGGTGAACAATTAATGGAGAGGTGGGCTAGAAGTCTCCAGCTCCTCCAACTGAGAATGTGGCTTGATCATGAGATTCAGTGGCCTCCAGCAATCTAGAAAGGGAATCCATCTCCACCTAGACCACTCTGGTTGGTTTTCTCCTTCATGAGCTGGGTCACCTAAACTCCAATGAAGGGTGGGACAGGCATAGGCTCATTGCTTTGGGGCAGGAATTCACCTAGATTAGATTCTGTTTGAACACAAGTAAGGTCTCCTCACTGGGTGGGGTCTTGCCCAAGATTGAGGAGCCCTGAGGATTGGGGCAACCTCATCTATCAGCCATATCCTTCTGATTTACAGGGACTGGGCCCTAAATGAGGAAATAAAGGATTAAAAAATACCTGGATTCTAGTTTAATAATTGGTTATTAATATAATAGAAAAGAATAATTTCTCTCAATATACATGTTATTGCTGCCAGAAAGCTCACTATTTACCATGGCAGCTCTTTGAAATGTTGGACAACTATAATATTTAGAAAAATTATTCTGCTATTGATGTAAAACTTGTATTCCTGTAGTTTGCATAGTTTGCAAACTCCAGGCCAATGAGCTTGACTTTGATTCCTGGGGAAATTCTAGAAGATATTATTAAAGAGATAGTGAAAATCTAGAAGAGGAAGTTGTGATTACAAAGAGTCAATATGGTTTCATCAGTAACAGGTCATGCTGGACTAATCTTATTTCCATTTTTGACAGATTCCTGAGTTGATAAATCAGGGGAGTATTCTCCAAATAGCTTACTTTGATTTACTTAAGCAGAAAGTATCTCATTTTATTCTTGTGGCAAAGATGGAGAGACATAACACTAGACAATAAAAGTTAGGTGGAGTTGAAAATGGTTGAATGGCCATACTCAAAGAATAGTTGTTAACAGTTCATTTGATCAGAGGTCTCTCTCCAATTGAATACCCCAAACAATATGTGATTGTTTTAGCCTATGCTGTTTAACATTTTTTATTAATGATTTGGAATAAAGAAAGATGGTATGCTCATCACCTTTTTACAGATGACACAGAGCTTGGAGGAATAGGTAATACAATGACAGAATCAGGATCTCAAAAGGTTTTGCTAGACAAGAGCTTTGAGCTGAATTTAAAACATGAAAATCAAACTTTACAAAAATATAGTCACATTTGGATTCAAAAAGTCAACTTCCCATGTACAGCATGGATGACATGTCTTTGGAACTCAAAATTTAATGCAGCCCAAGATCCCATTTTTGAGTTTTGGTCTATTCTTCATCAAAAATGGGATCTTGGGCTACATTAAGAGAAACATAATTTCCATGAATAAGGAGATGACAGACCACTGTACTCTGATGTAGTCAGTTCACATCTAGAGTATTAAGTTTATTTCTGGACATCACAGTTTAAGAAAGATATTAATAACCTAGAGAGTATCAAGGACAACCTAGAAAAGAGCTTTGAGTCCATGTCATTTGAAAAAGGATTGGAAGAACTAAGGATGTTTCAGCTAGGAGAAGAGACAAGAAGACAAGTGGTGTCTGATACCTGCATTTTATTTATCCTTTTCTAAAATTTATGACTTATTTATAGCATTCTTTTAAAATTTTGATTTCCAAATTCTCTCCCTCCCCCACCCACCGAGAATGCAAGCAAAATATCAATGATATATGTGAAATCATGCAAAACATTTTCATATTAGTCATATTGCAAAAAAAAAATTAAAGAGAAATAAAGTGAGAAAATTATACTGCAGTTTTCACTCAGAGTTAATCAGTTCTCTCTCTAGATATGGATAGCATTTTTCTCATGATAAGTCCTGTTGATTTGTCTTGGGTCACTGTATTGATCAGAGTAGCCAAGGCTTCACAGTTGACCATTATTACAACATTACTATTACTGTGCAAAATGATCTCCTAGTTCTTCTCACTTCACTTTTCATCAGTTTGTATAGCTCATGCCATGTTTTTCTGTAACCAACCCCTTGATAGTTGTACTTAAATCTTTGAAGGGCTGTGGTAGGAAAGAGGGATTACACTTGTTCTGTTTGGCTCCAGTGGGTAGAATCGGGAGCAGTGAGTACATGTGGCAGAAGGCAAATTAAGACTTAATGTCAGGAAAAACTTCCTAGCAAGTAAATAAATTTGAACATGGAATAGGTTGCTTTGAGAGGTGGTGGATTTCCCCTTGCTGAAGGTTTTCAAACAGGCTAGACTTGTACTTTATCTAGTACGTTACAGTAGAGATGTCTTTTGCCTATGGGTTGGATTAGATGACCAGCATGGCCTTCTAATTTACTGTGATCTTTCCCCTCATTAACCTTGAAGCCAAACAGAATATGACTGTTTTCTCTTCCACATGAACATCCTTAGTTTCCTCAATTGAAAAATGGTGATGATATTAGCATCATACCTCCTAGAGTTGTTGTGAGGATTGGAATATATTTGTAACACATTTAGCATACTGGCCAGCATACAGTAGGTGCTTTATTAATGCTTATTTCCTTCCTTCCCTCTTCTTTCTTTTTCTTTTTTTCTCTCATTCTCCTTTCCTTCCCTTCCTTCCTCTCTTCCCTTCCTTCTCCTACTCTCATTTCCTTCCTTTTTTTCGTTCTCCCTTCTGCCCCTCCTTCCTTCACTTCCTTCCTTTCCCCTCTCTCCCTTTCCTTCTTCCTTTCCTTCTCCCATTCCTTCCTTCCTTCCTTCTTTCTCTTCCCCAGAAATTGCACAGGGCCCTGGTGAAAGTCACACGTTCCTGTGTTGGGCTGACTACCTAAAATAAAACAAGCCTAACGAGATTAAAATAACTCCAACACCTCATGCTAAAGAGGCACCAATGAGTTCCTGTTAAAGAAACTGGCATGAAACGATACTGTCATTTTCAATACAATTAAGCACAAAACTTCTCATTTAGAGTAAACAGTTTGGATGAGAAAAGAAAAAAAGCCAGTAAGAGAACCAGTACAGGTCTCCCAGGTGGAGAGAAGTAATTGTCTTCCAAGATACCTACGTACTCAGATGCTGTATCCATGGGGTATAATGGAAAGAACATTGGTTCTAGAGGCCCAGAATAGAGAGCTGGTCATTTTCTAGTCTAACGCTCTTATTTAATTTACCAAGGAAACCTGGACCCAGAGTGATAAAGGATTTTCCCAAGGACACACAGGCAACAAGTAGCTAAGTCTGAATTTGAACCTACATCCTTCCAGGGATCTTTCCACCATGGACAGTGAGGTATTGTGGATAGAGTACTGGGCTTGGAGTCAGGCAAGCCTGAGTTCAAATCCTACTTCAGACATTTAACAACTATGTGACCCTCAGGAAGCCACTTCTTCTCCCCTATAAGTCTTAGCTTCCTCAGCTGTAACAGGTTTGGTCTCAATGATTTCTAAGGTCCCCTCCAGGTCTGAGACCATGATCCTATGATTCTAAGACTTGGATTCCAATCCCAACTCTGCTCTTTGCAAACATTGTGATCTTGTCATGTCATTCCCTGGGCTTTAGTTTCTTCATTTGTAAAATCAGGACTGTTTCAGTTGATCCCTAGGGTACCACCCAGTTCTAAATCTTATAATCCTATGTAGTCCTTTTATTACACATAATAGTCAATACAGAATGTCACTATGTAAGAAAATTGACATATCATTATGGGAAAAATGATGGATTAGGAGGCAAGTGAGATAACTTTGAGCGTTTTCCTACTTAAAAGCTGCATGATATTGGGGAAGTTACTTCTTTGGACCACATGTTTCCCACACATAGAATGGGGGATTGAACTAGGTGGTTTAATGGATAGAGGGCTAGGCCAAGGGTCAGGAAGACCTGAGTTCAAATCCTACCTTAGGCACTTGTTAGTTATATAACCCTGGGCAAGTCACTAAACCTTTGTCTGCCTCAGTTTCCTCAATTATAAAACAGGGATGATAATAGCACCTGCTGCACAGGGTTGTTGAGAAGATTAAATGAGAAGATATTTGTAAAGCACATAACACAGTGCCTTGAACATAGTAAGTGCTAAAAAAATGCTTATATCCTCAAGTCCATGAACTTGCTTTTAAAAAATATTTTTATATCTGTATTTCAATATAATTGGTTTCTTTTGCCAACCTATATATATATATATATATACACATATATATACATATATATATACACACATATACACACACACACACACACACACATATATATATATATATATTACTTTACACCTTTAAAAACAGGTCTGATGACTCTGAGGAGTCCATAGGTTGCACCAGACTACAAAAGAGCTCCATGACACAAGCAAAGGTAAGATGCTCTGGACTCAGGGATCTCCCAGGTCCTGAGGTTGCTAAACTATGTGTATTACTCACAGGTCATCTTGTAGAGGAGTAACATAACACCCTTCAGGCTTCACACATCCAGAGGCTTCAGGAACTTTAGAGACACTGAGTTCAACCTGAATATTTTACTAATGGATGCAAGATGGCCCAGAGACAAAAAGTAACTTACCTGAGGTCAGCCAGGTTATTACTAAGTGATTGAGCCAGGAATAAAACCAAAGTCCTCTGAGGCCAACACTGTTCTTATTGCGCCCTGCTGAAATATTTTAGAGATTCTTAAAAAAAAAAGGTTCTAAACCTTGTTTATGTCCCTTTTGGACATCTAATAAAACCTGTAGACCCCTTTTTAGAATAATGTTGCCCAAAATAAAATACATAGGTTTACAAAGGAAAACAGCAAGGTGGGGTGGTGGTTAGAGTGTGAGGACTGAGTTCAAATCTAGCCTCAGACACTTACTGCTGTGTAGCCCTGGGTAAGTCATTTAACCTCTGCTTGCCTCAGTTTCCTCATTTGTGAAATAGGGATAATAAAAACACCTACCTCCCAGCCTTGCAGTGAGGATCAAATGAGATAATATTTGTAAAGCACTTTGCAAATCTTAAAGCACTGTATAAATGATGGCTATTAGCTATTGTTATTAAAATAACAATTATATTGAAATACAGTTTTGTTGTTCAGTGTTTTCATTCATATCTGATTCCTCATGACCCCCACTTAGGGTTTTCTTGGCAAAGATACTGGAGTGGTTTGTCATTTCCTTCTTAGCTCATTTAACAAATAAGGAAACTGAGACAAATGGTGAAGAGGTCTAGAGGTTTTGGGTGCTCGGAACCCCAAGATCGCAACACCAGGCCCTGCCTGAATGTATTCAACTCAAGTCTTCTTCCAGCCAGAGAAAAAGTTTATTAGGGATAAATCATATAAACCAGACTCTTAAGGAACCTGAAGATTAGTGACGCCTGTAGGGACGAGCAGGCATGAGACAGTCTCAGCCTTTGGGCATGAGAAAATCTCAGCGTTTTAATGGGGGTCAGGGTGGATCTTATATACACTAAAGTAACTTTGGGTGGCCAGAGAAAGGGGGCGGTGGTTGGGAAAAGGGTCTAGGTGAGAATTCCATTTGGAAGGTCTGAGAGATTGAATAAACAATGGGAATAGATAATAAAGGGAACTGGAAGGTAGGAGTTTGAAAGGATCAGAAGATGGGGTTAGGGTTTTCAAAGAGAGATAAGGGGAGTAGATAAGGAACCTAAAAGTTTTAAGGGTTTTCTGGAAAGGGAGCCAGATTCTTTTTAGGGCTAGGGGCAAAGGTGCATCTGCATAAGATCAAAAGGCGGGGCTAAGGCTTTCAAAGGGAGATGAGGGGAGTCTATAAGGAATGTAAAAGTTTAAGGGTCTTCCGGGTCTGTAAACAAATGGGAGCCAAATTCCTTTTGGCGAAAAGGGGCAAAGGTCTTGGCTTCTGAAACTGAATGATAGGCCTATACCCCATCAATGGGGTTAAGTGACTTGCTCAGGGTTGCACAGTTTTCTGAAGTCAGATCTGAACTCATGTTTTCCTGACTCTAGGTCCCTTCCTGACTCTGGGCTTCAAGCTATATCCACTGTGCTACCTAGCTGCCCATAAAATACAGTTATTAAAATTAAAAAACAAAAACCTCCCAGGCCTCAGATTAAAGAACTTCTTTAACTTCTTCAAAGAAAAGTTATATACAAATAAAGGGGGGAAAAGAATTAAAAACAGCAACAACAACAACATTGTTGGACGAATAAAATGCTTGAAATAAGTACTCTTTGATTGACTGATTAAAGGCTCTCCAAACCATTTCCCTTTCCTTGTCCTAAAAACTTTTAATCTCCCTATAGTGTTTTTCCCCAGCATTTGCACATGTCACTGCTAGTAGAAGTTTTCTTTAAATAGCCTTATGAAAAGAAGCATTTCAACTTTTAAAAAGTCTTTCTCCAAACCAGCAGCAGCAAACTTAATTTATACTGTTTATCTACCCTACCATTATGACTGGTGTGCCAGCAATCAGACTCCAGGAGCAGGGCCTTTAAAATTTAAATGCTTGCCTTTCCAGCACCCCCCTCATTTCTACCAACTGCTGATTGTTGGTGATAGTTGACCCGGGGCTAAAAATAGCCAAGCCAAAGCTATGAGAACTCTATAGCAGATCTTTCTGTGTCCTCCCTATCCCTGCAGGACCTCTGGGTACTTTTTGATCACCTATGCATTAGCCCATTTATATTTTTATGTATACGTGTAGAGTTGATATTCTTATGACTAATAGGATGAATTACATCATAGGATAATAGGATTTAGAGGTGGAATGAACCTTGGAGCTCATCTAGTGGGGTCAAACTCAAATAGAAATGAGGAACATTAAATTGTACATAATTATCCCTGTAGGCCACATATTAACTTAAAAAAAACCCCAGATTAACATTATCTATTTTCTATTACATTATTTGATATTTTGTTAAATATTTCCCTATTATATTTTGATCTGGTCCCTGCCAGACCAGGATCCTCAAATTTGGTGTTTGATACTTCAGATCTCCACAACCCCCTTCTTTTTGTAGACAAAGGGACTGGAACCTATAGAGATTAAAATGATTTGCCCAAGTTCCTAAGAGACAAAGACAGAATTTGAATAACTGGCCCCTGATTCTAAATTCCATGGGATTTCCAATGGTTCCTTCCCAAATTATCTCATTCCCTAGTTCCCTCCAGATAATAGCCTGCTCTTTCTACTTTTTTCTTTTCTCTTTTTTCCCTTCTTTCTTTTCTTTTTTTCTTTCTTCCTTTCTTTCTATCTGCATATATATTAACTATTTAAGTCATCAAACATTTATTAAGCACCAACTAAGTGCTAACCACCGGGGATAAAAAGAAAGGCAAACAATAACAATAATAACAACAACAACAAACAGCCTTTGCTCTCAAGGAGCTCACAGAGTAATTGATTGGTTATAATTGCTATTTTAAAAGCCAAATATTTCACAAATAATCAAAACTAAAATGCCGGTGCTAATTGGCCCTCTCCAATTGCCTCCATATCCAATCTGTTGCCAAGGCCTGTCGATTTCACCTTTGCAACATTTCTCAAATACATTCCCTTCTCTCCTCTGACACTGATATCACTCTAGTGCAGTCCCTCATCACCTCATGTTTGAAATACTGCATCAGAATGCTAAGGACAGGAAGTGGAGGGGGGAAGAGTCTTCCTTCTTCCAGTTTCTCCTCATTCCAAACCATTCTCTATTTAGCCACTAATGATTTTCCTTTTCCTTTTTTTTTTTTGGTAGGCTTGTCTCACTTTAATGAGAAGACTGGGGGCTGGGAGGGAAGAAAGTAAGGGGAGGTGGTGCATATTTTTGTGGGGAACTAACCAGATAAGGAAACAAAGACTAGAGGCCAGCCCAAGAGAGGGTTAAAGTGGACCTCTCAAAAAAGGTGGTAGGTGTTTCTGCTATTCAGCCCCGGAGTTTTATTTCTTTGATTTGTCCACAGTTAAACCTCCTTCTCATAAACTCTGATGCTAAGGTGAGGCAGGGCTTTAGGGCTCTTCCAACCGGAGGAGCTTTAGAGAGCGCCTCCCTCCTCCCCGGGCCAGTTTCTGCTCTTGGACCCCTGTGGTTGGAAAGGAAAAGGAGGAGTGAGGGAAGTCTTTTATATACAGTGGTTTACTAGGAATTTCTGGGTGGACTATGGGGGGGGGGTATGTTCTTCACAGTGGGAGGCAGAAGTGATCAGTAAAGCTCTTTATTACAGACCTACAAAAAAATCCAAACTTGGATAAGCATGCTCTTTTAAATTTGTAGTTTCAACTGTTAACAATGAGATGTTGATTCTCTGTTTAAAGTAATTTGGAAGTGCATTTAACAAAACTGAAGTCACCTGATTGGTAATGGGTTTGTTTCAAGTTTCAAATTGGTGAACTTTCTGTATCAGTTATGTAAAGCAACTTTTCATAATTTGTTTACCGCTAAAATAATTTAGGTATTGTTGGTTATTGTTTTAGTGTGTAAACTAACCAAAAAGCTTGTTTGGGTTATGTATGGCTTGCAAATGTATAGAAATCTCTAATGATTGGCTTCTTACATTAGAATAAATTTAAGTTTGAGATGTAAATCTTGGAAAAGTTTTTCCTAAGCTGTGATTAGTAAAACTTGCTGTTTGAGGTAAGAGCTCACAGGCTGAATCCAAACAGAGTTAAGGATGTTTTATCCTCTCAGAATTGGGCCCTAAATCTGGGCCCTGCAGTCTTTTCTGTCAGATTTGTGTCTTCTAGACTACAGGCCATTCATCTATAGTTGGTAGCAAACAGCGAGTACCAGCCAATGTCTCTACTTTGTTCCCTAGATGCAGCCTGTGCTCAGTTTCAGTCAACCTCCTCTTTGGGACCCCCTCAAGGCAGGGACAGCTCTACGCACCTTGCCAACAGGAAGCAGTTTCAGAAGCCGAGACCTTTGCCCCTTACCCCAAAAGAATTTGGGTTCCTATTTGTTCGAGGGGGGAGTGATGGGGTTGGAATCTGAGCCCCAGAAAGGAAAAACTCTGGCCCCAGAGCATTTCCCACCCTTGGTAATTCTATTTTCCCACATGGCCAAATCTCTGGCGTTCCCCTGAGGCTATGGTCTCATCAACTGGTCTTTCATTGTGACTACACCCAATGTCCTCACCATTGTCTTGCCTCCCTATGGCCCCAGGCCACTTCCCACCCTTGGTCCCACCTAGGCTCCATTTCCCACCCTTGAGAATTCTATTACCTCTTGGACTACTTGGCCATTCTCCCATGGTCTTTTTGTATATAAGGTCCATCATGTCTCCATTAAGATGCTCAGACTCTTAAAATCTAGCCACGGCTTAGATTCCAATAATCTAGCCACTGCTTACCCGTGTTCAGACTCCTTAAGAGTTTGCCCAATATGATGGATGTTCTAATAAACCTTGTCTTTGGCTGAAATAAGGCTTGGGTCAAATTCTTTCAGGCAGGACCAGTGTGTTGTGATTTTGGGGTCCCAGCACCCCTAAACCACATCACCACCTCCTTTTTTTTCTTTTTTTTTAAAGGAGTCCTTTTATTGCAGAAAAAGAGTTAAGAAAATACATATAGGGTATAATGGCCATCCTATATAATTAGAACTGATCAAAACAACTACACTAATATTGTGTACCATAGCTTCCTCACTAGTGTCAATCTCCAAGTTAGAAAAAAAGTTTACACTTTGAGGATTAGAATGGTGATAATAATAACAAGCATATGATACTCAAAATACTCAAATACAGCTGTGATTAAGGAATTCCCTCCAATGATGCAGATTACAACTCCTTCATGTTCACCCATCCTATCTATGCCACTTTTGTCCAAGCTGTCTCAAGAGTTTGCCACAGGGGGTCCACCTGATTCCTTATTCCCTATATGACTGAGGTTGTGTGGCATAGGGAATACATTGTTGTTGGCTACCACACCCTTTTCAAAAACAAATTAGTCAGCATCCCCCTGGGGTTAGGTTAGATTTACTCTTATTTTTATTCAGCGCCCCCCCACCAATTGCACCCAAGACTACTGCTACCACCACCCATTCCAACACCCCCCCAGGAGGTGGTTCATCCACTCTGGGAACCTATGCAGAAAGCCTTTCTCAACTCTTCTTGATTCTAATGCCTCCCCTCTGCTAATTATTTCCTATTTATCCTACAAATAGCCTGCTGTGCATGTATTTGTTTGCATACTGTCTCCCCCCTTAGATTATGAATTCCTTGGAGAAAGGGACCACTTTTAGCCTCTTTTTGTCTCCCCAGTGCTTAGCGTAGTTTCTGGCACACAGTAGGAGCTTAATAAATATTGATTGATTGATTGATAGTCCTTAGGGTGCAGAAGCAAAGCAGATAGTAATGTATCATCTTTTATGTCATTTCCACTGATAACATCGTATCTATTTGTGATTTTGAACCATCTGGCAGGACCAAGGACTGTGGTAGTGAGAACTTTCTTTTCTTCATTAGTCATGTTCTCTGAGGAGGCAAGGTCTACAGTACCTGAAGAAGAAGTAGGTGCCAGGTTGCATCTTCACAAGTGTTGGTTTCCTGGACTGGAAGCAAATGGTAGTCTGGAGGGTGCTGCTATTTCCAGGGCTCTTCATCTCAAGTTCTTCTTGGGCTGTTTCCACAGTGGTCTAGGGAACCTCAGATTTTGAAGGGTCTTAGGAGATCATTGAAACTATCCTACATATAAAGGAATTCTATTGATAGCATCCTTTAGAAGTGGTCATCTAGCCTAAGCTTGACTTTCAGTGGTAGACAACTCACTACCTTGATTTACATTCTCTAGACTTGTCAGGCACTAGCTTGTTGATGTCCTGCCTAATGTGTGGTGCTCAAGCTTTTGACCTCCAGGTATTAAGATGAATTTGGCAAATAACTGAATGGAGAGGGAGCCTTACAGGGTAGATTATAATACCTTACCTTACCTGAAGAGGTGTCCTGGTGAAGGAGACAAAGTGCTGGACTTGGAGTCAGCAAGACCTTACGTTGAATCTTGCCTCAGTCAATTACTAGCTTTGTGACCCTGAACAAATCAATCAATTTATTAAGTACTTAGTGTGTGCCAGTAACTATGCAAAGAATGAAACAACCCCTATGCTCTATACTCAATTTCTTCTATAAAATGGGAGTAATCATCATATTTATCTCACAAGGTCATTGTGAGGCTAAGTTAAATAATATAATAATAAGAGTTCACATTTATATAGTATTTTAATGTTTGCAGAATGTTTTACATGTTATTTTGTTTGAACCTGGAAACAACCTTGTGAGATTTGTGCCATTCATTCATATACCCATTTTACAGATGAGGAAACAGTCTGAGAGATCTTAAGTGACTTGTCCAGAGCCACACAGCTAATAAGGTTATATTTTAAGTGCTATATAAATGTGAGCTATTTTTAAAAATTATTCCTAGCCCTATTTAATACTTCCCTCCAAAAAATTCATACTTGGGCTAAACTGAACTACCTATTATTTCTTGTTTTCTTATTTCTGTCCAGTCTCCCACAATCTTGACAGTCTCTCAGGTTCTCAGTCACCCTCACAACTTCACCATCTAGTCAGTTTCCAAATCCTGCCATTTCTACGTCCACAACCTCTCTCACATCTGTTCCTTTCTCACTTCTCACACAGCTGCCGCATTAATTCAGGTCCTCATCACATCTAAATTACTACTATAATTTTCTCCTAATTGGTCTCCTGACTTTAAGTCAACCCACTATCACCCATCCTTCCCAAAGTTACTATTGTTATTTTCCTTAAGTACAGGTTTTTCAGAAAATTCTAGTGATTCTCCATTGCTCATAGGATAAAATATAAACCCCTCTGCTCCATTTTGAAACCCCTTTAAAATCCAAACTCCACCTACCTTTCCAGTCTCATTAGACATTATTTCCCTTCATTCACTCTATGGTCCAGCCAAACTGGACTTCTTGCTGTCCCTCACTCAGGACATTCCATCTTTGCACTGGCCCAGCTCCAATGCCTGGAATGCACTCTTTCCTCCTCTCTGCCTTAAAGATTCTCTTACTTAAGGCTAGACCTAGTTCCAGCTCCACCTTCTACTTAAAACCTTTCCTGATCCCCCCAGCTGCAAATGCCCTTCCTCCTCCCCTGACTAATTTGTATTTATTCTGTATATGCTTTCATATGTTGTTGCCTCTCATAGAAAGTAAGCTCCTTGAGGGCAGGGATTGTTTCATTTTTGTCTTTGTTACCTCAACGCCTAGCACAGTGCCTAGCACATAATAATTTAATAAATAGTTATTGATTAGTTGATTATATATATCTCTAAAGCTTTGCCCAAGTTGTTTCATATGCCTGGATAATGCCTTCATCAGCCTGTTGAATGGCTACCTTTTAAAGCCCAGCTTCTCCATGAGGCCTTTTCTGATTCTCCCTTGTTGAAAGTCTTTATTTTATTTTGCATCCCTCTAATCTATTTATCAGGTAATGTTACGTGACATAGTTATCTGTATTTGCATCTTATGCCTTGACTAGACAGGACATTCTTTAGGGTAGGGATTGTGAGGGACTGTCTGATATTGGCAGCTACCAGGTTGGGCGCTGTGGCAAGTGTAGGGTAAGATCTGGGTATTTTGGAAGTCGAGGCAGGGGCTGTGGTAGGCAGAGTTGTGGTGAACTGGGATGGGCTGGATACGGAGAAGCCCTGAGGCAATGGGCAGTGCTATGTGAGATAAGCTGGGTGCAAGGAAGTAGCCGGAGCTTGAGCTCCTGAGGCAAGGGGCGGTGCCACGTGGGAGTGGGACGGCAGAGGACTGAGTTCCCTTTGCTTAGTCCCCTCCCTATATGCAACGTCATCCCCAGACGCCTCTTGTGACCTTCCTGACTTCCTGGGTCCCTTTGTGCAGCACTGACCCAGACCCCTCCTCCCAGTGTCTGAGTCTGACTTCCTAGGTCAGTACTCTGTCTATGCGCTAATCCCAGATGCCTCCTCCCTGTATCCGGTCCTAGCCTCCTACGTCACTCCCTCCCCCTTGGTGTGCTAAACTCAGACAGCCCCTTCCGGTATCTGACCCTACAATCATTGGCTAGTAAGCGGGCTGGGGAGGAGGGGCTAGGTAGGTACTTAGGAACGAGTGTGGTCAGATCACATGCGCTCTCCTGGTTCTTGCCCTGTTGCTCTGGCCTTGCTGCTTGGGCTTGCTATGATGGCTTGCTGTGATGGCCTCTGAATAAAGCTCTGGTGTTGGTGCCTCCCGATGGCTTGTCTCTGTGTGTTTATCCGGCTGAGAACCGAAGACTCGAGTGTGAGTATGACTCTGGTAGCGTGCTCCTTATAGGAGGAGCGGGTACCGGCGTGCAGCCGGCAGGAGGTTGGCCGGCGGCCAGTACAAGGGATCATATCTCATTTGAATGGTCTATCTCCCTCGGTACCCAATAATCCAATCTGTAAACACTAGATGCTTAGTAAATGTTCATAGATTGAACAAATAAAAGTTTTATTTATTTATCATTTTCTCAATGTAAGTAATTTCATGTATGTCCCTTCTGTAATTCTAGGGAATCTTAATGAATAAAATGTTCCTGTAGTGTAGATAAATCATTTTACCTTTCAGAGCCTCAACTTCCTCCTCTTTAAAATGGATGTAACAATCTTTACAAGGACCAACTCAAAGTTTACAAGTGGGAGTTAATATTCTTCTTAAGAATTTCAATGTCAGCAGTGAAAAGTATATAGACTCAGAATTTTAGAGTTGGAAGAAACCTTAAGGATCATTTTAATAGAAGATACAACTGAGGCTCAGAAAGATAAATAAGCTCCCCAACATCCCAAACAAATCAAGTAATAAAAAGTGGAATTAGAATCCAGATCTTCCGGTCCAGGCTCTGTCTCTCTCTGTCTCTGTCTCTGTCTCTGTCTCTGTCTCTGTCTCTGTCTCTCTCTCTCTCCCGGCCTGTCTCTTTATTTTTCTTAAGTTTTTTTGATATCATATATACATATATATTTAATACCTCAGATATTTTCCAAAATGCTCTTACCTTCACTGAACCCATCCTTCTAACAAAGAAAAACAGTTAACTAGAACCAGAAACAGTTAACTAGAAAGTATTGACAAAGTGACCACATCTGAGAATATATACGGTATTATATACCAGGTGATGGAAGTTTATTCCTTTATTTGTTCTCCTGGGCCTACATTAGTCTGCATTTAACATGTGCTTGGATGTCTTTTAATATTGTCTGCATTTATATCATTGTAGTCATTGTGTGTATTGTTCTCCTGGTTCTCCTTACTTTGATCTGCATCATTCATTCATTGTTTCTCTCACAGGTCTCTGAATTCCTCCTATTCATCATTTCTTGAGTGTAATCATATTTTGCTACATTCATATAATACAATTTGTCCAGTCTTTCCCTAGTTAATGGTTAACTACCCAATTCATTTTCAGTTTTTTTTTTGTTGCTAATATATGTTGTTATGAATATTTAGGTACATATGGGACTTCCCAGAATGGTTGAGTAGATTCAGTACTCTACCAACAATATATTAGTGTGCCCATCTTCTTACAGCTCCTTCCATATCAACTATTTCTGTCTTTTATGTTTTTTGTAGGAAGTCGTGAACCAGAATGGCCCAGGACGGGCAGGCATAGATGGGTTATGATATATGTTGGTCAATGCAATACCCGCACCAATCTGATCACAAAGACATTAAAATATCATCTTTGCAAATTTGATGGATATGAAGAAAAATATCAGAGTTGACTTAATATGCATTTCTTTTACTGTTAATGATTTGAAGCATTTTATATGGTTATTGATAGTTTATATTTGTTTGAAAATCATTATCGTAATGATGGGGATGAAATCTGAACTTCTAAAAGGAAAGGACCATGTTTTTGAAAGTAACCCAGTCCCTGAATTTTCACACCACATCAATTGGACTACTTACCTAGTGAATAATGCCTCTTGGTCATGCATTTGTGCCAATCACTATATATGTGGGATATCAGGCTTTTATCAGAGATGTTTGAAGCTAGGTACCCCCCCAAACTTAGTTTCTCTTTTTATTTTAGTTGCATTTATCTTGTTAATGTAGAAGTTTTTGAAATCACACACACACACACACACACACACACACACACGCGCGCGCGCGCGCGCGCGATCACTCGTAACCCTTGCTTGCTTATGAATTCTCCCCCTAAACATAAGTCCCGGTACTCCCTTTCCACCATACCAAATAGCCTCTTGCTTTTAAAGGGCTTGTTAAATATGGGACAAATAGCAACCATTCCCCGTCCTCACACCCACAAACACACAATCTCTATTTGACTAGATGTCCTATAGCCAAATCCAGTGTTGATTTAATGTTACCTCACAGGAACTTAGCAGAAGAGAAAAATCAGTTTGTCTCCACTGGCATTGGGCTCTCCTTGTTCCTCCAGGTCGATGCTATAGATTTAGCACTATGACATTTAAGTGTAATGATCCTGATATGTGGATGTTGACAACAGGCAAGAGACCAGTGATAGAAGCAGCAGTAATGAGACATCTGTTTGAAGGTTTTCAGTCCCCTGATAAGGACAATTTGATTTATTTCTTCCTATCAAATCTCTGAGTTAGGGAGAGAGAGAAATGTCATGGGCTGATTTCCTGAACACTGGGAGTTTATCAAGGGTCATAAAGGATATATGATGACCAGCTCTGCCCTCCTCCCAGTTTTTACAGCAAGTCTCAAGATCAATTTTCTGGTATTCAGGTGCAGAAGAAAAACAAATGTCTCCCTCTCAACTGAAAACACTATTTATGTTAGACATTTAAGAAGATGAATGTATGTGTGTGTGTGTGTGTGTGTGTGTGTGTGCACATGCTCATGCATGCATGTGTGCATGCGCTTGCACTCTCTTGCATTTGTATACATACAAACTGGATAGGTTTTAAGTACTGGCCTGAGTTATGTCTATGTCTAACATCTGAAGACCATCAAACTTGGAGAGACTCATTATCAGAAGGAGGCTCACCAATTCACATTATTTTGACTACAGCAGTTCATAGAAACCGTCTTTTCTTTTTCTTTAAAAAAATTACTTATTTTTAAGCACTGAAAATTTTTAAATTCTTTTTTTAATTCCAAATTCTCTCCTTCCCCTTATATTCTCCTTCACCTAATTAAAAGGCAAGAAAAACAAAATCTATTACAAACGTTTGCATGACTATTACAAATATGTATAGTCCTGCAAACAAATTTCCACATTATCCATGTTCCAAAAAAAGAAAGGAAGGAGAAAGAAAGAAAAAGAAAGAGAAAAAAAAAACATATACTTCAAAATGTACTGTGACTGCATCATGTTCGTGGACATGAGTCCATCAGTTCTCCATCTGGAGTAGAAAGCATTTTTCATCATGAATCCTTTGGAATTCTGGTAGGTCACTGTGTTGATCAGAGTTACTAAGTCTTTCACAATTGCTTATCTTTACAATATTGTTGCTGTGTAAATTGTTCTGGCTCTGCTCACTTCACTTTGCTTCATTAGACAAATCTTTCCAGGTTTTTCTGAAACTATCTCCTTCATCATTTCTTACAGCACAATAGTATTTCATTGCATCTATATATACCACTACTTGTGCAGCCACTCTCTAATTGATGGGAATCCCCTCAGTTCTAATTCTTTGCTACCACAAAAAGAACTGCAATAAATATTTTGGATCCTTTTTCTCTTTCTTTGATTTCCTTGGGAAATAACCCTAGTGCGAGTATTATTGGGTTAAAGAGTATGCACAGTTTAATCGTCTTTGGCGTATAATTCCAAATTGCTTTCCAGAATGTTTGCACCAGTTCACAGCTTCACCAACAATGAATGCATCCCATAGCACCTTCATGGAGACCTTCTAATGGTAGATGAGTTGTATTCTGCTTTAATGGAAAGAGTACCCACACTAGTGAAATTATAACACCTTAAAATACTGAGGTAAATATAGGTGTGCATTTATCAAATAATCTGACCACATTTAGTTTAATGGAAACCTCTTTTCCAGTGAAGTCCCGATCATTGCCTAGTTTTTAGTTAGAGTTGTTAACCTGGTGTAATGTTAACTCCTAAGCAGAGGCCATTCTATTTTTGTTTTTGTATCCCCAGCACCTAGTACTGTATTTGACTAATAGTAGTTACTTAATTGATTGGTTGACTAACAGTCAGAATTAAATGGTCAAGAACGCTCCTCTCTTGACTATATAAGATTTTGGCGGGACACTGACTGGACACATCATCAACCCAGTCAAGCTGGAGCCTGTGCCATGATGCTAGGTTATTAGGTGGAAGTATTCACTAGGCACAGAGTGTTAAGGAATTGACCGAATCCTTGGGATGTCACCAAGAAGCTGAGCAGGTAGAGTTGCTGAGAGGCAACTATTTTTATGTGGTTGGCTCCTTTGTGTAATGTGCCTGTGATTGGCATCTTTTGAAATATAGAAGGGAAAAGAGTAGATTCTCCTAATGCGTTGGGGTTCAAACAAAGCCTCACTGATACTTCTTTAGTTGACAAAACCTCATATACCAAGAGAGAAATAACTAAATGGGCTTTGGAATTTAGTCTGAACATGGACATTGATATTTTCACTGGGGATTATATACTTATGTCCCCAAATAGAATTTGATCCAAATAGGATTAAGGAATTCTCCTTATTTTTGCACATATTTATTCATTCATTCATTCCTACTCAATTCACTCCCTCATCCACTTAACCAGCCAGAATCCAATGCATCGATTCTTACTTAGGTCATTATCTAAACTAGAGACATTGAATGTGGAGAAGAATCTTAAAATAACAACAACGACAACAAACAGATGTACTCCCCAACATCCAAGCCAAATAGCAAGAAAGGCAGGGAAGAGGGGGAGAAATTAATGTCATAATTAGGTTTTCCCCAAACCACAACAAAGAGAAGATGAAAGAGGTAGGACTTTCTGTTAGCAATCATGTAAAGGTTCATCAGCCAATCACTAGTATATTTTTTCTTGTTTAACTAAAATACTGGTCTGAGTTTTGGTCTTCCAAGGACATGTGAAGCAAAACAGTTAAGAAGGCTGCTTTTTTTGGGGGAGGGGGGAATGTTCCCTGTTTTATGAACTGCAGCTTTTTTGATGACATTACCCATTTTAGTTCTATTTTAGGTTTCAGAGTCTCAAATTCTCAGTGAAACTCACTTTGGGGCTAAAATGGCAAAAGGTTGGAAGCCACTGATTTGCTAAATACATAGTACTCAGTGTCATTGTGGTATGCAAAATGCTTGCTATCATCAGGGAATTTGTAGTCTTGTTGGGGAGTACAATATTCATGCATCAGACTATTCAATTCAATTCAATATACTTCGGTTCAACTCAATGCCTACTATGTGAAAGGCACCGTGGGAGAGGATGGGACTACAAAGACAAAAGGGAACTCTTCTAACCCCCCACACAATTTTTATACTTAAGGTACTTGAATTTTACTGGATAATCAGACCTTTGGTTACATTAAAGAATGGATATAATCAGTTGTCTAAATGTTTATTATAGCTAAGTGGTGTAACAGATATATAGTTCTGAACTTGGCATTCAGAAGACCTGAATTTGAATCCTGTATCAGATACTTATTAGCTGTATGATCCAGGGCAATTTACTTAAGAATGTTCACTCTTAGTTTACACACCTGTAAAATAGGAATAGTTCTAGCACTTACCTTATTGGGTTGTAAGGATCAAATGAGGTAACATATATAAAGTCCCTTGCAAACCTTAATGCATTATGTGAATGCTGGTTGTTGTTATTGGCAGTTTTTCTAAACAGTGAAACAAAGGAGAATAATCATGGAGAAGGAGTTAGGATTTGAGATAAGTATGAGAGGATGGGCATGATTTGGTTATACAGAAAGGGGGGAAACTAGGATAGTGAAGAGACTTGAGTTCGTGTCATATGAAGATCAGGTGAAGAAACTGGACATGTTTATTTAGTCTAGAGAAAAGAAAGCTTGAGGGGGATATGATAGCAATCTTCAAGTCTTTGAAAGACTGTCATGTAGACATGTTCTGTCTTCCTCCAGGGGGCAGAAAGAGGAACAATGGGTAGAAAATTATAGAGGCAGAATTAAGTTCCAGGTACATAAAAACTTCCTAATAATTAGAGCTGTCCAAAAGTGGAATGGGTTGCCTTGAGAAGGTGTGGGGTAATTGTCTTGGAGGTCTTCAAGTACAGTCTTGACAGGTAAGTACAGTGGTAATTCCCATTAAGTATGTGGTCAAGTAGATGATTGAGGTCTCTTCCAACTCTGATTCTATGATTCTTTGAGGAAGATGAATGTGGCATTCTAAACAGCAGAAAACATCATGAATAAAGATTTTGGAATTAGTTTTAGCTTGTAGAGTAAACCAGTGTCTCATACCTCTCTGAACTACTCATGTATATATATGGGAAATTGGTAAACCATTCCTAAAAATTCCAACAATAGGTGTCAGGTACTTACAGAGTCTTCATGCTGGAAGGGACCTTACAGAACATCTTAGTGCAATCTCTTCATTTCACAGAGGAAACCCCGCCCCACAACTTAATAGCATTTTATTTTTTCCAATTATACATAATGATAGTTTTCAACATTCACTTTTATAAGATTTTGAGTTCCAATTTTTTTTCTCCCTCCCTTCTTCTCCTCCCCCTTCCCCAAGATGGAAAGTAATCTGATATAGGCTATACATGTACAATCATAGTAAACATTTCCACATTAGTCATGTTTGAAAGAAAAATCAGAACAAAAGTGAAAAACCATGAAAAAGGGGAAAAAAAGAGAGAAAATAGTATTCTTTGATATGCATTCAGACGCCATAGTTCTTTCTCTGGATGTGGATAACATTTTCCATCGTGAGTCTTTTGGAATTGTTTTCCATCATTGTATTACTGAGAAAAGCTAAGTCTATCAAAGCTGATCATCACACGATGTTGCCTACAGAGTAAATTGAGACCCAGACAGGGAAGATGACTTGCCCAAGGTCACAAAGCTAATAAGATGCAGAGCCTGAAAGCAAATTCAAGTTTTTCTTTTAATATTGTTATTCCAACTTGATATTTATGGGCACTATGACAAAATCATCAACTCGTCATGTACCTGTGGACTTTGTTTCACCCAGGAAGTTGTTGGGAAGTGGAGGCACAATGAAAATCATTCATTTATTCATGCATTCATTCATTCAACCTGTTATTACTAAACTCCTACCATAATATGCCCAGCCTTGTGGTGGCTACTATGGTGGAAAGAAAGAAATATTTAAAAGGACCTCTGTCTTCAAAGAGTTTTCAGGAAATACCTCTAACCTTTTTATGAATGGTGCACATTTAAATAACTCATTCTAGGCTTTGAAAACAATATGCTGTTTCATTCATTCATTCATTCATCCATCCATCCATTCATTCGTTCATTCTTGTTTCATCAACAGGGGGTACTACTAGCCACTTACCTAATCCTATCCAACAATAATGACAAGGTAACAAAGATTAATATGCTCACCTTAGCATTTACACATCACTCTCCATATCACTTGGGGGAGGGAAGGAAAACACCAAGCTGTCTATAGTTCTCAGAGATCTGTCATCTCTTTACTATCTCTGATTCTTCCTAGGGTAGTGGTGCTCCACTCATTAGTGTAGGGTCTGTGGTCTGTGGGGATTTGTCCAATTAGTCTGTTGCCACCCATTGGGAGGCAATGCCTTCTTTCCTCTACTATATCAATAGACCCCAGTTACAGATGCATGACAGTATGGAGTCCTACTGGCTTGAAATCATATAGTTCATTGTGTAATATCTCCATCTAACCACCCTGTGATACAATGTGGGTGGAAGTGTTGCAATGGGATCATAAAATTCATAGGAATCAGAGCAGGAAGGGACTTCAAAGGCCTTCTAGTCTAACCCCCTCATTTTACAGATTAGGAAACTGAGGCTCCAGAAGACTGAAGACCACACAGGTAGTAGTAAGCATCAGAGACTGGATTTGAATCCAAGTCCTCTGACTTCAGAGCCAGTATTCTTTCCACTGTACCATGGAGTCTTCCCCAGGTTATGAGTTCTTTACTTATAACAAAAGATAAAAAAGGAATAAAGTCAAATGTGTTAAGGGCTACCCACCCAGGAATCCACTCAGATCCAAGCATCCCTTAATGAGTCTATTAACCAGTGTGTAGGTTTGCCATAAACCTAGGAGTTCCAGGAACAGAGTTCAAGTCTTTCAACTTGTACTTTCCAATCAACTGCTTCCCAGGCAAAGTACTTAATGTTGTTTGTTCAGGAGGCTCCATATTTGTTCAGTTGTATAATTCAAGACTGGGACAATGACTTCTTATCTATTTCCTTTTGCTTACTCTGATCCCACTCTCAAACCATTTCCTTCTCTGGTTGGCCTATGTTGAACCCCAGATTCATCTTTCAGTTTGTTCATTAATTATAACAATAACAGTGACCAGCATATACTGTTTTAAGGTTTTCAAAGTGCTTTACAAACTTCGTCTTCTTTTATCTTCATCACAACCCTGAGAGGTAGATGTTATTATCATTCTCATTTTATAGATAAGGAAACTGAGGCAGACAGCAGTTAGGTGACTTGCTTAGGGTCACACATTAGTAAGTGTCAGAGGCTGGATTTGAACTTAGGCCCTCAGAACTCTAGTCCAACACTATCCACTGTCCCACCTAGCTGCCACTATGATTCATCTCTGCTGTGAGTTAAGAACAGGCACAGAAATGTAGAGGGCCTTTTCCTCTATTCCTTGTTCTTTCTTCTGGTCTTTGAATCACCACTTCTCTCTCTTTCTGCTTGGCATGCCTGCTTCCCTGGCATCTTGAAGAGTATTTGTTCCTTCACCCACAGCCCACCTTCTGTGTTCAGACCCCAGGCACATTCTCTCTCTCTTAGTCATGGCAGAGGTGGTAGAAAGCAAAGATCCATGAATGGTATTATACATATATTTATTCATTCTCCAAATGCACAATTCTTTTTTTTTCCTTTTTTCTTTATTAATTTATTTTGAATTATCAACAATCACTTCCATAAGCTTTTGAGTTTTAAATTTTTCTCCCCCTCCCTCCCCATCTCCCTCTTCAAGACAGCATGCAATCTGATACAGGCTATTCATATACATTCCTATTAAACATATTTTCACATTAGTGAAGTTGTAAGTAAGAATTAGAACCAATAGGAGGAACCACCAGAAAGAGGAAACAAAACTCAACAGAAGAAAAAAAATAGCAAATAGTATGCTTCGATCTGCATTCAAACTCCATAGTTCTTTCTTCTTTGTGGATAGCATTTTCTATCATGAGGCCTTGGGAGATGTCTTAGATCCTTGTATTGCTGAGAAGGGTTAAGTTTATCAATATTAGTCATTGCACAAAGTGGCTGTTACTGTGTACAATGTTCTCCTGGTTCTGTTCACTCAGCATCAGATCATACAGGTCTTTCCAGGTTTTTCTGAAGTCAGACTGTTCATCATTTCTTATAGCACAATAGTATTCCATTACATTCATATACCACAATTTATTCAGCCTTTCCCCAATTGATGGGCATCCTCTCAATTTCCAATTCTTTGCCACCACAAAAAGAGCTGCTATAAATATTTTTGTACATGTGGGTCCATTTTCCATTTGTATGTTCTCTTTGAGATACAGCCCTAGAAGTGCTATTGCTGGGTCAAAGGGTATGCACATTTTTATAGCCCTTTGGGCATAGTTCCAAATTGCTCTCCAAAATGGTTGGATCATTTCACAACTCCACCAACAATGCATTAGTGTTTCAATTTTCCCACATCTTCTCCAACATTTATCATTTTCCTGTTTTGTCATGTTGGGCCAATCTGATAGGTGTGATGTGGTGGTACATCAGAGTTATTTTGATTTACATTTCTCTAATCAATAGTGATTTAGAGCATTTTTTCATATGACTATAGAGGGCTTTAATTTCTTCATCTGAGAACTGCCTGTTCATATTCTTTGACCATTTATCAATTGGGGAATGGCTTGTATTCTCATGAATTTGACTTAATTCTCTATATATTTTAGAAATGAGGCCCTTATCAGAGAGACTGATTGTAAAAATTCTTTCCCAATTTTCTACTTTCCTACTAATCTTGGTTGCATTGGCTTTGTTTGTGCAAAACCTTTCCAATTTAATGTAATCAGAGTTATCCATTTTACTTTTCATAATGTTCTCTATCTCCTGTTTGGTCATGAATTCTTCTGTTCTCCATAAATCTGATAGGTAAACTATTCCTTGCTCTCCCAGTTTGCTTACAGTATCAGCCTTTATATCTAAATCATGAACCCATTTTGACTTTATTTTGGTATATGGTCAAATGCACAATTATTAAGGAAAAATTATGTTTAACATACTAATTCAGGTTTTGAGAGAGAGATATGAAGATATCTTTTATTTGTGGAGCTTATAATGGCATAAAATATAAACTCAAGAGCAGGGACTGTTTTCCATTGCTGTCTTTGTATACCCTGCATCTACAGAGTTCTCTGAGAGCTGCTATCAGGGCATTATCTATCCTCTCACTCTGTGCCTTTTTGGGTGGCTAGCTCTGTGGGTAGTAGGTCCTTTGTAAATGCTTGCTGAATAGAATTCTGCTATAAGAGTGTTGGGATTCTCAGTGACTAAAGAATCTTTAAAACAATTCAATCCAACAATAAAAACACTTACAGTGAATATTATATTTACACTCAGACCCCAAATTATAAACACTTGATTTCAGAATGGCTAAGGAACTCTACTCCCCATTCTTTTGCTTCTGCTATTGGAAAATTCTCCTTTCCTCTGCTCTCTCCTCTCCTTCCCCCAAGGGATATTGCTTTTTTCCCTTTCATGCCTGTGTTACCAATCATCCACTGGGCTGGTAGTTAGGTTAGTTGGTTCATTTGCTATTTCCTTCTGTGTCCCCTTTGAACTTGGAAGTCCTAAGAGCAAGCAGATACAGTGACAAAGATCCTCACTTCAGTCTGAAGACCACCTAGCTACCTTCTGCTCATTTTGGAATGAGGGCCTTCTTATTCATAGCTCATATTTACATAAATCACTTTCTTCACACCAACCCTGTGAGATAAGTAGCTCCTCCCTCTACTCAGGTTCCAACACACCTGGGTGGATACTTTCACAGTGTCAAGGACAAGCAGGATTAACTTTAAATGTGTGGTCCTCATATTCTCTCTCTCTCTTTTTTTTTTGCAAGGCAATTTGGGTTAAGTGACTTGCCCAGGGTCACACAGCTAGTAAGTGTCAAGTGTCTGGTCTGAGACTGGATTTGAATTCAGGTTCTCCTGACTCCAGGGCTGGTGCTTTATCCACTGTGCCACCAAATGCCCCCTCCACATTCTCTTTTACACAGGAATCTGATCAGTTCTTATAGCCAAAGGACAACAGCACATCTTTTGGGTTTATTCTCCATCTCTCACTGTAATCTAATCTCTCATTACCACCAGAATGCTTTCCTCAGTGGTTTAAAAACCCAATCAGTCTTTTACCTCTTTACCAAGAGGAGGGAGGCATACTTCACCATCAAACTACTAAAATTCTGATATGATCATTGTTTTGTTTGGAGTTCTACTATCTTTCAAAATTGTTTTCC